>NC_056732.1:1306998280-1307323280 GCF_019279795.1 Protopterus annectens
TGTGCTGGAGGCTGGGTAGGAGGGCAGGCTGACCCTCTGAATGTGCCATGCAGCCCTCAAGCTGGCATAGGTGATCTCCAAAATCCCTGCGGAGCTTGCTTTGCATCAGACCCCGGACTTGATGATGGGTGACAGTTTCCTGTCCGTGCCCACTCCCAGGGCAGTGGGTGTGAGCCCCATCCCCTTGAGGTGGTTCCACCCGAAGGTGGTGCAGGACCAGCAGATGAGGAGGTCCTGGTGTGGGCCCCAGATGTGCTGGTGCCCGGTGCCATGGCCGGATGAGGCTATGCATAGCTATGCTATGCTGTTGCAATTTTAAAACACATGTGGGTTAGTAATAGTCAACACATTCCAGGATTAGGTATAACAGCATGCATAGATATTCCCATTAACCCAAAACACCAGATAGGGAACAGTTGCATAGCAAACAGAGCACATGCATATACGGAACCACAGTGGCCATTGCAACAGCATGCAAGTTACTTTGATGGCAGCATGCCACCAATGTGGGAGTATTTCAGCATGGCACATGCATAGAAACACATTTCAATATTTATCAAACAATAGGACATATGTCCCAACAGCAGATTTAATTGTACACATACCCATTGAGTTGTGTATTTAGATTATTGTTGCACATATGGTGGGGAGGGAAAGAGATGTCAATTAACAACTTGTATGTCCCTGTAGTTTTCACTACTTTCTTAGTCACTGCTGTAATCTGTACCTTACAGGTATCATTACACTACCCTATGGCCTTAGTTTGGACAGTGGTATGGTTGTAGACAACTATATACGTGAACTGTATTTTACCTGCAGTATACACCTCTTACTTGGTATACCTGTGGAGGTATTGTTTGTTAACACTACCTGACTGTTTCTACGCATATTCCCCTATTCCAGGTTGATGTTATGCACATACCTCTAAATCTCTTATTGCACACACTCTGGTCAAGGGTTGACAACATGCAGGTGGAACTGGGACGTATTTTGATAATTGTCCTCATAAACCTTTGGTGAGTTGCTACAATGACAGGTTTGTTTTCATATACATTTTCTGAATATTTACAGGTCTGACAGTCAGTTATATGTCATTAAATGCTACCTAAATGTCAGAGATCATCACATTGATTTGCCAGGGGGACAGGGTAACAGGCAGCGGATATGGGCAAATTATCTGGACATTCTGAACAGATCTGTACAGTTGAGGGGTATGATTCTGCATACAGCTTACTACCACTCCTAGGATTCAAACCATGACTGTGTCTGCTAAAAATAAAACAGTGTACATCACAGTTGAGTGTGCTATTTAGATATTGCTGTGTATTTCTTCACTGATTTCTGTCTATAAGTCTCCCGTGGTTTTACAATCTGACCTTGTAATTACAACAATCTTATACAAGGATTCCTAGTTTTATTATGTAGCACAGTGTGGGTGACAGTGATGAGTAATACCTTATTAGTCAGAGATGCTGCAACACTAACACTGCCATACAATACCAGAGTAAACAGTACCAGTCCAGGATTTCAATCTTTTATTTCCAGGCACAGTTTTCTTATCTGACAGACCTGTGGAGGGAATGTTTGTTAACACTACCTGAATGTTGCCACACATATTACCAGATTCCACATTAGTATTATGCACATACGCCTCACTCTGTTACTGCAACACTCTGGTCATAGCTTCACAACATGGGGGTGGAGTTGCTAGAGTGACAGGGTTGTTCTTATAGATATATTTCTGATGGTTATGATGTCTGACAATCACTTGTATGTCGTTATTTGCTGCCTAAACGTCTGCGATCATCCCACTGATTTGCCAGGGGGAGAGGGTGACAGGCAGGAAATTTAAGCCAATTATCTGGACTTTCTGACAATATCTGTACAGTTGTGGGGTATGATTCTGCATACAGCTTACTACTACTCCCAGGATTTGAACCATGGCTGTGTGTGCTAAAATACAACACTTCACGTCTCAGTTGAGTGTGCTATTTGGATTATGTTGTCTATCTTTTTTCTGTTTTCTGTCTAAGTCTCTCTCAGTTGTACAATATGACCTTGTGATTACAACAGTCATATACAGACATTCCTACACATTTTATTTCTGTAGCACAGTGTGGGTAACAGTGCTTAATACAACAGTACTATTAAGAGAATGCAACACCACATTACCATATGATACCAGAGTAAACACAAGCAGTCCAGGAGTTAGACCTTTATTGCCAGGCTGTTACCCTTTTATTTACATACAACCTATATGAGACTCTTCCTACCATATTGTCTGATTTATTCAGTATATCCCATACACAATACAGGTTTTATACTGGCAATTAACTTTCTACTAATTTTAGATTTATTTCTTATGACAGTACATACAATATTATTACTAACCTGCCTCACAATGCAGCCTTTTCAGCCTACATGCATGGGCTTCCTGATTCACAGCCCACTTCACTGCCACTGTCAGAGACATAAGAGGAATATTTAGCCATACCTATCCATAATATACATGAGCTGGCAATTATTAAACAGTTAGTAGAATGAGTACTTACACACTGATGGGACATCACCCTGCCTAGCTCTTGGATCCACTGATCCAAGAGCTCCCTCTTCCTTTGTTTCAGGTCGACATGGTGATGCCTGACCTGCTCACCAGTTCAAGGAATGCCAGTGGCACTGCTGAGGTCACGGGCGAGATGGTCCCAGGCTTCCGCTTTATATTGGGAACCATGTTACTGGCCCTGCAGCAGTTTCTCTTCATGGTCTTTTACCAGGAGTCCTGCCATGACCTTGGACTCCTGGATGCCCCAGCACTGTGCTCGGAAGTGTGATCCTTCCTTGACACTAGCCATTGTGCCTACAGGAGGAAGCTGCAACCAGTTATGAGATTTATTCCCACCTGTGGGGTTTAAATAGGGCCGATTTCCTACACTTTGCCATGATTGAATGATTTTGAAAATGCTAAGCTATGGGCAAACCTGCTTACCTAAGGCTGGCATTGCTTAAAGGGGCATACCAATGGGCAAATCGATTTAGCTGGGCTACGCATTGCTTACACCTGGTAAGCAGAGGTGTGCAATGCTTAGCGTTGCTTATTTTTAAATTTGCACATTATTTGCTGTTTGGCATTGATTTATCATTCATTACATGTTATATATTTGTTTGGTATCCGTGATTCATGTGTACTTACACTGTATGGTGTTTATCGGGGGATTTCACCACTTTATTACAATGATACCTCACATCTGGTCTTAATGCAGTACCCCAGTTTGCATATATATGTTATTTAGTAGTTTATACAACAAAAAACTGTTTATAGATTCCTTTCACATGTAAAGTGTGATTTTGCTATAGTGAGGATCTGTTTGGGTATACCTCAGTTTTATGCACAGCTGTGATGGTTTACTGGTTAACTGGTGTGACTATAATGTACAGGGTCCTGGTTTCAAGACCTTCAAGGGCTGTTTATTTTGTTGCTGGGCAGAACAGGGGCTGTTGGATACAGAGTGATTAAGGCACTTTTAAGCAGTTGTAAGCAGGTTTGTGAGACAGTAAGCAATGCTAACTTCCGGTTACATTTTCTTACACTCAGCCTCTAAATTTCTTAGGCATTGCTTACCCCCACACAACCAGGCTTAAACCCACTTACTACTGCTTAAAAGTGCTTACTCCCGCTTACCCCCACACTTATTTAGAAAGAAAGGAAACATGGGTCTTGGGAAAGTGGTAGACTTGGACACTATACATTTTTTGCACTATTTGCTGTATGGCATGGATTTATCATTCATTACACATTATAACATTGTTTAGTATCCCTGATTCATGTGTACGTATACTGTATGGGGAACTTGTGTTTATCTGTGGATTTTACCACATTATTACAATATCACATCACATCTGCACTTAATGCAGTACTCCAGTTCACAAAAATATGTTATTTAGTAGGTTATATAGCAAAAAAAAAATGTTCATAAATTGCTTTCACATGGAAAATGGAATTTACTTCAATGAGGATTGAACTTGGAATGACTGCTCACAAAGCAAATGCTCTGACCATTACACTATTGCAATACTGCTTCTACTGAATGTATCTTGCTATTTACCTTCTTGTGCCATTTAAGCTACAGTATGCATAATTAAGCAATGGGCAAACCCGCGCAGCTATGGTTAAATTTAATCTGTTTGATAAAAAAAATTTCTAGTATTGTTTTCGCTGGGAAGGGACAGGTTTCACTTATTGCTGTGGATTTCTGTGTGCATCTGTACATTTGACAGACATCCTAGTGTGTTTCAGTTGCTATGAGCATAGGGTTTTCCTGGGAAGTGGGGCTTTGACCTTTGCAATGGCTGTGGGTGTGTTTTGTCCTGTAACATGTCATGTTTGTACACTAACAGTCCCACTTTGGGCATTTGAAGAGGTGGCAACCCCCTAGGGTTACCACCTGTCCCACTTTGCGAGGGACAGCCCCTTTTTGGGCAGTTGTGCCCTGCAAAAAACTTGTTAAAATGGCAAATGCCCTGCGATATTAGGACAGAATTATTTCCTATATTTTATGTAATAGTTGCATAAAACAGTTATTCTGTATCTGAAACACCTAAATGTTATAAGAAACAGAATAAACAACTAAAATGCTACAAGAATAAGCTTCTGTTTTGGCAAAGAAGTGAAGTTCTGTCCTTTGTAATGGCTGTGGGTATGTTTCGACCTGCCAAATCTGATGTTTGTACCAAAAAGGTCCCACTTTGGGCATTTGAAAAGCTGGCAACCCTACAACCTCCTATGAGCATTCTCGCTCATTGTAATTGCCAAATGGCAATTCTTGAGTGCAGAGGGTGTGTCTGAGAGCAGAGCTCTCACAATTTACACACCCACTGCACTCGTCCACGCTCCGTGTCCCTTTAGGAGCAGAGGCAGCATGCCTTCATAACTATGCATGGCATGCTGCCGTGCTGCTCTAAAATGGTCGTTTCTATGCAGGAATAAGCTATTCCTGCACAGAAGCTTACTGAATCCTGGGGTATGTCTATGTATTTCCCTATTGCTCTATATTGCTTGCTTAAAGTCTCTAGTACATAGTGTTTGAGAAGATGCCTACAAACACACTGACTTGTTAACTTTGTGTATCCGCATAGTAAAATGCTAATAAACAAGATACTCTGCTCACAGAATCATCAGGAGACAAGACTGTTATATGTATAGCTCTGTTGTAATATTAATACAGACAGAAGTAACTTCTCTGCTTTATTTTTCAAAACAGCTATTTTCTCAAACCACTTTGAAGGTTTTATTTATCATAAATAAGAAATGGAAGTGTCACTTTTAATGCAGAACTCAGGCACCACTAGTAGATGAAGACAATAATCAAATATTCAGGTGATTATATCAGATTCCTTTATTATTAAGAAGATTTCTGCCATTCCGACTGACTCATTTTAGGCATTAAGACTTTGATCAAATAAAATCATTAGGGGATGGTAATAAAACATTGTCTGAAGACCAAGAGTATGGTGAGTACTTTCTATTAAGCCGGACAAAGCATATAAAAGGAAATGGACCTAAGGTATTTAAGCACTAGAAAGTATGCAGTTTTAGGGGTAAGTCTGTACAAAGGTTAATTAACTAGTACAAATAATAAGCTGTGAATGAATAATTTGCTCACTAGGTGGCAGTAGATAATAAATTAATGTGTGCCTTAACACAGCATAACTAGTGAACAATTAGAAGGGCTAGCTATTTTCCATTTATTACTTTGTTAATACAGTTGAATCTTATGCCTCTAATCTTATAATGTTTCTCTTACACCAGACTTTTCAGTGGTGTTATATTACTGTGCAGCCATTTCGGAAAATCTAATTTTGTACAAAACACCATTACAGAGCTTAGGCTGCCTTCTGTGATGTAGAGCTGAAGATGCACAGTTTTCTGTATGATTTTCATAGGTGAAGCCCTCATACACAGTTGCCATGTCAGCTTTTGTGGATATATGACAAAGTAATGAATGGATTACGTGGGTTATTAGATTTTGCTACATCACTGCATACTGTGCTATGCTTGTAATAGGTATCATTTATGTTTATTGATTTCAAGAATGGACATTGTCTCCCAGGCCTGTAGTGCAGAGAGTAAATCCCTGATTACCCTCCACATGAGCCATGTTTAACTAGCAGAATGAATGCTGGAGGCACAGGATTGGGAGAATGGGAGAGAGTGGCTTCTCATCCATGTGGGAGGGAGGCTGCCTAGGCTTGCTGTACTTCTTCTTCTTTTGGCTTTTCCCGGTTAGGGATCGCCACAGCGGATCACCTGTCCGCTCATGATTGGCAGTAGAGTTTTATGGTGTCGAGTTGCCAGCCCGGCACCCAACCTTCCATGGAAGGCACGCACACACTCATACCTAGGGCCAATTTAGAGTGGCCAATTCACCTACAGCATGTCTTTGGGATGTGGGAGGAAACCGGAGCACCCGGAGGAAACCCACGCAACCAAAGGGAGGACATGCAGACTCCGCACAGAAGGCAGCCCAGCTGAGAATCAAACCAGAGAACCTCTTGCTGTGCTAACAGTGTTAAATGCCTGGTGAGCTTCACACTGCAAGCAGTATACCATTTGGTTAGGAAGTTGTGCATGAGCAAAAGCAAACTTGCACCTCCCAAATGCAGCCACTGTGGAGCTTGCATAACTGCCATGGAGGTAATGGTTAAGACACATTCTCTGACAGCAGTATGACACTGCACCAGTGTCCTCAATCTCCGTACTGGCCCTGGTTGTGAGTTGGGTTGAACAAGGGACGGCTAAAATAGAGCAGTTTTGAAAAGTGCCGAACAAGGGGAGGACCTATTGGCAGCTGATGAACAGCTGTGGGGAGGAAGGGGAGAAAAAAAGAAAGAATACACATCAATAAAGACAGAAAATGAAGAGGCACATACACCAAGCTTTTACCCAGAACATTCTTAAAGGAATACTGACCCTAGTCAAATACTGTTGTGCACAATTAAAAGATGATGCATACACTGAGATATATATAGTTTCTCAAAAATGATCCATATGTAGTTAGTAGGCATGTTTTCCAGAAGACCACTGAAGCGCCTAGCTCAAGTTTCCAGAACAAAGGTGGTTTAGTGACTTAGAATCACACTAGGCACACAGAGGCTGAGAGAATCAAATCTTGCTATAGGAAACAGCTTATTGCCGTAACACTCTAAGCAAACTGTATCCTCATAATAACTGTCTGAGCCGTGGGATTATTATAGTTGATAAACACAAGCATCATTAATGTGTGTTTAGCTATGTACAGTCCTAGTATACAAGTGTTTTTAATTTTAATTATTTGACCAGATGTCAAGTATTTATAGTACCCGCGGTGTTGGTGCTGTGGTAGCGTTGTCGCCTCACAGTAAAACGCTGTCCGGTTCGATTCTCAGCTAGAGTGTCTTCTGCGTGGAGACATGCATGAATGGGCGTACCTTCGTTGAAGGTTGTGCATCAGGCCTGGCAAGCTGGTACGTAAAAAGCAATTGACAGTCATTAGCGGACCGGAGTTCCGCTGTGGCGACCCCTAACCAGGAAAAGCCAAAAGGCACAAAAATGTCAAGTATTTATAGTCACTATCAGATTTCACAGTTACTTGTCTCGACACGTCTGCTCAGATAGGCAGCATTTAGAAACTGTGGATGAATTAGCACATTTGGAGTGCATTCATACAAACACAACAAGCCCATATTAAAATTCATACCACATAAATGAAAATAAAGCTTCAGAGAAACTACCATCAAACAATCTTAGTAGCTTAACAGGTCATCCACTCACTTTTGATGCTTGAAGACTATGGATGCTTGGATTCATTTTCCAATATTGACACGGCAAAGTAGTGTGTATATGTTTATGTGTGTGTGTGTGGGGGGGTGGGGCAGTGGTGAGTCTGGTGGAGTGCTGCAGTTTTTTCAGTTTGCTGTCTTTTGGATGAGATGCTAAACTGAAGTCCCATCCATCTGAGTTGGTGGTGGCTCGGGTGGATTTAAAAGATCCCACAGCAATGTTCAAAAGAATAGGGGAACTTATCAATTGCACTGGCCAAATGTTATCTGGTCAGTATGACGAAAAGAGGCTGCTAGCCTAATGGGAGTAACCTGGTCAATAAAGTGTAACTAACTAAATAAATAAAATAACCATGACCTCCACAGAGTCCATAGTCATCAGTGTGACTTCTGTGTGCGTCAGTATATCTGGTAATCTTAACAAGTGCCTTCTGCTGTGATAAAGCTGCATAGTAGAGCCTTGCAGGTAACAAGATGAAAGAGAATCAGAATGATGCCCTAACAGAGCAGCTTACATCTGTATCTTGTTTCGCAAACTAAATTTTTCATCTAGTTTTTTTACTTATTCTGATTTTCTGCCTTCCTTTAGGAAAACAGAGATTCTTTGCTGACTTGTCAAAGATGAATTTTTATCTTTGTTGCTTTTTTTTGGTGCAGTGCTATTGTAATTTGCTTATTCTCTGGTGCAAAAAATGAATATTTTGGAGACATTTTAGATTTGAGATGTTGACTCATAATTAATTGTGCTGGTTTGGTTTATGTCATTTCTGTAGGAAGGCGGAGTAAATAGGGTGCCAGCTTCAGGCACCAACTTTTTGTTTATTTATTTATTTGTCTTTGTTGACAGGAATAGCCTGATTGGGCAAAGCCCATTTTCAGAAAATGAAAATACCTAGGGTTATAAAGAACAGGTTAAAACCAAAGGTCACACATTGACTAAGAAAGGTACATGCAGGTGTAATAAGTGTAACTTTTGTAAGTACATTTATACCGACAAAATATTTATGCATCCACTAAAAGAAAAACACGTTTATGTTACAAGCATATGGAAACTGTGAAACCAGAGATTTAGTGTATATGACTAGCTGCAGCAAATGTAATGCCTTCTATGTAGGCAAGACGGGTCTATAATAGAAGACCAAAAGTTTAAAATCACAAACTCTCTTTTGTTGTTTGTCTTTCAGCTTTTCCAGGTAAGGGGTCGCCACAGTGAAACTCCGGCCCGCTAATGATTGGCAGTAGATTTTTTACGAAACCTTGAGGTGCCAGCTTGATGCACAACCTTCAACGAAGGCACGCCCCATTTACACACGCATGTCTTTTGAATGCTACCCAACCGCGGAGAGGACATGCAGACTCCACACAGAAGGCACTCCCAAGCCAAGCCGAGAATCGAACGGGAGAACCTACTGCCGTACCACCGCGGAACTCTCTAAAGAACGAAAATGCTGGACCTCAAAGTGCTTTTTTTGAGATCACAGTACAGTGAAGATTGGAATATTTGTCTTTCCTCACTATAGTGGGATCTCGGAGTTAGAATGTATGATTTTGAGGTCTGGCATTTTCGCTCTTTAGAGCGTTTGCGATTTTAAACTTTCGGTCTTCTAATATAGACCCAGGCAAGACTAACCAAAGATTTAAGGATAGGATATGTAGTCACATATCAGAGATTAGGAGAAAGATAGATTGTAAAACCCTTTTTAGACATGTATTAGATTCTGATAACACACATAAGTTTTAGTTTAAATTTCTTATATTATATACAGTTCCTGAGTATATCTGGGATGAGAATAAGAAAAATATTACAGAAAGAGAAGAGAACAAATGGATTTTATGTTTTAAATCCCAATATCCAACAGGGCTAAATGATACATTTGGTTTAAAACCAGTATTAAATGATTTACAAAATCAAATAAAATAAATGAAATGCAATATGTTTTTATTCTATTGTTTAGTCACTTTATAAATATGGTTTAAACCTTTTAATGTTTACTATAACGTCTATCAAAATGTGTAATTTTTCTATCTTTTTATTAGATTTTTATTGAAATACTAATTGAAGCATTACTTAATTGTTTAATTACTTGAATTAGTATAAAAGGGCATCTTAAGTTTCATCAGTCTATGCCTGAAGAAGCAGCTTTCTGAGAAAGTTTTTACCTGCAATAAATAGTTACAGTTGCTCATGTCTCCAGAGCATATTTTTGTTTTGGTTTGGCAAAGCCCATTTTCAGTGGTGGCCCTAGGAGAAAAGCATCTTATTACAGTCTACATATCATATATACATGTACAATTTATAATGGTATACTACATATACACATACAATTTATAATGGTATAGTACATATACATGTACAATTTATAATACTATACTATATATACATGTACAGTTTGCAGTGGCATAATACATATACATGTACAATTTGCAATGGCATACTACATATACATGTATAATTTATAATGGTATACTACATATACACATACAATTTATAATGGTATAGTACATATACATGTACAATTTATAATACTATACTATATATACATGTACAGTTTGCAATGGCATAATACATATACATGTACAATTTGCAATGGCATACTACATATACAGTACAATGTATGACCGTATACTACATATACCTGTGCAATTTATAATGGTATACTATATATACATGTACAATTTGCAATGGCATAATACATATACATGTAGAATTTGCAATGGCATACTACATATACAAGTATAATTTATAATAGTATACTACATATACATGTACAATTTATAATGACATATTACATATACAGTACAATTTATAATAGTATACTACATATACCTGTACAATTTATAATAGTATACTACATATACTTGTACAATTTATAATGGTATTCTACATATACCTGTACAATTTATAATGGTATACTATATATACGTGTACAATTTATAATGGTATACTACATATACCTGTACAATTTATAATGGTATACTATATATACATGTACAATTTATAATAGTATACTACATATACCTGTACAATTTATAATGGTATACTACATATACCTGTACAATTTATAATGGTATACTATATATACATGTACAATTTATAATGGCGTACTACATATACATGTACAATATATAATGATATACTACATATACATAGGTTCATAGGTATATAGGTAGGTACTAGGTTATCTGCCCGAGGGCATTTAGAAGCCTAGACAGAGTGTGTCAGCTATCACCGCCCTGTTGATTAATTAACTGCAATGGCATAATTAATAATTAATAATTAATTAATTAATAATAATTAATAATAATTAATTAGTAATTAATAATGGCATAATTAATTAATTGCAATGGCATAATACATATACATGTACAATTTGCAATGGTATACTACATATACATGTACAATTTATAATAGTATACTACATATACATGTACAATTTATAATGGTATACTACATATACATGTACAATTTATAATAGTATACAAAATACACATGTACAATTTATAATGGTATACTATATATACATCTACAATTTATAATGATATACTACATATACCTGCACAATTTATAATGGTATACTATATCCATGTACAATTTATAATGGTGTACTACATATACATGTACAATTTATAATGGTATACTACATCATCATTCTCTTTCGGCTTTTCCCGTTAGGGGTCGCCACAGCGGATCATCTCTTTCCATTTCTTCCTATCCTCTGCATCTTGCTCTGTCACACCAACCGCCTGCCATGTCCTCTCTCACCACGTCCATAAACCTTATCTTAGGCCTTCCTCTATTCCTCTTACCTGGCAGCTCCATCCTTAGCATCTTTTTCCCAATATACCCATCATCCCTCCTCAGCACATGTCCAAACCAACGCAATCTCGTCTCTCTTGCTTTGTCTCCAAACTGTCCAACATGAGCTGACCCTCTAATATACCGATTCCTAATCCTATCCATCCTAGTCACACCGATTGCAAATCTTAACATCTTTAACTCTGCCACATCCAGCTCTGACTCCTGCCTTTTTGTCAATGCCACTGTCTCCAACCCATATAACATAGCTGGTCTCACTACACTCTTGTAGACCTTCCCTTTCACTCTTACGGATACCCGTCTGTCACAAATCACTCCTGACACTCTTCTCCACCCATTATAATGGTATACTACATATACATGTACAATTTATAATAGTATACAACATACACATGTACAATTTATAATAGTATACTACATATACATGTACAGTTTAAAATGGTATACTACATATACATGTACAATTTATAATAGTATACTACAAATACATGTATAATTTATAATAGTACACTACATATACATGTACAGTTTATAATGGTATACTACATATACATGAACAGTTTGCAATGACATATTTAGTTGTCAGTGTTGTCTATTATATTACTACATGTAGAAGTTTACAGGTGGTTAAGCATTCTGTCATCAGTAACATTTGAGTATTTGCTAGTCATGCCACAGAATTAGAATATTTTTAAGTAGCATATGGTGTACCTAGTTAGGTGTTGCAATCAGGTACAGACATTTTGAGAGAATAGCTAGAGTTTAGAGTGTGGTAGAGGAGATAAGAAGTTAGAAAAGATTTAGGTGAAGTGAGAAATGAGAGAGGTATGCATGACTAGAAAGGGAGTAGGTTAAGTTAGGGAAGAAAGACAGAAGAAATGGTGGGTTATTGGAGAGTCATCCTGGTGCTGAGCCTGACCAGGATTTATTCAGTTGTAGTTTGAGCAGGCTTTAAAAGTGGGATAGTTTGTCAGCGAGTTTGATGTGTTCTGGGATGGTGTTCCATATTTTGAAATGTAGCAGGATTAAAGCGAGTCTCCGACTGATTATTAGACTTAGTTGTTTTTAATACGAACTTGAGCAGAGGTCCCTTGAAGGAGAGTAAGGCAATAAGAATTTTTTAGTGTGGTGCATTTATGTGGGTAGTAAATAAGTTTATATGCAGATACGAATTGTGAATGTTTTATGATGCTGCTAAATTTGAGACGGTTAAGTTGTCTCAGTACTTGATGGTGGGTTCTATGTGTTGAGTTAGTGGCAAATTTAGCAATTTTATTATAACAAGAGGCTAGTCCAGAATGAAGAGTGGTATTTAGGTTAGTTAGGATAGGTGATGCATAAAGGAGCGTTGGGACTAAGGTGGTTGAGGTTAATGTTTGCCATGCTGTGTCTGTAAGGTACTGTTTGGCTCTATAGAGATAACCCAGTTTCTGGCTGATCTTTTTTATGATTTGTAAGATATGGTAGTCACATTTGAGATTTTCATTACTGACAGGAGTTATGGACTAAGAGGGACACAGAGGAGGTCCTACAGTTAGGGTTTTTTTTACGAATATGGAGATGCTGCTGCTTTTAGTGCCTTCATCTATTGTGGTGGGCCTGAATGTGTGGGATGCATTGAAACACTACTCTGATGGGGAGTTCTCAATGTTCTTAATGCAGGTCTCCATAACAATGCATATATCAATGTTTTCCAGGAGAAGAAGTGTTTGTAGGAATGGAGGTTTTTGTTAAAGCTCCTTGTGTTGAGCAGCAATACCTTTGTGTTATCCCAGTTATGTTTTTTATGCTGGAAGCTTCTGAGGACTGATGTTGCCTAAAAAGGCACTATAAGGGTGGACAAAGTTTTAGAAAAGCATACAAAAGCCTTGAAGGGAATATATGTAGGCTATCCCTGGCAGAGCAGTTAGGAGAGTCTACTATCTCCTCCAGGCTGATATATACTGGACCCCCCCCCCTTTTGAATGACACCATATGCTAAACAAATTGTTGAAGTCAATAACATTTTGTTTGTACTGCAGCATCATTCTCGGTGATGGTAAAGTGCTGCTCAGTGCTAGGTTCATACCAAGCCTTGGTTTCTCTATGCATTAAGCTAATCACCATTCTCCTAGGGGGACTTCAACTACCCATGCATTAACTGGAATACCAAGTCATCCTCTAACATGTATGCCCAGAGATTTTCTATACTTCATCAATACAGACTGTCTGTATCAGTTACTTTGCACCCCAACCAAGGGTGATAAAATTGTGCATTTTGTCCTCACCAATATTATTGGAGAACAACAACTGTCACCTCCTTTCACGAAGGTAGGGTATTAGTGGAGCCAGGAACTTTTGACCCATAAGTCCAGCCAGCCTCATCTGTAAGGCTATGGAAAGGTTCATTACAGAATTAATAAATAAGGACACAGGTAACATGCAGACTCTCAACTCATGCCACTTCTGATTTAAATGCAAATCCTGCCTATTTAACCTTGTTGACTTCTTTGAGAAGGTTACTAAAGGAACGGATAGGGAAAATCAGTACACACACACTGCATATCTAGACCTCATAAAGGCTTTTGACATCATCCCACACTCAAGTATCATAGAATAACTCATTGGATAGCAAATAGTCTCACAAATAGAAAAAAAAAATAGAGTGGGCTGCTTTTTCTCCTCCAAAAGACCTTGTTACCATTGTTGTACCCTGCCTTGGTACACTCCTTTTTGGCATTTATGTCTTGGAGGTCAAAGCTACTGTTAAGTTCTTATGGCTGACCAAGTCTGCAGTTGACTGAAAATTTGTTGCCATCATAAACTCTCCAGAGGACACCAACATCCTCCAAGAGGGTCTTACCAAAACCAATAGCTGTTGTAAAAACTGTGGACTAAAACTGAATGCCAAGAAATGTATAATAGTATCCTTCAGCAAGCAAGAGGTGGTTTGTAGCTGTTACACTGACAGCAAATCTCTGAACATGGATACACTAGTTAGGAACCTGGGAGCCTATGTAGATGATGAACTATTCTTCATTCACCACATATCCACAATTATAAGAAAGTGTTTTTTATTGCATAGCTTATTACTAAGGGTATGGGGTCCAATTCCAGGGATGTGATCATTCCACTGTATTCCACACTCATCAGGCCAATCAGTGAATATAATGCCCCATTAGTATGTAACTGTCCAAACATCTGACACAACTCAAATGCTCAGAACACTTTCCTATTAAAAAAATCAAAGGCCTAAATCATAAAAACTATGCAGACCATTTCAGAGCTTTGACCCTCTTCTCGATATCATACAGGCTACTAAGGGGCAACTTCTGTCTGTCATACAAAGCCTCAACAGGCCCTATCCTTTCAGACCTACTGCACATTTGAAGTCCAATGTGGTGATAAACACTTCCTCAAGAGATCTAAATCTATTTTACAGCATAAATAGAACATTTTTGAGGAATAGTTATGTATTACAGAGAATACCACATATTTAGAATCATCTTCCTCTTCACATATAGCAAAGTACTTCTCTTACACTATTCACATTTAATCTGGATTAATGGATGGGTAACCATAAATTCACCCCTGGTTTTGCATCCTCGTCCTCCATGGATAGAGGCAACATGTAAATATTCTGCTAATTTCTGTGTTATTCACACTAAAAATAAGGACTAAAAGCTTTTTGAGACTGTATGGCTAGCGTTCTAAAGATCTTCATGGATCAGTAGCCTAGTAAGTACCTATGAGCCTAAAAAAATTGGTAGTTTATAAGCTGTCATTTCTGTCTACGGACATTGGGAGATGACCAGATAAGAGTGCTGCCCAGGATGCCAAATTCCCTCTCAAAATCTCTGGTTTCTGTACTTGAAAAAACTAGCAAAAATTATGGAGAAATGTATTCATCATCAGCTAATGCACCACTTAACTCAATATAACTTACTAGCCAACTGCCAACATGGCTTTAGGCCATTTCATAGCACTACAACAGCTCTCCTATCTTTTACCGAGTGTATCAATAGAAACCGCAATAATAGTATCCTGTCATTAGCACTCTTTATAGACCTGTCAAAAGCCTTTGACATGGTAAACCACAATATGCTCATAAAAAAACATTGAATCTCTCTCTCTCTAGATACCAAAGCTATTCAATGGTTCACTTCCTACCTTAGTAACAGGCAACAGGCAGTTCTCTGGGATAACACACTTTCATCCCTTCTGCCAGTCTCTCTTGGAGTCCCACAGGGTTCCATCCTAGGACCTCTCCTCTTCTCTTTATTCATAAATGACTTACATGTAGCAATACCTCAAGCTACATGTATTCAATATGCAGATGACTCAACACTTATATGCTCTGCTAACACCTCCTCTGAACTACAAACCTTAACACAGAATGTATTTAGCACAGTTGAGGCATGGTTCTTGAAACGCTGCCTCCTTTTGAATGCCAGTAAAACCAAACTCCTGCTTTTCAGGCCTAATAGTAAGTCCCCCCTCATAGACTTCTCTATTACTTCCAACAATGGCACACATATAGCCCCTGACTCCACCACTAAGCTGTTAGGTATTATAATTGACAATAACCTCACTTTTGATAATCACATTAATAACACTATTAAAACCGTAATTAAAAAACTCGGCTCCTTATATAGAATTAAAACCTTTTTAACTCCACAGGCCAAAATTACACTCGCTCACTCTTATCTTATTTCCAGTCTTCTTTATGCTTCACCCATATACACTAACCTAAAGAAAAATAACCTCACTAAACTAGCAAATGCATACAATAACATCGCTAGATTTGCTACCGCAAACCCATTTAGAACTCATCACTGTCAGAATCTACAACAACTAAACTGGCTAGAACCAAAAAATACGCTATTACTCTCCCAACTTACCTTTGTTCATAGGATATTTTACCAACCAAAAAATACCCCTATACTTTCTGACCTTATTTCTCCCTATTCTAACCTAAATTCATTACGCTCCTCTAATAAACTTCTTGTGAAGTTAACTAAGTCCAATAACATAGCAGGCGACTCACTGTTCTCCAACACCATAGGTAAATACTGGAATCTTCTAACTACCACTCTAACTTCCACTTTGTCACCCTTCCTCTTTAAACAAAAGCTCAAACAACATCTAAAAACACTCTGGCTATCCCCATGCATCAGTCCCGACTAATCTTATGATTCTACTAATTACTCTTCTCCTAATCACCCTCTCTCACCTCTCTCTACTCACTCCCCTTGAGTAGACAATCTCTAAAACACCCTTGTTAATTAGCCTCTGATATGAATTAATATAGAACTCTGTGTGGTTTATATTTACTTAATCAATTATACTCTTCATGTATGTTTTACTAAAGTATAACTCCCCTATCTTGTACTGTAAATAAAATTAGAGTAAGTGTCCTTCCCAGTATATATTTTCAACTAGTATAATCTAGATTGAACCTTATTTCTGTTTGTATTTTACTAACTACTTACTTTCTTTATGTAAATGACTTGTTTGTATTAACTTCAATGTGGAGCTTTTCTCCCCGGGCCTCTGCTGAAAATGGAAATGTATCCAGTTGGACTAGCCCGGTAAACAAATGTAAAATAAATAAATAAAAAATAAAATAAATAAATAACAGACTGTGCTTATATTTCAAAGAACGTACAATTCTTTCAACCTGTCTATTACACTGAGGTCACCTTTGACCTAATGTGCTACTGTTTGGTAAAACTGTGAACAAAAGTTTTCTAAACCTTGCAAACAAAGATTTCAAGATGGTAACCTCAGCTTGACTCATGGTGTCATGGATCTGTACTGTTTCAGGGAATTTTGCTTAACAGTTTACACAAAGGGTAAAATGTAGGTTTTTATAGTAGAACAAGTCAACTACTACTTTTAGGTAAAGCAATGAAGGATTGTTATGGGGTATCTGATCCTCTTTTTCTGGTTTTGTTTTTTGAACATATCACATGCATCACAGTTTTACATTAGCTGCATTACTAATGTAATAATACCAGTCATAAAAGGGAAATAAATTATACTGTGTTCTTCCCTTTCACTTAAGCCAGGATGTGCTACATCTTAAGGAACATACTTTTACACAGGCACAAAATCAGAGTGGTTATAATTATCTTTAGGTAACAAACATTAAACATGTGACAGTTCATCAATATATGGAATGTATAGCTAGATATTGGAGCTGCTTTAACCTGACCTGGCTCAACCCAATCCCATGTAAGGGGATTTTTGAGGATATGGAGCACACTGTTCAGTGTTATTTTGCTGCTTGAGCAAATTGTTTGAGATATAAATAAAGGTGATATTTAAAAAAGATGTAGATCTGCCATTATGTTGTACTACTTTGTTTATAGCCTACAGTTTTTTCTGGTCAGTAATTGCAAACTGCTGACATTAGTTGCTGAAAGCATGTAAAGAGTTTACACCATCAGGCCATTCTGTCAAAATTGCTGAAGTCTGAATCACTAAGTAATGTTATATATTTGAATTTCAGACTTCATATCCTTCAGAAAATGCATGTTAACACAGCTCCTATTATTCTAGCTTAATTCTAAGTTAATAAGAGTAAAATGTAAAATCTGCATTTCATTTTTGGCCTTTGTTCATTCATTATTTTAGGCTTTGTCCAGATTTCTTACACTAATCGGTTGAGAGATATATAGTATACATCAAATTTCCATATTTGTACTGTACTTGCATGTCATGTTTTTGCTAAGACAATAACACTCTCTGTAGATGTATATGAGCTTTATTAAAGGATTATCTAAAGATACTTCCAAGTTCATAGTCTTATTCCATGGTAATGTTCTTAACATAAATGCAATAATAGAATTTCTGACAATCAAACTGTATGGCAGACACCTTTTTTTCTTTGTGTGCATAGCATGTTTCCACATTTGTTAGTGCTCTACAGATATAAGCTACTTGTCTGCTCTATTAAAAAAGCACTGCATCTCAAACTTCCTGAAGGTAGCTAGCCACAGTGTAGGTAGAGATATATCACAGTCAAGCATCTCAAAACTCTTCTCTCATTCTGCTAACCAACATCATACTGCATCATGCTCCAGTAGCTTTCTTAGTGACACTATGATATCTGATATGTGAAGGAGAAACTTGGACATATACTGTGTAATTCCTAAGAATAGCATAATAGAAAATATATTTGTAAGATTCTTCATGTTAACAATAGCTTTGTCCTTGCTAGCATCTTCTGTTAAAATATAACCAATCTAGTTCAGCAACATCAAATATATTTTGTTTCTTTTTCTCTCTTAAAGCATCAAACCTTAAGAACTCAGCCTATAAAGCTGCTTTATTAGACACATATCATGTTCCTGTTTTGTAATGTCCCAAACTAGAATATCAGACATTCTGTTGGCTACAGTGTATAATCTTCCAACTATAGTTTTTTCTGCCCACTAAATTACTTCTGGAGCTGATGAGATCCCAAAAGGTAACCCCAACAATCTATACTTATCTACCTATCCATGGATATATTAAAAATGCATAGTTTGGAAGTGGAGTCATCCAATTTGATCTAGCAAAACCCTTGATTTGCATTAAGTGTAGAGAAAAATGTAACATTTGGCATACATGTTGTTACCTCTTTGGTAGTTTTTAGCAAATAATGCTTCATTTTAATCATCTTATTTAGGTACTGGGTATGCAAGAATATTGTGACATTGTTCTGCTTTGTGATTGTTACCATAGTATTCACCCATTCTTTTGGTTCTGTCTGGTTAACTATGATATGCATTGCTTCCATGCATTTCAGCTATTCCTACATCTCAGCTTAAAACACACCAGATACCTTTCTTGGACCTTAAATCACTGCTAGAAATCTTTGTTTGATATTACGTTTGCAGACAATCTAAACCTTTAAACAGATTAGCATACTTCTTCAGAATATCATCTGAACTCTGCAAAACACATTCTGCATTTTATTAATTACATTTTGAACTTGTACTGAGCACTAATCACAGAAACTCTTTTATTATATTTGTTTGTCATATCACTTTTTTATAAAAATTATTATGCTATACCTCCAATTTAGCAGTGGAATTTTCCTATACTGTATTAGTCTCCATACTACTCAAACGTTCGTGCTGAACCCCTCTGCCTTTCTATGCATATGTGAATACTTTAAGTCCATATATCTTACTTTATTAGACTGACTGTTCTGATGGGTAACTGTATCTTTATTAGGCAATACTAAAAGGAATAAGTAATTTTGCATCTGTACTCTGAATTATTCTCATTATGAAAAGTACAACATACATATGTCTGCTTTGAATATTTAATTACTTTTAAATGAGCTTATAAGAGCACTGACTTGAAACTCTGCTTATAATTTTTGCTCTTCTGCCCATACTTTGGCCATATTTAATACACAGGCTTGAAATTCTGTCATGAATATGACAACAACTTGCTCACTTTCTGCTAATTTAATCAACTTATAACAAATTTCTGCCAGAATGATACATGAAGCTTCAGTTTGATGAACCTCTGCAACTGAAGCAAACAGTGACTATTTAAATGAATTTATAATAGAGAATTTAGATTCACAAAAATCAGCACATACTGCAGTGCAGTGTAATTTGTTCAATGCAGATAATTCTTTGGATAAAGACGTGGCAAATATGTGCATTGAGCATGTTTACAACTAAAGCAGAGGATCTAGTAAACCACATGATTTTGGGGTCAAATGATGACTATAATTTTGAGGACAGTCACAGTGTGTCAGTTTTTTTTCCTTCTCCCTCTCTGCAGCTAACCATCTGCTACCACCAGTTCTTCTCCTCATTCACCAGGTCTACTAGACCTGCTTTAATCTTCCCTGGGCTCAACTTGCACCCATGTCCAGGGATGGTGAGGAGATGGAGGACACTGGTGCAGTATTATATTGCTGCCAGGGAGCAAACTGTTCAAGTTATAAACAAAGGTGATATTTTAAAAATGTAGATTCTGCCATTATGTTTTACTGTGCTCCAGTAGCTTGCTTAAATGCAACTACTGTGTTTTTAGCCTACAACTTTTTCTGGTCAGTAATTGCAATTGCTATCATTAGCTACCAGAACTGAATGTAGATGGTCATTCTTTGGGTCTTTGTATGAACAAGCACTGTGTGAAGCATGCACTGTAATAACTGGATATATTTCAGTAGTGAAAACAAACATTTAAACTTTACACTGCTCTTTTGCAATTAGAACATTAATATCTTGCTGTAGCTCTTTTTTCTATTTCTTGCTAACTTTGGCAAAATGGTTACAGACATGACAATGCTTTAAGATATGATTACTGTTTTGTAACATGCCTTTTCATCTCTGTGGCCACACACAATGATTTCTTTGGGTATGGGTTGCTTATTTGTTGCCAAAGACCTTTTTATACACCACACAGTCATTTGTGTAATTTTTATTGTTTTTATCTGTTTTAGTCTTCATTTTTACTTCTTTTTCATCAACAGTCCTTGTCTTGCACATTCCTAACTCCACCAAAATACTTTTAAGCTTCACTTGTTCATAGGTTCATAGGTGTTTACTAGGCTAATGGCCACAAGGGCCTTTTTAAGCCTAGCCATGCATCCCAAATCTCTGACAAGTTCTGATACCCTTGATAAGTGTAAGCATGGGCCTGGGAGATGAGCTATTTACAGGTTATCTGTTTGCATTAGAGACATAGGTGCCAAGCCGGGGATGAATTTCCAGTTTCCCATCCAATTGTCCAAATTGTCCTCGAATTGGGTTAGGGAGGAACTCTGCTTCATATGGATGGGGAGCCTGTTCCATAGACGGGATAGTCTCTGGGATACATATCTATCTCTCCAGCAGGTCCTATTTATATCACAGGCAAGGTTTAAGTCTTTAGAATGCATAATTCTGGTACTGTTTGTTTTGTGGATATGCAGGAGGTCCATCAGAGTGGGGTCTGACAATGCCCTGTATACCAGGTGTAGATCTCCCCTCAAAAGCCTGTAAGAGACAGAATACAGGGATAGGGCCTTGAGGAAGTCTGCATTACTTATGCCCTGTACTCTTTTAGTAAGAAACCTCTGTGGACATTCCAGTTGTTAGATATGCCTGGTTAGGTACATACCAAAGGGGGAATTGTTCTGATAATATCATTGGCTTTCTCAAATATCAAGTTTACTAGCCTTAACATTTTGCCTCTTATCATTTCAAATTCCTCACACAGTTCAGTCACCAAGTGAATCATCAAAATTATCAAGCACGCAGTCCTGTGATCTGTGTTTAAGATCAACCAAGCACATGTCTGTTGTGTCCTGAATCCCTTTTATTTGTACTATAAAACAATACCAAATCCTGCCTAGTTCAAAACTACTCTCCACACTTACCTATCTTCCACCTGGAACTGCACTTGCACACAGCCTCCTTGAACTCCTAGCTCTAATGATGTATTTTCTACCCACTTTCTATGCTGTGTTTTATCTAAACTATCGCTATGCAATAACTTGTCTTTAAGCCTTTTGTAATCTGTTGACTAGTATTTGTCTACCCACTAAATTGCTAAGTGTGTTTTTATCTCTGTAACCCTATATGTTAGGTAATGTAATACTACTGATATATATAATTTTATTGATTGTTCTTTTTGTACTGAGGAGCCTTTCTCCCTGGCACTCCACTGAAAACAGGCTCTGTTTAGCCCAGTAGACCTTGCCATTTAACAAACAGTAAATAAGAAAACAGGCTCTGTTCAACCCAGTGGACCTTGCCAGTTAATAAACTGTAAATAAATAAAGAAACACATTGTTCGTATATTGTAAGTGAATCTTAATGGTTTGCAATGCCTGAAAAAATTGTCTTTAAACATAAATCTTCTCTCTTTTTCTGTATATCCCCCTTTCCCTCTCTCCCTATCTAAAAGTATAAATGTTGAATACTTTGATTGCTTCCTCATATGTGTCTTGAAGGAACATTGCACACTGTATTTTTTTTTCAGGTTTCTTACAGGTCTACTCAGGTAAGATACAGCTCAAAATGTTGAATCTGCAATTTTCAATTTTCAGAAAGGTTGTCTTATAGTTTCGGAGATGTTAATGGATACAGTGTTATTATTTCAAGCCAAAGACTGAAGAATTAAGTGAGAATATATTAATAATTCAGTGATGGGTGAAAGGAATTGCTATTCCTGTTGTATGACTGGTAGAGAATCTAGCAGCAAGAATGTGCCATACGTAGTAGTGCATAAAGTCAAAAAGCCAGATAATGTCTTAAAAAGCAACTAATTGTGTCAAAGTTTGTTTAATTCTGACCTTATGTCATATCTGCATATTGAATTAAAGAATATGCACTGTATGGCATGAACTTGAAAGGACTGGGTGGGAAAGGGCGAGAATCAGCAGCCTGCACCAACTCACCTATACTAGTGTGAGAGATCTGTGTCAGCACACTGCACTGGCAACACCTGCAGGACTGCAGGTGTATTGTCTACAGCAATGAACCTCAGCCCAACCTGCAGTGGTTTACTACTTACAAGGTAGTTGGTATGTATGGCAGCATGCATATGTCTTCTGTGAGCAGCTGCTGTGCAACTCACAAGTCACTGTGGGGAAAGGTTATGTGGGGAGACCTTGAAGGACAGCTGATGGATGCCACCCATAGTTCATTCGCTTCTCCTCCATGGAGAACAAGTGTCACAGGAATTTCAACTTTGTGGAATGAAGGAGATGACTGAGTGGCCACCTGAAAGGCCAAATGGCACAGTGGTTAAGATGTATGCCTTTCAACCACAAGGTGCAAGGTTTGATTCTCACTACTGGAAAGAATTTTACAGTGACTTTTCCTATACATACACTGCTTGCCTAAAATATATCGTGGTCTATGCCTGATTCTCCTTTTCCTGTTGTGATTTACATGGGCCACATTTGAGAACTCATATTAATGACCTGTTTGGGTATGTGACTTGCTCAACTGCACATAAAGGTCTTAGATAATGGAATGATTTAAGCTGTTAGCTGTAGTGGCCAACTACATACGTTCATTGGGTTTTTCTGTTGTGAAGATATTATATTTTGTTGCTGTTAATAGAAATGTTTGTTTTACCTGATACATGTTTTTCTTTTTTTTACTATAATGTGCCGTAATGCTTTCTGTCATTTGAGGACTTTTTTTAGAAAGTTAACTTTTGAAGGAGTTAGTCACAAATAGCAAGCGGTTAAGTATTGATACACTAGCAGTCTGAACATAACATTATACAGTTTGCACAGGCTACCGTGATATGCACATGCATAAAAGAAGGCTACCAGCCTACCACTTTTTCTTATGCAGCATGAATTGCTGCTGAACTGAATATGCTGGACAAGAATCAACCTACAGTGTGTAGTGCATCATTATTGTTTTCTTTTTATAGTGAAGGCAAGGCTATAATCTATGCAGTGTCAGTGGCTCTATAGGCAGAGCACTCACTTTTGGTACTGTAAGACCAGAAGGCTGTGGGTTCTTTTCCCACTGCAAGTGATTGGATTGCTGAGACTGCTACTTTGTTGTTGTTGGGGGGGGGGGGATTACTGCACTCCTAAGTTTGTTGTCTTTCAGATGAGAAGTTAAACAAAAGTCCCATCTGTTTGAGTTGGTGGTAGTTTGGGTGGTTATAAAAGATCCCCTACTACCCATTGAAAGGACAAGGGGTGCTTTATTAACATTAACTTTCATTTTATACCATATACAAATTTGAAATCTATTATTTATATATCCATTTTTTATATCCGTACCTCAAATTATTTACAAGTAATCTACACAAAATTTAACTAAACAGTTATATTTCTTTCATTCTTTTTTTTAATATTTACTGTCTATCTCCCACCCTTTCTTCCACAACCATCCTCTTATATCAGCTAATACATCATCCTTTAATATTTTCTTGCTATTATAACACATTTAGACCTTTTTCCATAGTATTCATCTTATCAATATCACATATCATTACTTTATCATAATTCTCATATTCATATTTATACACTAAACCCTTTCCTTCTGTATTCATTTTTAAACATTTCCAATTTTTTATTCTTTTTGCAATCCAAAAACAATGTTTTGTTGTATCTTCTTCACTGCAGCCAATACATTTTCTTTTATCTATCAGCTTATATTTCATATTCCCTTTCACTGATAACTTGTCTAGTAAAATTCTCTACAAAAACTCTCTGCTTCATAAACATTACAGAACTTTTTCTTCTGTCTTTTTTTGCCTGATTTCATCTTCTCTTAATTGCGTCCAGGGGTACACACACACACACACACACACACACACACACACACACACACACACACACACACACACACACACACACACACACATACAGGTCTGCACACCATACCTCTCAACCTGGAAACATCAAAGATCTGGACAAAGGCCCATGAAAAATAGGTACAAATCAATACGCTGATTAACATAAGAAATTGCATACATAATTATGTAGCCCCAACCACTCCAATGGAATTGTGGGATACCAACATTGAAACGCTAACTGAAGAACAGACAAAATATTAAACACAAACTATAACCAGATCACGCCTCTCAACCTGTTACAGCAATAAATCTCCACAAAGGCTTAAATAGGGACATTTTTTTAAATATTGTTCTTATAAACTTAGAAAGTTTATAAATAGGTATTACATTACCATGAATTCTCTGAAGGGTATGATGTCTGAAACTCAAATGTCTGTCATTTTCTGACTTTAATCCTCAATGATTTTCCAGTGGTTTGCCAGAAAAACAAAAGTTATGAGAAATGGACCAAAAATATGAAACAAAAATCTGGACAGTTGAGAGGTATGCTGCCCTGTATAGTAGTTTCACAAATGAGTGCAAACAACATGCTCTCCTGTTGTAGTTTGAATCATATGCTTTCACTGCTTTTTTTCTTATTTATAGTTTGCGACTGAAATTGTCCATTCGGAATCAGTCCACTCACTTCATAAATAAATGAAAGAAAAAAAATGAACACCTCAAGTTGCTCTAACACAAGAAGGTTGGTAATATAGGTAGATATAACCGTTAACCTCTTGCCAACAGAACCAAGGAAAATCAGAGACACACCTTTTAGATTTCAAATGAGTTGCCAACTTGCCAGGATTTTTTGTACTGTCTGTCAGACTTTCACATTATTGCAACACAACATTGGCACTTCACAACACCATTGCACTAGAATTAGTAATATTTCAAGTCAGCTTCTGATGATGTGATGCCTTTCTCTAAATAAATGTGGAAAACTGCTAGACCACTTTACATTTAAAAATCTTACTATTTTTATACCAAATGACCCAATATGTTACAAGAAAAATATTTGCTAATTTGCCTTTAAAAAAATGCATCATTTTTCAGAAATTCACACCTAGTTTTGATTCCCCTCACTCCATATGCTACATTATCTCTATGTTCTTGCACCATCTCTCTACAGAGGAGAACGTTCAGTACAGTGCTATACTAAACAGCAAGTACAGTTTATTTTTCTCCATAAAACACTTTCTGTACCACCCACAGTGCTTCATCCAGTCCAGTGATGTAAGTGTTACTAGTACATGTTGCACACACACACACACACACACACACATACACACACACGCACGCACGCACACACACACACACACACACACACACACACACACACACACACACACACACACACACACACACACACACAAAGACACACAACACTAACTCAAGACATTGCCCCTTCACTCTCAGCCTCAACATATGTGCACACAAGGTACACCCACCAACTACCCAGGAATTGCCCGACCTGTTTCTGGCTTCCCACTCAGCATTAACACATTGCATTATATCCTTTGACAAGGCAATATATTCAGTGTGCAAACATAGGGTTAACTGCTGATGAATAAATGAGTAGCATTTCACCAAAAAGCAAGCAGGAATAGCCCAATAAACTGACCATTCACCCACTTGGCTTGAACTGCAGTGCAGCACAGTAACAAGGATCCTAAACCAAAACTCAGTTTCAGACTAACTTGCAAGCAAGTAAAGTACATCAAAACCTGACCAAACCAGAATTCAGGCCTGATGCATCGACTACAAAACTACACTAAAAATATGTGTTCCAGATAAAAACAAGTGCACTAATTCAGATCCATTCAGATGCCAGTCCAAAAAAGCAAAATAATAATATTTTCAAAAACTATAAACTAATCCTAAAGGCATTTAAATGCAATTCTAAAGTAAAGGGAGTAACTGCTTACTTTTTGTAACTGCAGTCATAAGAATGCTCGCTGCCATTGAAGAGTGGCAAGCAGAAAAACCTTTATCCAGACAGGTTAATGCATTGCAAACCATTTTTTACTGGTTCACTTCATAACTGTACTCTTGGTGCCAGATTAAGACAGTTCACAGTTTCCTTGTTGATAAACAATGAAAAAAGCTACTTTAGCTGCGGCCCTTTTGACAGACACTTATGTAAATGGTGTTTGCAGGTGGCCAAGTGCTTCTGTTTTTCTGAAGTGAAATCTGGCGGTAGCATTAGTTATATTACATAACGTAACCCAACCTTACGCCTTTGCAAATGGTCAAGAGCCAAACTTTACCTATACCCAACTACAACTGGTAGAAGTTAAAAGCATTTTATTTTAAACTTCCATCATTGTGCTTATTTGTCAAATGAGTTGTCTATCCCTTGTTTTATTAAAGTGCAGCATATCCCTGATGGTACTGATTTTTGCTGTTTCTTTAAAGCATGTTAGGCAGGTATTTCCTTTCAGCCTAACTTGACTGGCTGGACTACAGAAAGCCAGTTGAAAAAAAAAAGACAAATTACCTCTAGCTCAAGTTCTGCATTCTGCCGAGCAGATTCTTGCACACCTTCACCTGCACAGACTTGAAAGTCCAGTTTCTCAGGAGAGTTACAACAATGCAAAGGGGTGTTGGATTGTATCAGCTATAGCCTATGTCACAAGAGACAGACAAGTGAGTGATCATTTAGGTTTGGGCTGTGGTGGAAGGTCTCCAACCATGAGAAGAGTGGCAGGGACTCCTCCTGTTTCTGTAGCTGGCCAGGGCTGAATAGCACTCATTCTTTCTGCTAAGACTGACGGGTTGATAATCAGTACCCCTTACTCCTGCTAGTCTGAGCTGCTGTGGTGCAAAAGTACTATTATGTTGAGTCACTGCACTTAGGTAACTTATTACAATTTGAGCCAGTTAAGCTCATTGTTGTATAAGGAAACACACGCAAGTGACATAACTGGTTCTCATATTACAGATGCGTATGACTCTGGTGATGTTAACAAAAGGGCATTATTCCTGCCCCAGCGCCCATCTTCTTCTCAGTACCTAAAGAATTTATAACCTTTTCTTCATTATAAAAAAAAAAAAAAAAAATTAAATGACCCCACTGTCACCTGAAGACAAAAGTGCTCCTATGGGCATTCAGTCACGCATACATCTCTTAACTCACACATATGCTTCCACATTAAAATGTATCTATGAACGATTACTCAGAAAATGCAGGAAATGCATGCAAACTGCAATGTGCAAACTAATTAGACACACAATGCATCCTGTAATCCTGAGTGGAGCTTGATTCTCCCCATACCTTCACATTTTACTTATTTTCTTCTGAGCAAGTCAGTCAAATGTCACTCCTGAAGAGGTCTTGAGAAGAAGCATTTCATTTGTGAGTCCATGCATACTTTCCAAGTGTCTCTGTTTTTCAGGGAAGCCCCTTATTTTGGCTCAAATTGTCCCGCGACTCTCATGCCTCAGTCTCCGAGTCTGACAGGCAGAGATCGGGATTTAAAGTGGCCACTCGGAAATTTGTGGCACCCCTTTATTTTGCCCTAAAAGTGGCAAATACTGAGGAATTCGGTATGGTTGAGAGGTATGCTGCACACGGGTCTACTTCAATTTCCCGATGCCCATATAAGTAATGTTCATTTGTCGAGACAAAAATACCAAAAGATGAAAAACCTGAATGGCAAAATTTTCCCAGGGTAAGTAAACCCATGGCCAACATGCCCTTTTCTTCACTGTAGTGTGATCCTGTAGTTGGTATATATAGTTAGGGGGTGTGTGGAGGACACCGCCCCCAGCTAGGTAGGTTTTACTTATCATGGTATGTGTTTCGTTTACATTTGGGCAAGTGTTTACTTATCATGGGAAATTTTTGCCATTCGGGTATTTCATCGTTTGCTATTTTTGTCTTGTGTAAATGAACATTGGTTATATGGGTGGTGGGATTTCAAAGTAGATCTGCACAAACACACACCCACACAAAAAAAAAAATCCTCAGTCATATTGTGCCATTCTTTTCTTTTTCCATCAACCTCCCTTATTTTTAACTTCCATAATTTCATTTTTTGTCATATTGTTTTTCTTCCATTGTTTCCCCTTTTCTTTTCCCTGTTTTTTCTTCCCATGCATTTCTGTATTTTTCATATAGCATCTTACCTATAATTTCTTTTTGCCTTTCTTTTGCCTTTCACATCATCCAAAATAAATGCATAGATGTGAAATCCACCATTTGCATTTTTTTAATTCAAGCCACCTTCTTGTTTTTTTATTATAAATTAACCCTGTTCTCAACAAGTTCAGCCTTGAGCTCCAAATGAAGCTAAAACATCTCTCTAATTCTTTTTTCTTTGGTGTGTAAAGTATATATAAGTTCCCTTAAATATGCTATATTTTTTCTAAGACATCAGTATTCAGTATCTATGTCTTTTTTTTAATGATAAAAACTTTTCTTTCAAGGTAACATTTTTATTTGTTCCAGTATCTCTCTATGTTGACTTATCACACTTACTCACCAAATGTTGCTCCCAAAATCTTTACTTACTTTCTTGGAAAATATATTCAGTTTATTTTTTATCTCACGAATCCCCTACAGTTCATTTTATTTATCTTCAGACTAGCTCTTTTTAAAAACTTTTGGATCCTTTTTACAACCTCACTAATCCACCACTTGTTTTTAAACCAAATCAGCTTTATATGTCATAGATAGTTGTAGTATAAAATTTGCTTCCATCTCACGTCTTGCCTTTCTCATTTCATACATGCATGTCTGTACTACTGCATTCATTACTAATACAAATCAGCACATACTCATTATGCATCTCTGTTTTACTTCTCTCAATACTTATTTTTCCCAACTGTCCATTTATCATAACTTCTACCCATGAATTTTCATAATGTTTATTACATTAACATTTTTCATCTATGCTGTATACCTCTAAAATCTGCCACATTGCTTCATGACCCACTTTATCAAGGGCTTTAGCTAAGTCACATATCTTTTCCTACTACATCAGCCAATACTTTTCTCTATCCTATTTGTAGTATTTTCATAAATCTTTTATAGTCAGTATTCCCTAGTGTTGTAGCCTCCAAACTTTTATATTTTTATCTCATCTTTTTCCATATAAATTTTATCTATCCACCACATATGTCTTCTTCCATTATACATTCCTTTATTTATTCATTTACTATTAAAAAAGTTTCTTTCATCTTTATTCATTTCCTTATACTACTCATAATCTATACCATATAATCCTGGCAGTTTTTAACTTCTTTTATCATATTTTCTGTTTTCTTTTATTATTATATAATTTTCTACAAATGTCTTACTTTTTTCAGGTATTTTTTTTTCACTTTCCAATCTTCTTGTCCATCCATTTCCTCTTTTTCATACATTTTGGCTACAAAAATGTCTACATCTCCGTAATATCTTCTTGTTTGTTTTATGTGTCATTTGCCATCTATGACAGCATCCATCCTTCATTTCATTTTTACTTCTTTTCCTAAATAAGGGGAACCTCCTCTTTCTTTCCTTGCAGAAAAAAAATCTTTGCTTATGTAACATTGTTTCCACTTTTTCTCTCATCTTTTCATAAATATGTCTCTTCTATTTCATTTATTTTGTCACTTCCTTTTTGAACCTTTTATGACAATTCTGCAAAATGTATTCCTACTTCATCTTCTTTCTTCTTATTCTTCATTGCACTTTTAAATATATTTTATATTTCTGCTTATACACTCCCCATCAATATGTCCATTTTTTTTATAAAATGGTCTTATTGTTATATGATTTTTCTTTAATATTTCTTTCTCTCTTAGAATTTCCTTGTTATTTCTTTCTTGTCTTCAGAGTAAACTATATGATCAATTTAAATCTTAAAAATTCCCCTTTATATGTCCACACTCTAGTCTTTCCTAATTTTCATTTTAAATCACTATATTTTATTAATTCCATTAACATTTTGACAGAAAAAACAAAGACCACATAGAAGCGATGTGTTTTCATTAACATTTTAATATCCTGTGTTATTTTTCCCTTTTCTTTCCTATGGTTACAAGTAATCTCCTACTGTTATTATTAAAATATTTACTAACACGATTTATTTATTTCCTCAAACAATTGTTTTATCTCTGTCATATTAGTATATATTTAAAGCACTATTAATCTCAGACATGTTTGTCTCATTCTTCTATTACATATCACTACCCTTCTTGGTACTACTGTGGTTACATTTTAAATTCTTATTTCTTCATTTTTTAAGAACCATTCCAGAATGTCTCATTTCCCACTGACCAATAAATTTGCCCTCCCCCATGCTGCCTGTATTATTTAAATTTTTTCTTCTTTGTTATAGCTGACATGTAGCTAACAAAAACATCCATTTATATTTTTACACCATCCCATCACCACCAAACCTCTTACATCACTTCTAATGATATTCACATTTAATGTTTAAATTTCTATATCATCCTTTTCCTTTCCTATAAGAGTTTTATTTTCAGATCTTTTTTTTTTCTTTTCCATCTCTTAAGCCTCCCACCAATTATTTTTTCAGTGTTTTGTTCTTCTCCTGTCTGCATTTCTTCCTCTTCACTTTTATAAAATTGCAAATCTGTTATTTTCCTATATGTGAATAACCTTGCTCTGAACTATTATGTCATCTCTGACTACCTCTTCATTGTTTAACTTTTGTCAGTATCCCCTGCCCCCATACTGCATTCCTTTTCAGCATATTCTGTAGTAATATAAATATGAACACTTGAACTTGTAACCAGAAAACAAAAAAGTGGAAACCACAGTGAAGGAATTTCTTCCTTATTGTAATCCACTGCTAAAATTAGAGGTAGAGTTAAGTGCTTACATCCCCATAGTGGATGTAGCAATATACAATTAAAATTCAAGTAAAATAAAATATATCTATACAATAATATATACAGATATATATCTATGTATATATATATATATATATATATATATATATATATATATATATATATATATATATATATGGGTCTAACTGAAAACACTGACAATGCAGAATGCCGACAATGAGATAACTGACGAAAAAAAAAAAAAAAAAAAAAAGTTCAAAACACGAACTTCACATGCCCGACAAACCAAAAATCCCGACAAACAAAAAAACAAATACCTTTCCCAAAAAACATACACACAACACAAGCACAGCAAAAACCTTACAAACCTACACTAAACCTTACAAACACAACTATCTATGCACTAACCTTAACCCAAATCCTAACCCTAAGGTCCATCACTATCGCACACTTACCTTACCCACACCTTAACCCTAACTCACTTAATCCACCCCTAACCCTCAAGTCCATCACTATTGCACACTTACCTTACCCACATCCTAACCCTAACTCACTTAACCCACCCCTAAACCTAAACTCCGTCACTATCGCACACTTATCTTACCCACACCCTGACCTTAACATCCGTCCCTATCGCACACTTAGCTTAACATGTCGGTGTTCTCAGCATCGGAATTTTCAACTGTAGGTCTTTTCCGTTGTTGATCTTCCGGTGTCGGTGTTCTTGTTGTCGGCATTCTGCGTTGTCGGTGTTTTCAGGTAGACCTATATATATATATATATATATATATATATATATATATATATATATATATATATCGTCTTCTGTGTGGAGACATGCATGAATGGGCGTGCCTTCATTGAAGGTTGTGCATCAGGGCTGGTAACTCGGCACATAAAAATCCACTACCAAACATTAGTGGACCGGAGTTCCGCTGTGGCGACCCCTAACCGGGATAAGCCGAAAGACACAACAACATACATACATATATAAACAAATTAAAAATATAATTCTCAAAGTAATAAACTTCTTAATTTTATTGCATAAGGGAAGTTAATGAGTTAATTAATGCATCATATGATGTGGTTGACTGTATTTAATGACTGTGTGACTGGTATTAGGTAGTTCTGAAGAAGTCCCTACAGGGATGAAAGCTCTTAACTCTACCTCTTATTTTATCTGTGGATTACAATAAAGACGAAGTTCCTTCACTGTGGTTTCCAGTTTTTTGTTTTGTGATTACATGTTCTGTAGTAATATTTTCTACTGCTTGTCTTTCTACTGAGATTTATTCTTCATCTACTCTTTCCTTTTCTAATATGGGACAGTCAAACCAGAAGTGTCCAAATTCTTTGCATTTTCTACAAAATGGCTTACATATTTTTGTTGTTGTATATCTCTTCTCCCCACACTAACCATGTCTTTGTTTGGCCCCAGTACCTAAATAATTGTCTCTTGCCATTCACAGTTATTGTATCAGAAATATACAGAATGTTCTGATTGTTAACATCCATTATTACCCACACTTTCCAGAGACCAGTCCATACATTTTTTCATCACATTTTTTAGCTACATAGTAAAAGAAAAACAGTTTTAATTCATATTTATCCACATCTGAAGTCCTAAATTGAACATTTATTTTCATATAGTCCCAAGCTCTGAAGTAAATAGTCTTTCCAAGATGCTACTGTATTTCTTTTTTCAGTCTCAGTCATACGTCTTTCAACAAGTTAAAACTTTCAATTGTCACTTCACAAAAAATTTCAGCTCCCAAATGAATTAATGCTCTTAGTATGTCTTTAATGTTAAAGCCAGTGGCAAAATAGCTGTTCACAATGCCACTACTTTTACTTTTTATTTTTACCACTGGTCATCATCTCTGTGGCTGTTGAGAAACTGAACCACAATTGAGTGAAACCATATTTTATGCTTTTATCTGTTCATAATAATTCTGTGAGTAATAATGGTAACTTAGGTAACCCATTATAGCACTAGAACTGAATGAATGTTAAATATTATTAAAAACAATCCGGGGATTCTTTGTGCGCAACCAGGTATGGATAAAATCATAGGCGAAAATCCACAGCTTGCCTTTAAAAATTGTTTCAACTTGAAACTGAGGCTGTGTTACCAGGGTTGAAACTAATGAAAGGACTGATTATACTAATAAAAAAGGTAAATTTCCCTGCTACAATTGTTCATGCTACAAGCATGTTATAACCGATGTGAAGTTTGTGCACCCACTAACTAATAGATTATTTAAATTTAGTTGCTATGGGAATTGCAATACCGAAAATATAGTGTATTTAGCTAATTGTACTTAATGCACAAGTTACTACATTGGGAAGTGTAACCGTAAGTTCAAAGACTGAATTATTGAACATCTGTCAGATATCAGAAGGAATGTAATTACAAATGTGCTTGCAAAACACATTAAATAGTAGGGATCACATCGTAGTTTCAAATTTCATGTGATGCAAGTTAAAACAAAGGGTAGAAGGGGAGGTGATTTGAAGAATTTCACTGACGTTTCTCAGCAGAACTGGATTATACATTCAGATGCAGATAATCTACCTGGTTTGCATTCTGCTATCAGTCTTAAACCTTTATTAAGAGAAAAACAGAATAAATTATAGATTTTATATTTTGTAACTGTTACTATGCTGCATTTTTCAAGTAGGTTATTATGCAATCACATATTAAGGATAGCATGCTTAATTGAAATTGGATTGTGATTGATTTGCTGATCATGTAATGTATTTTAAATTGTTGATTTCAAAAAATTTTTTTCTGTATGCAATGACAAAGGGTGTAGACCCAAAAGCATTGCCGTGTTGTGTGCACATTTGGATTAAATATATTTTTACTGGTGTTTGAGCTCAGTCATGTTTTTTCGGTTGTTGAGAAACTGCAAATGTTTTTTCCCTCTCATTTACTTTTTCCATTCTTCCTTGCCTTGCTGCTTCTGAACAACTTCTTTCTTCTACCAAAAACACTGTTGCAGAGGTAAACCCTGAAAACTGGCGACTCCACCAGCTGAGAAAATGTCCAGTGTTTTCCTTTCACCAGTTGTTGTTTGACCTTCCAACCTCTCAGTTTCTTCCTACTGCGATAAACTCTCCACCATGTAGCTCCATCCCACTTCCTGTCCTTCCTTTGGCTCTGCCTGATTAATCAAATCTATCAGCACTTGTGTCTACAGTCCTCAATTTTTTATCTCTGTAACAGTCATTTCATCTCCTTCTCCTTCTCCTTCCTTCAGTAGGCTTTTTCCCAAGCTTCTCTCTGGCCTATTGTACTCTTCCCCATCATGAATTTCCTGGCACAGCAGTAGCAGGTCTCTGGCACAAGCTAGAAGCTCCAGAGAGTGTTTCATTTCCTCTCTTTCAAAAAGTAGGAGAAGTTCCCTGATACAGTGGTCAAATTTTCCCTGTAAGTATAAATACCACCTTCTGTCTCCCCTGAAAGGAGAGCACTAACCTAGTGGGACTAACCCGGTCAACAAAGGATAAATAAAATAAAAATATAACTCAGCATGCATCAAGCCATGCATGTTTTATACTAAAAACAAACAGTGCTTTATTACAGGTTAGCGAGAGACATGTCTAGAGTGCACATTCCTGCAAATCTTGACACTGTAATTAAAAGCAACACCTGGCCTAAATGCATGTACATTATTGCTGTGATTTTCACTTTAATGTCTTTCCATTCCAGGCTGCTGAAATACTAATGCTTTGTAACAAGATAATTATGACCTCATTTTTTTCTTGAATATACTTTATAATGGCATATTTTGATTATTGCTGCTGGCTGCCTCCATCTGTAGACATGTTTCTTTTTTAACTTAATCACAGAGAGCCACTGCTCTTCATATGGTTTCTGATATATTTGTTTTAGCTCCATCATTGTTTGTTTCTCATGTATGTACATGTCACTGTATTTGACACGTGCTGTCTTGGCACTGATTGTTTTTGCCTGATGTTCCCTGTTTTTGTGTTTTTTTATGTTATCTCATAAGTGATCACTTTAAGGAAGATCAGGATATTTAATATTGCTCCAGGGCTAAATAGTAGAAGACATCATTATATGCTGTCCTGTATGCAAACATGCACAGATATAGATAACTATTTATCTATATTGAACCATTAGAAATATTAATTTAGTGAAAAAAAAAACTCCAGCTATGTTCCCTTTATTCCACAAGTAGCTATCTATATTGATTGGTTTAGCTGGCTAATGAGTGAATCTGATGAAATGAGCTAGGAAGCATATCACTGGTTGAAGGGCCATGAAGGAGAATGTCCTATTATTGCAGAAAAGGCAGAAATAAGGCATAGTGCGAGTGATGGAGGAGAATGCAGATGATCTAAGTGACCTAGTTGACCTAATGAGTTGTTTGGTAGTTATTAGATGATGTAGAGGCTTGCAGTGGGTATAGCAGTTTGTACATTAATGTGCTGATGAATAAAGAGATTCTAAGTGTAATGCGAATGCATCCTTTCTCCTTGATTACAAGGCAGTGGCATCATTTATTACCTGTAAGTGTAGTAGAGTGACAGATGGTGATTTGTGTCTGTGCCCTTGCAGGTTACTATGAAGGTATGAAACCAGTGCCCGGCAGGATATAATTCAGGGAAAGGAGTACAACTCCTTTGCTAATTGAGAACCTCACTTGTTTTAGTCATTTGTTTGCAATACTGTTGCAAGAATTTACCACTGCAGATACTTTGCATACATCTTGGTAGTGTGACTAGAGAAAAGTAGTTGCAGTTTCAAGCCAGGCCTCTAGATATTTATAGGACTGAATATTATACAATGAACAGCTGCCAGGTTAAGTGATAGTCCAGTTATTCTTGTCTGTGCTGATACTTTTGAGTTTCAGATATCATCACTTTAATTTTGCCAAGCTCGACTAGAAGTCTCAATTCTTTAAAAGTTTGATTAAGCTAGGCTAAAGTATAGTAAAGTTAACTACAAGTTACTGATGGGGAAGTCCCTGACATGCAGTTGACCATGTCATCATCATAAAAAAGGATGCCACTCGTCTTCAAAGAGATAATGAATAAGGAAATGTTTAGACTGAATACGAGTGATCTGGGGACTGAGCCTTGATGCATGCCAGACTTTATAGGTCGGATTGTTAGTGGGACTGATCATGGATTATTCTGAAGTCTCTGTTTTTACAGACAGTCTGTAAACCAATTAAAACAGGTTGAGATGAGGCCATATACAGAAAATTCTCTGATGAGTATGGGTTGGTCCATATGGTCAATATATAATAGCCAACAAATACTATCTAAATAAGGTTATCATCATCCATGGACTGATCCAGACTATTGGTTAGAAAGAAGAGTATTATGTTGGTATTAATGCTGTGAAATGCCACATTGATGGCTACAGATATGACAAAAGGTGTCAATGTGAGCTTAAAGTTATGAAACAGAAGCATTTTCCAAAATTTTGGTCATCAGACACAATAGTGTAGTTGGTCTTAAGAGCCTGGTAGGGAGTTATTTCCATAGTTTGGGATAATGACCTTATTTTCAGCAGTCAGAAAACATTTATTTATTTATTGCATTTTTAACTGGGAAAGTCTACTGGACCTAGGTGAGCCCATTTTCAGTAGAGTCCCAGGAAGGAAAGCCCCACATGTCAGAGGTCAGGGAAATATTGGTCTACGTGATAACACCGACATGCCAAAACACCGACAACAAAACAACCGACATGACAAAACCGAAAGTTCAGAAAGACGAAACTTCACATGCCCGACAAACCACAATCCCGACAATCAACAAAACAAATAACTTTCCCGAAAAACACACACAACACGAGCACACCAAAAACCTTACAAACCTACACTAAACCTTACATACACAACTATATATGCACTAACCTTAACCCAAACCCTAACCCTAAGGTCCATCACTATCACACACTTACCTTACCCGCACCCTAAACCTAACTCACTTAACCCGCCCCTAAACCTAATGTCCATCACTATCGCACACTTACCTCACTTGCACCCTGCCCTAATGTCCTTCACTATCACACACTTACCTTACCCACACCCAGACCCTAACGTTCGTCCCTATCACACACTTACCTTAACATGTCGGTGTTCTCAGCGTCGGGATTCTCAACTGTCGGTCTTTTCTGTTGTTGATCTTCTGGTGTCGGTTATCTCATCATTCTTCTCAGCTTTCGGCGTAATCAGGTAGACCCTTATATATATATATATATATATATATATATATATATATATATATATACACACACACACACACACACACACACACACACACACACACACACACACACACACACGCACACACACACAGCCAAGGTTTAAGAGCAGTGAAATCACTCCCTTTATTCCTGGATATACCATTCATGTCTTCAATTGTGTTGTATTATTAGTATTTGCCAAAGATATCATCATCTCATAACAGATTCCTTGGGACACTGCATTTCAATTCCTAGATCGCCAAATCACAATGAACAAGTATAACGACCACTTCATAACTAGATATAGAAGACTGTATATGTCCTTGTTGAGTACAATAGTTATCTTAATACACTACCTGAAATCTCCATTAGACCCAACAGTTTTCTACTGGGGACTTAAACTATTCATCCGTACACTGGCTGAACTATACTGCCAATGGTCGGCATACACAACAGTTCCTTGACATTATAAATGACAACTGTTTTAGAAATAGTTTTTTGCTAGGGTCCCGATATTCCTGATCTAGATCTCACAAATATGGCCACTTCTTGCATATTTTCATATGAATCACCCTACTTTGTTAAAGAAGACCATAATTAATGACCCTTTCCATTACAACTGATGGTACTTCTTCTGTAAATTCCTCTGTATTTAGGGATTTCTCAAAACTAAACCTTCATCAGTTACTTGATGAACCAAATTAATTCTCCTGTAATCCTCCTCTGGATGATTCCATTTTTAAAGTTGCTGACCATGCCCCTGACTTTTACTTCCACTTAAATAGTTGTATTGTTAAGACTGTGACAATGTGAGGTATTGCCACCTATTCCAGGAGAAGTAGGGCAGTGGATGTGCAACATATGCCAGTACAGCGAGTTGGAATTTTATAAAGAATTATATGTCAATTGTATATCAAACTGATTTGTAAAGATGCTTGTGTTGAAAAATTTACTTGTAAAGCTGCTTGTGATAAAAATGTAACAACAGCCGGTCCTGACTGTATAGTTACTGATTAAATGTATATCTTTTAACAGTGGCTACTGGAATAGAAGAAGTTAATCTCAGTCCAAGTAACTTTGAAAAATAGTAAGAAATAAATTACTTAATGTAGGCCATAAAGATTTTATCTTACTGAGTGCAACCAGAAAAGAAATGTCTGTGAAAACAAGTATGAGGAAGCCTTCATATTGTCTTTAGCAGTGAACTAATTGCTACACTGGAAGGGTAGAAGTTTGAAATTGTTTTATGACTTCCAGAAGCTGTAACAGATCTTGGCAAAGTTCTATGTTTGTGTATTATTGACACTTATGTGCTAAATCCTGGCTTTCAGATGACCAGATGTATGTGATGTCATTCTGTAATCTACCACTGAAATCATGTTTTTAATACTAGATGAGACTAAAGTCTCAAGGCAGTCTATTTCTTGGAACCTGACATAGAAGGATCTCGCACCCACTTCATTTTGCCTTGCTTTAATAAGTGAACCAAGGAATAGTAATTCTTTAGATCAGTCAGGAAAATATGGGGAGATTAGTTAAGTACTGTTTTTCTGTATCTTTGTGACTCTGTTCATCTGTGTTATTTTAATATTTCCTGTGGCTGAAACTCTGGTTGTTGTTGTTGTTGTGTCTTTCGGCTTTTCCCGGTTAGGGGTCGCCACAGCGGAACTCCAGTCTGCTAATGATTGGCAGTTGATTTTTACATGCTGAGTTGCCAGTCCTAACGCACAACCTTCAATGAAGTGTTTACTGTAAATAAGATATTCCTAATTTTCATGTTATTTTATTATTTATTATTAAATATATTTAAACTTTACATTGTGGCTGGTCCTTTAGAGAATATTTTAACAATTGAGAGTACTTATATCTATTTGGTTACTCTGTGACCACTCCTCCGTGTGTGTGTGCATGTGTGTGTGTGTGTGTGTGTGTGTGTGTGTGTGTGTGTGTGTGTGTGTGTGTGTGTGAGCTGCTTTGAGCAGGGACAGGAACCACTAGTTTCACAGAGAGAGTGGTGGAGGACTTGGATTGAACACTCGGCTAAGGACTGAGGTCTATAGCTGTGCAAGTTGGGAGTCTTACTGGGGACCTGGAGAGAGAGAGAGAGAGAGAGAGAGAGAGAGAGAAACCCAGACCCCATACTGAGTATGTTCCCTGTGTGCTCTTAAGGGGAATTGTGCTTGATGCAGAGAGCTACATCTGGAAATACTCTGTATATCTATTTTTGTTCCAAATGAATGTCCCCCTCCAGTGTCAGTGGTGAGGAGTCAGGCTCCTTAATTACTGGAGAAAAAACTTTACTGACATTTTGGTACTGTGGCTGAATTTTGCACAAAAATGTTTGGAGTTGAAAATTAGATGTATATTAAATTAGACGACATCAGCACATAGAGGATTAAATTTAGATATTAATCTGAATATTTAACTTAGGTAATGCATATTTATATAGTTTACATATATTATTAAATTTATTAAGACATTTTTATGCATCTTCTCAGATGGAAATTAGCTTGTTGCATATTTAGCTGTGTATTTAATTGTTTAATTGTGTAACTGCCTGTATTAATTGAAGTTTGCATAAAAAGACTGCATGATGTGTTTACATTTATTCCTCTGGAAGCATTCAGCCAAGGTACCAGAATGCCAGTAAAGTTTTATTTTTGCAGTATCCAGTGGCTCAGTTTCATTGTGTTTTTTATGTTATTTGGTTCCTTGATTACTGGCCTAGAGCAGGGACCTCCCAAATACAATAAGAAATTTAAAACCAAACCCCTATAGTAGAATACCTGCATAAACACATGTATAAACAGTGTTCTTAGGGGCGTGGCTAAATCATGCTTCATGCTATTTAAGATGCATCCAGGGATATTGTTATGTCCCATTGATACACTGTTTTTAGCTTTTGATAGCACTTTTAGGACTTGGTCTTGTGTGAAAGCTGGATGTGAACCAGTTTCAGGTGTATCTTGAGGGACAGACAACCCATCTAACACACTCCCTGCCTTTACCTTCCCTTTTTCTATTTTACCTATTTAATCTTGTCTAATTTAAATACTTAAAACAAAGGCAGCAACCACCATCAGATGAGAATCCAAAATGTAATCAGTTGTTTAAAAACGCTGAATAAAAACAATGATGCTACAAACTGTGATGAGTGCTTTTGGGCTAGTGCCCTTCATCTAGCCCGAAAGCGCTCATCACAGTTTGTAGCATCATTGTTTTTATTCAGTGCTTTTAAACAACTGATTAAATTTTGGATTCTCAATGGTTGCTGCCTTTGTTTTACATTTATTCTACTTTTGTGTGGACTGTGCAGCCTTGCTGAGATCACTTCTGGATTTTTCTTAATTGATAAACTTACTAACTTGTAAACAACATGTTCTCTCAGCTTTGCTTACTCAACTAATGCATTCCCTAATTTTCACTTTTCCTTTTTCTGGATTATTCTAACATAATTGACTAACACTTATCGTTAGCCTTTTCCTTTTTCCTTCATTAAAACTTTACGTCCTTTTCCTGACCTATGGTAAAGAATTATTATCTATTGCTCAAATGTTTGGTCTAATGAATGCTTATGTGTATCTGAATTATTATGTCTTGATGGTATTTGTACATTTTCTTGTGATTTTCTTTTCTTGGTGTAGTCTCTCTTGTGATACCTTATTCCATCTCTGCTGTTTTGTATGGGTTATGCTAATGGTTTGTTTATCTTGTTTTTGTATCTTTCTCTCCTTCCAAGTCTGTCATGAAAATTGTCCTTGGCCCAGCTGCCCAGCAAGGTGAACCCAGTTAAAACAAAATTTAGCTAAATAACTATTATGAATGCCTCTACTAAGTTTATATGGAGAGCATGCTTTTCAAAAACATGTCCAGCCCAGTTGAACAGGCTTTGTGTGTACACTAAAAATTACAATTTAGTACCACAGTTTGTCTGATTTCATCAAGCAACTTTCTCTAGCCTTCTTTTGTAATCAGTGTAGTGGAAATGGCATATCTCAGTCATAGACAATTATTTCAGCCTTTAACTTCTCATATCAACCAGTTTCACAACTTCTGAATGACCTGCATTGCATCGTATCTATCATTGTGCTATTTCTTTCTTTCTTTCTTTCTTTCTTTCTTTCTTTCTTTCTTTCTTTCTTTCTTCCTTTCTATTATCCTAAATCTATTCTTAATAAATGTATTTACTCTACCATTTAGAATCCCCCCCACCTTAATATCCATCAGCTATAATTCCTTTTTTCTCCATCTCTGCTCTAGATCTTCATTTTGTAAAATCTTGACTATAGTTTATATGTTTTAATACATACTACCTTCCACTATGATGTTGTTTTTAACCTGTCATGTACCCTACTGAAACTTATTTTTACTGCCTGCAATTTCTGAACTTTTTACACATCGATGTATATATTAAATGTTTATGGCTATCCACAGCTCAGACTTTGGCTTAAATATGCCAGTCAGCTAGACCACTTAGATGGTTGTCAAGTGAATAAATAAGTACTAATTAAAGGTACAAAAGGAGAGTAACAATGGAGTCAGCAGGTGATGCAAGCAGTCAGCCATGTGGCCTTATTGGCTGTAAAGACAATACTTACTGTAGTAGAGTGTGTCTTTAATGAGTGCAAGGTTAGGTGACATGGTTAAAAGGGAGGCCTTGCAGGTGGAAGGTTAAAACAGTGCATAAAGAAAGTAGGACACAGCTCTTGGGAAACATTATGGAACATATTTAGATGACAGTAAAATAATGAAACTTGATCAGCTGGAAGGAGTTCAGGAGTATTCTAGTGAAGAAAGCTATACACAAAGATTGGTAGGAATATGACAATTGTCTGAAGGTAGTTTCTATGAGTTCAGTGAATTTACATCTTTTCCCACTGTTGTGCAACCATGGAATTGGTATAAAGTTAGTTTTTTTTTTCTTACCCAGATTGGGTGCAGAGGTGCTTTCCCACCTAGAAAAAGACTTTGCTCTCTGGTTCAAAGAAATGTTTTTCATGGTAACTGCTTCACACTATTGGCACTCAGAGTAACAGAATTCTTACAGTCACCATGTATCCAGATTGGTAGGGGAAAGTATTCTAAAGGGAAGAATTACCAGAGTTATATAGCAAGCACCTTGGATTTGAAAGGAAAAAAACATGTTTCATTAGCCCTACCTTTAAACAGCAGAAATTAAGAAATTGGCTGTGGACTGTATTATAGTTCAATGAGGCTGGTTAAGCCCTGTTTTGATTGTGTAGGACCAGTTATTTTCAAATTGTCTAAACCTTGCCGAGAATGGTCCTTTTTCTTTCTTTATTAAAAAATTAAATTCACAAGAAGCCATCTCTAGCTGAACAAATTGGGACACTATTTTCTATTTTTAGCCTTTATTTTATGACTAAGGTTATAGCGAAAATAGTTACTTGTGCAGATGTATTGCTATTTGGCATCACCTGATCTCTTTGATTCCTGTTAGTATGGTTTTAGATCAAGAGACAATAATGAGATAGCCCTTATTTTGGGATGTAAGTGACCTCTTTATGGCACCAGATCAATTGGTATATTCCATCTTAGTCCTGTTTGATATCACAGTGGCTTTCCGCTAGCACACTGTGGTGTTATGGGCACCATTCTTGAATGATTCTTTACTTTTTAGGATGAATGCAGCAGATGGTTTTCAGCATTAATTCCTTCAGTAGTCACCTGTTGGAACAGATTGCTTCAAGGTTCTACCTTGACACCTTTTGTTCCCTCTGTGTATGTTAATACACTGGGAGTCCCAGCTAAGAAGGATGATTTTTTTATCATTCACGTGCTGGTGATATTCAGCTTTAGTTTTTCCATTATTTGGGAGCCTGTGTCAGACTGCAACTCTCAAAGACTGCCCAGACTTCATTTCTCAGTGCATCACAGAAGGTCAGCTAAAGATCAACCCTGTAAGCCTGAGGCATTGTTAGCCCATACCACTGTCTCTCTATCATATATACCTATTCTTTCACTTCTTATTATACCTGAGGAATTAGACTGGAAAGACCAAGTTTCAGTTCTCATCAAAGCATCCGACTTTGATCTTAAAATATTGTTTGGGTATGGGACTTGCTACTAATCTTTTTATTTAATGTTTTCTATTAAACCTAATACTAATCTTGAACTTTGTGACTTGTGTCAGCTTGCCTAGACTACTATATTGCCCTTTACGTTGTGCTAACAGATGGATACTTGGCCTGGTTACAGAGGGTTCACAATTCTGTTTCACGGCTTTTGGTTAAAACACCTTGCTCATGAAATGATAAGACATGACAATATATGAGTTGCTTTTGTTGCAGGAGTGACACTGGCTGCTGGTCACTACCAGGACTGCTTTTATTTTATTTATTTATTTTATTTTACATTTGTTTACCGAGAAAGTCCGTCTGGACACAGGTAGTTTTTCAGTGGAGGCCTGGGAGAAAAGCTCCACATAATACATAATACATAATACATAATAACATAATATTTACATAACATCATAAATCCAGATGCAATATTACATAGTATAGCACACAGAAGATGAGGTAGAAATGCAATAGTACATGGAAAAAAAATGAACAATCAGTACATGCTATCTCTTAGATTATGCAATTAGTATAAAGCAGAAGTGAAGAACAATTGGAATAGTACAGAAGTATATAGAATAGGTAGCATAAGATAGTGGGACTAGGTTGTAGTAAGAAACTCACACTTATCTTTTGAATTCTATGCAGCTTGGTCCCCACCTGTTCTTTCCAAGGTACATCAGTTCATCAGCAGAGAAGCTGACTGCTGTTACAAGGGTTTGCTTTGAAATATCTGACAGCTTTACTTTGTTTATCTTGTTTCAACCCTTTGCAATCAGCTGGCTTCCCGATTTAGGAAAGCAGTTTTGAGGCTTCCTTTGGGAGGTCACTAATGTTCCTCTTTTTAGAAGAGTTTCCTTAAACGTATTCAGTGGCTCTGTTTTTATATATTGTAACAACCTATTTAATTATCATGTTTACCATAAATATGCTTTTTAATCTGCCTCCTTTGTACATTATTTCTGCCTTATCTCACAAATTACTTAATTGTAAATATTTACACACATAAATACATAAATATGCTATCACAGCTTTTGATATCCACTGTGTTCACTTCTACTAATACAGAATTTTACAGATGCTTGCACTCGTATATGCTTTTTTACAATTCTCCTGATTATGATCTTCTACAAATTATTTTCCATGCAAGAAAGAATATGAAATAAGTAAACCAAAGAAATATATGAATAGATGCACACATGTCCAAGTAAATACATAGGCAGTTAATACTATTATATCTTTGTCACTTTCTTCCCGCATCCCAAGTACATGCTGGTAGGTAAATTTGTGTGGCTGCAAATTGCCTGTGTATGTGTTTGTGTGTATGTGTGTGTGCCTTTGTGTGCATATATGTGTGTCTGTGACTGTGTGCTTATTTGTATATGTATACATCCTGCAATAGACTGTTATTCTGTCCAGTACTGGTCCCTGCTTTCACTCATTGCTTTCTAGGATAAGCTCCAGCTCTTCACAACCCTGAAATGGATAAATAAGTACTGAAGTTAAATGGATAGATTTTGAAAATATTTTTAACAGTTGTCTAAATAAGCTAGGAATTCCATATTTTTAAAATACTTGTTTTTCGATGCTTGTCCAAATAAGTTAGGAAATCAGTATCATCAGAATTATTTAGAATGCTACTTTGGCTGTGCCCATTGGATATAATTCTGGGGAAAAATCACAATATTGTTACAAATTACATAAATGTATGTTGCATATATCACCCTGGAAGAATAATAAATAATAAAAGTAAAGTGAAGTTTTTCATGTGTAAATGAAGGGCTTAAAACACATCCAGTAGGTGTGTGAGTCTGGAGGCAAAGTCTTTGCAATTAACAGGCTGTGAGTGAAGCAAGAAGCTGATGTTGTGCAATGCTTTCATACCACAATCTCTTTTTACTTCTGTTTCAATTTATCTGGTCCTTTTTCCATGTACTATAAGCAGAAGCAGTGTTAAAAAGAAATGATGGCAATGGCCAGCCATGAGTGTGAAAGTGGTTGTGTGTCTTGTGTATATCTGTGAAAGTGATGCACATTTTTATTGTCAAAAATAATAAAGGAGCTGTGCAAAACGAGCCGGCCATGCAAGAGAGTGTGGAGAATGATGCCTAGCCTTTACAGATAGCCATACTATTATTATTTATTTTAAAGCCTTGCTAACTTGTTAGGATACTTAAAAGAGTTCTGCTATTGACTTTTGCTGGAGGCTGTTTGATAACTATAGATGTTAATCAGCTGGGTTAATTAAATATATTTGGAGAAGACTGCTAAATATATTGTTATCATGAGATGTGATGTCAGTCCAATTAAATTCCTATTGAATAATGGTAGAAACCTTAATTGGGAGTTGGGGATTGCCATGATGGTTAAAGTGTTTACCTATCAGATGCAGGTACAAGGTTTGAGTCTCACCTTTGAAGGGAAATTGGCAAGGCTTAAAATGGCCTGTAATGGCGACTAGCCCAGCATTTACCTATAAATCTATGAACAAATACAATGAGCTTTCAACCATATTTAGGCCAAAAGATCTGATGCAGCCAAACTCAACAAACCTCATTCAGTAGCAGTAAATCACACATCACCATTCACCATTATAACATTTATCCTAATTGCAGGTCTGTATTATGGACAAAATGCACTCCTACTGGCTATTCAGTTGTACTGTTGCAGAGATATTACCCTTGCAATTATCACTTGTCTTTCAATCATTGACTGTAGCTAGCTCCTGTCATAATACTGGTATGATTTTTGAGAATATTGATGAAAACAATAGATTTATTCATTTGTTCCAGAAATATCTGAATTAGGACACCTTCAGAGTTCTATACTTCTCTAATGCTAACTGGATTGATATCTTCTAGGAAGGTCAAAAATAATATTGTCAATGCAGTTTTACAAACAGACAATATCCTGATTGTTGATTTTCCTACAAAAGGCATCCATACTCAAAGCACAATATTAATATAATCTGAGTCATGAATGGTATCATACAGGTTCTGTACCCTCATATCATACCAGCATTATTAGGAAGGCATATTGGAGTAGCAGCTAACAGTGCTGACTCACAGTGCTTGGGTTTCTAGTTCCGCTCTTGGGTGGGTGCCTTCTGTGTGGGGTCTGCAAGACCTTTGTGAATCCATATGGGTTTTGTGTGTGTATGTATGTGTGTGTGTATGTGTATGTAAGTATGTGTGTGCTTATGAGTATACATGTATACAGTGACAAACTGGAACCCTATCTGCAATTGATTGCATTCACTGAGTGTTGGTAGAGGGTCCTGCACCTCTGTGACTCTGAAATGGATAAAGTGGATAACCAAAGAATGAGTGAATGGATATATAAATGAATACAAATATGTGAACCAATAAAAAGAAAAACTTCCTGGCTTATATAAAGGAAATGTTACAAGTTAAATTATTTAATCAGTCATATTTGCCTTTTAACACCTATTAGTGGCCTCATAACATAGTAGAGAAGGCTGTTGCTGACTGTCAGAAAGTCTAACGTCATGCTGATAAATATGTTCCAGTTGTGGAAAGACATTATCACCCACAAACTCAACCTACTTCATGAAAAGGAAAGAAAAATTACATAAGAAGAAAGGCACTACTATTTAATACATAATTTGTTTCCTCTGTAAAATAATATGGGGTGGTTTTAGCATAATGGTAAAATCTTAACCTCACACATACAAGGTACAGGGCTTTATTCTTACTTCTGGTACAGAGAGATCTGTGGTAGTCTAGTGGTTAGGATTTGGCACTCTCACTACCACAAATCAGGTATGATTCCCAGTCAGGGAAATTCATTGGAGTTTGGGGTTGGAGGTTGGCATAGTGGTTAAAGTGTTTATCTCATAGATACACAATACAGGGTTTGTTTCTTATCCATGAAGGGAAATAGCATACACTTAAAATAGACTGCAGTGGCAGTTAGCTCCATACTCACCTGTGAAACTATAAAGAATGCTCTACAGTCACATTTGTGGTTCTTACAAAAGTAATTAACCATTGTAATACTCAGCACAAATAGTCATTAGCTATTAAAATGCATAACAGTCTAAATGTATTATTTTCCTTGTCATCTGTTCTAAACAGCACAGCAACAAATAAGATTCAGTGATAAAGTAATTTCCAAAAACAATGTACCTGGTGATAAAATGACTGTATAATATACTTACTGAAAATGCTTTAGCACTTTTCCACCATTTACATTCTACCGACTTGTTTAATTAACTTCTGCCTAAAGCCTAAGTGATTCTAACACATAATAAAACAGACTGCCTACTTGGAAAACACAAGTCCATGCTTCACAGAGAGTATCCTAAATAACAGAATTAACAACAAAAAAATGATGAGTACACCTGTCCTACCAATAAGTGCCCCGTACTCTAGAATTACCCCTTCACCCTGACCTAGTAACCTTCCTCCCCTGGATATTAGCCTTAGTTCATTCATCTCACAATCAACCTACTTACATCTTCCACCTTTTGTTTCAGAAAAATAACTGCAAAAGAAGTGAGGAAAGACCTTGAAAATCTAGACAGAAAGCAAAGTCCCAATTCTAAGAGCATCCAGCCCTCTTTCCCAAAATGCGACTGTCCTCTCTCTAAACCTTTTGTTTTTATTTTCAACTTATCAATAATGACTGGCATAATTCCTTCAAGAACTGAAGGACTCTCTCTCATAATTCCTGTTAATCTTCTGCTATCTTCTCCATGGACTTTTGTCCTATATCCTTCCTATGCCCGATCACATTTTTGTGAAACTACTGCATAACCAAATATTAAACCACCTCATCAAATATGGCCTAATAACCAACTCACAGCATGGCTTCAGAAATTGACACAGCATTCTTACAGCAATATACTCTATAACTCCACAAAATTTCTTACTTCAGTGGAAAATGGCTACCTATCCAGAATCATTTTTATTGATTTGAGCAGGGCCTCTGAGAGTGTGAGCCATCAAATCCTCCTAAGTAAGTTAAAATTGTTATGCTTTAGTTCACATATAATCTTCTACATCTGTGACTATAGACTTCGGGTGTGTGATTGATATCAAATAAGTAAATAAATACATAAATAACTGCCCCTCAAGAATGTTTCTTCTCAGCTCACTACTCTCAGAGTATAGTGTGTGAGCCACTGCAACCAATTACCTCCCAAAATCTTAGCAGAGGAATAACAGAGAGATCTAAAAATTTATGAGGGGCAAAGGACCAAATGATATACAGATATTGCCTTAATATAGCAAAAACTTGCTAGGATAACAGGCTTTGCATTAGCATTCTTTTTCTAAAGGGTATGAAGCATGCCCTTTAATGTCTGTCATTATATAGTAATTGCAATCCTCACTGATTTATCAGAATACCACAAAATTTGCAAGAACACACATCAAAATCAGAAACATTGAAGAGCTTCTATGTCAACTTCTTTGCTCAAGAATTCTTGACAAAACCAATAATAATGATGGCAGAAAGATTCAAAATCAGAGACATTTTTTAAATATAACTTTAATTCAGTTAAACATTAATAGAACAGGAGGTTTTCCATCAACATACATTCCCTGAACATTAAGAAGTATGAAACGATAATGTCTGGCATTATTGACTGATTGTAACCCCCAGTGATTTACCAGAAAATCAAATATTTTTCAGGATACAGAGGAAAAAAAGTGTGGCAAAATCAGAGATAATTGAAAGCATTTATGCCCCCTGCAAATGCATATATACATACATGCACACAGATGTGACAATTACAGTTACTTATATGACTGTGATTGTATACTTCAGATGTCTGTTTGTAAACACATTAATGAATAAATACATAAATAACTGCCACACGACTCGTTACTATCCGAATATAGTGTGTGTGACCCACTGCAGCTAAATACCTCTCTACCTCATAGCTTAAGAATTTAAGCAGGAAGCTAAAACCAATGGGAAACAAAGGACAGACATAAGGGGCAGATATTATCCTAGGAAGCTAAAAAACAATGGGAGACAAAGGACAGACATAAGGGGCAGATATTATCCTAATATAATTAAACAAAATTCTTTGAATAACTCGGTTTGCATTAGTATGCTTTTTTTTGAAACTCAAATGTATGTCATTATTTAGTGTCTGTATTCCTCACTGGTTTGCCATCAAAAACATAAACTTTGCAAGTAACTGACCAAAACTGTAGCCAAAATCAGACAAATTCTAAAATAATCATGGACAGTTCAAGACATCTGTTGCTACACATACATACACACACACACACACACACACACACACACACACACACACGCACACACGCACACACACACACACACACACACGCACGCACGCACGCACACACACACATGCAGACAAAGCAGTTAAAATACTTACTTTCCGCCATACTACATAACTTGTATGTACAGGGCAAGAAGAAAAGAAAAAGAAAAAAAGCCTTCTTCCCTCACTTGTAGCCTACACCACTCCACTACTTCATTCACTTTTAGTCTCAGACTGACTCAGTATGAGCCAGTCACCTGATACAACCTGAGCCAATAGAAATGGCTCCTTGCTGCTTCATGCAGCAACCTTATCATATGGCAGGAAGATCTGTGGTGAGGCATAGTCATCTTATTCACAAATTAAAAAAGAGGCAAGAAGAGTGAATTGAATTATTTTTTTTTTTATTCCCTAAAGGAACTTTAAAAGGTCTTGGGACTTAGTGTATACATGGAGTTCTGATATCTGTTATGGTAAAGTTTATTTTTTTGAAAGAAGCATGGGGGGGGTAGAGTTCTGCAGCCCAGCAGCCAGTATCATGAGCCACCCTACTGAGCTGGCAGTAATACAACTACTGAATGTCATTTTATAGCTGGGATACCACAAGAGCCCATTTTATTTTCATGTTTTAATAAGCAGCATCAAGACTAATAGAGACCAGTTGGCATACATAATGGTTAAGGTCCTCGCCTCCCATGCATAATTTATTTATTTATTTATTTTATTTATTTATGATTTGTTAACCGGGAAAGTCCGACTAGGTTCCACAGAGCCTGTTTTCAGCGGAGGCCCGGGGAGAAATGCTCCAGATGCATGTCTTTGGAAGGTGCAAGGTTCGATCCTGACCTCTGACCAATGCCTGTTTGGAATTTGCACATTCTCCCTGTGCCCCTATGGGGTTTCTCCCATGTCTGAAAAACATGCTAAGTGTTTCCATCTGAAACTCACCAATGAATGGAGCTGTGGCAGCAACACAGACTCTACATGGTGCCCTATAGGGAGAAGAGTTGTACAGACCAACCACTTTGACTCTACATGGTGCCCTATAGGAGGAAGAGTTGTACAGACCAACTGCTTTGGGCATCTACTGTGGTACACAGTAACCTCAAAATAGAAGAACATGGATCACAGACTGTTTGCCGTGGCAGGGTTAGTCACTCAACGGTATAAAATGTGGCTGTAGGTGATAATGTCACCAAAATGAACATGGGTATGATAAGTGGGTTGAAGATCCAGCCTACTCTGACTTATGCCAGCGACTTTTGTTAACAGTGGAAGGGGTATATGTGCCCCTATTGGCCAGTGTGCCCAGCAGCCCTGGGTCAATAAGCTACAGTCCGTCTGGTGTCTAGTTGCCCAGCCTGAGTTAACTGAGATCGCTCTGTTGAGTGAAAGCTGGAGGTAAAACCAACCAACCTGCCAAACATGAACTGAGAATGTCTATGCTTAATGTAGGTTCACTGGCAGAAAGCAACTTAGAAGTGGATAACATGATGATACAGAGGAGGGTGGACATCCTATGTATCCAAGAGACAAGATGGAAGGGCAGCTTGGGATCCAGGCTCTACTACTCAGGATGGGGACAGGCTAGAAATGGTATAGGAATTGTGAGAGAGAGGCTTCAGAAGGCAGTGAGGAATATCATCAGAATGAATGACAGACTCCTGGCAATCAGACTCCAGTATAGGGCAATATTCATATTCTTAGCATATGCCCCACAGCAGGGTTGTGATACTGAGGAAAAGAGTGTATTCAGATTCAGGACCTACTAGATAAAGCAGGACAACATGAACTGATGTTGACAATGGGTGACTTGAATGCACATATCTGGACAGACAGAACAGGATATGATGACTGCCTGGGTCAACATGGGTGGGTCAACAGGAATAAAGAAGGAAAAGCCATTCTAGACTTCTGTCTTGCAAATGGCTTGACAGTAGCCAGCACATGGTTCAGAAAGAGAAACAGTCACAAGATTACATAGAAGAGTAGACAACATGCAACTCAGGTAGACTTCTTCCTAGTAAGGAAAGCACTGGGGTTAGAATCTATGATTGCAAAGTCATCCCCAGCGAAACAGTCAGCCCACAGCATAAACCACTAGACTTTTGAGCAAGTACAACAGTTCAAGGAATTACTCAGGGCTCTAGCACCCAAGAACAGGAGGAAATAGGTGTAGTTGAAGGAGAATGGCAGCGCCTAAAACAGCATGTGTTAGGACTACAGAAAAGATATGTGGCCATGCCATGTATGGAAATAAGGTGCATAAGGAAAGCTGGTGGTGGAATGCAGAAGTCCAGGAAGTCATCAAAAGAAAGGAGGAGTGCAAGAAGAAGTGGGAGATAGAAAAGACTGACCAGGCTAGGAAGGACTACTGGTTGGTAAACAAAGAAGCTAAGAAAGAAGTTGCAATAGAAAAGAATAGGGCATTGGAGGCACTCTACCAACTTCTGAAAAGTGACTCAGTAAACAAAAAACGATATCAGGTTGCAAGAAAGATAAAGAAGATGCAGAAACCCTTCATAAGGGATGCCAGCAATAACCTGCTCACCAGTCCACATGACATCAAAGGCATATGGAAGGAGTATTTCCAGCAGCTTCTGAATGAAGAAACCCCACAGAAGCTGTGCTGCTTCAGAAACAGCCTAGGATGAGAGAAGAAGAGGAGCCCACCCTAGAAGAAGTAATTACAGCACTAAGAAAAATGAAATCAGGGAAAGCAGCGGGCTCAGATGAGGTCACAGCAGATATGATAAAGATGCTGGGTGAGATAGGGGAGAAATGGCTCCTGAGGGTACTAATAGCAGTGTGGAGAGAAAGGCATATCCCAGATGACTGGAGAATAAGCATACTTGTGCCACTGTACAAGAACAAAGGTGACATCCACATACAGAGGCATCAAACTCTTGGCACATTGCAGGAAAGTTTTGGAGATGGTGATTGATAAATGGATATGCAAGGTAGTAGAATGTAAGATGGGAGATGAGCAGTTCAGATTCAGATCAGGATGCAACACAATTGACCTGATGTTTGCAGTGAGACAGATACTTGAAAAGAAGCTATAGATGAGGAGAGAGTCCAACTGGGCATTCCTAGACTTGGGGAAAGCACATGACAAGGTCTCAAGAAAGCTGATCTGGGCAGTACTGTGGTGGTTTGAAGTCCCAGAAACATTGGTAGAATTAGTGCAGTCTATGTACAAGGACCTAATGACTCAAGTACAAGCAGTGTTTGGTCTCACAGAGGGGTCTCTAGTGGGAGTGGGTGTACACCAGGGTTCAGCTCTAAGCCCACTGCTGTTCATACTGGTGATGGATTACATTAGCAAACAGGTCAGAGGAGACAGATCAACAAAGTTGCTGTATGCAGGTGATGTGGCATTACAGGCAGACTTTGAGCTAGAACTCAGCAAAGGATAGGAGAATGGAATGCAAAACGGAATGCCCATGGGATGAAACTAAGCACAGATAAGATGGTGGTAATGGCAAATTGGGGAAATCAGAAGAAGCTGAAAATAGAGATAGAAGGAAAGATAGAGGAACAGGTAAACAGCTTCAAATATCTGGGAGGGGTTGTTGAGGAGAATGGAAGTATGAATGAAGAGGTCAAAGGGACTGCGGCCAACTGGCATAGAGTGTCAGGTGTAGTCTGTGACAGAAGAATGCCAAAGAAGCTGAAAAATAAAGTGTACAAGTCAGTGGTGTGACTAGAAACCTGAGTAGTACAGGCAGAACAGTTGAAGAAGCTAGAGGTGATGGAAATGAAGTGCCTGAGAAGGCTGGTAGGATTCACACAGTGGGACAGATGAACAAATTAGGACAAAAGAGCAGAAGCCAAAGTAGCTCCAATTGTAGAAAAGATCAAAGAAAACAGATTATGGTGGTTTGGACATATGCAGAAAAGCATAAGACAATCTAGTGGGGAAGATTTGGGCTAGACAGGAAGAAAGTAACAGGAAGTGAGGATGTCTGGCAAAGAGGTGGATGAATTGTGTGAAAGAAGATCTGCGACAGTCAGGCGTGAGTGTTGAAGAATGCAGGACTGTGGCACTGAATCAATAGAGTTGGTGACAGTTAACACAATACTCTGACCCCATGTAGAAAAAAATGGGAAAAAGTGGGGGGGGGGCTGATGATGATGAATAAGCAGCATCAACTCAGTTATGCACTCTACAAATATCACCCTTGATGCAGGTGATATCATATTCCACAGAACTGGGCACCACTTTTTGTGCTACAAAAATCACTTTAAAACATTTCCTCACACTCTATCATTGCCTGACTGTAAACCTGTCAACTGTAATAAAATAGAGATCATGACATTTGGCATACCACAAAAGCTCTCATCCTTAAATCCCTTGCTTAATACTTTAGTGGTTGCACATCAATGCAAATATCTGGGGCTTGCAGAAGATCCAACTCTTGCCTTTCAGACATAGGTTCATAGATTAGTACTAGACTAGCTGTCTTTATGGACCATTTTAAGCCTAGGCAATTACTCCATGTGAGAATCAAACCCTGCACCTTGGATCTGTAATGTAAACACTTTAATCATTATGCCAATCTCCCATTAATCAGCCCTTGCAAGTCTCGAACCCAGGACCCTGCACACCATAGCCACAACAAGTTGCCACTAAGCCATCTGAGCTGTAAAATATCAGTCCCAAGTCTCAAACCCAAAACCTCATCCACCAAAGTCAAAGCACTTAACCACTAAGCCATTTGAGACACTGTAGCAAAAATGCTATTATCCAAGTTTAGACCACATATTCTATTAACAATGCCCTGGATGCCAGAAAACCACTGGCTTAAGATGTACCCCTTCTTAACCTAGAATATGTTCTCCACTTAGTCACACTTCATTCAGTAGGTAACACCAACTTAATACAAACTACTGTTAATGCTAAATGCACATTCATTATTGACCTCACCTCCCATGGAGCATCAATGTATCACACTATAAAAGGCCAAGTCCCAGGCTATCTCTGCTTGTTCTATGCTACCACTAGCCACTCCAATTATAAAATTCTATGCAAACACTTCTGCCCTTCCCTAAGGAGTAAACTGCAAATCAAACACTCACCTTACACACTCCATAGCCATCACAAGTGATGTTAATCTTGTTCAAGCCCATTTCAGTCTTGTTCTTAGAAAAAGAAGTTTTAGTAAAATTATTCCATCCAACTGGAAACACCTTCCCCAAAATATTAGACTAATTACAGACTACAAGACCTGTAGAAGAAAAGTCTATGGCTCCCTAAAATAGACCTACAAAACTGCCAGTAATTTAGACAAGTCAGTCTCTGCTGATTTTCTATCATCTGACAACATTCTAGCTATACTCTTACCAGGAGGCTTATGACTTTTGTCTCCTACATAACAATGCATGGGATAAATGCAGCTTGCATACCATTAATGCAATTATGTAAATAAGTTAGTCTCTTTTTCTTTCTTTCTTTCTTTCTATCTTAACAGACTATATGTGTTTAAAACTTTACTTTTGTTTTACTGTTTTAATCTTCTCTTGTGTTAGGGATGACTATACCTTGTTCCTTCATGCAGCTAGCTGAATGCTTAACATAATGTCATACTACTGCATGCCCTGGACTAATCCACCCATCCATTTAACAAATATAACTAAACAGATAAAGAAAATGGGTGATGTTAAAGGCAGGATTGTGTTCCAAGTCTTACACACCGAACCCTTTATTAACTCACTGTGCATCATCTAAGCTGTAGTTTCAATGACATCATTAAGCAGAAACGACAACTTAGTGACTGGAATTTATTTATTCATGATGCATTTGTACAATAAACTTCCAATGCTGTTGATGTGAAGGGACAGTAGAGCTAGACATGTATACCAACTGATTTATCTGTATTCCAGTCTTTTAACAGATAATTATTTACACAAGAATGTTCAAGTGAGCATAGAAAGAAAAGAACACTATTATGAACACTAGTACTGAAACTATTTATTAAACTTATTTTTATGTATCTGTCAGTGTATCCAACACATTTATATATGTCTGTCTGTATAGTCATTTTTGATGCTGCAATCACTTCAGTAATTTGTATGCAAATAACTCATCAGACAAAATAATTTGTAAAAAAATGATTAAAGTTTAATGGTTCTACTGCTTAAAATCAGCATTCCTGCTACAGAATTGTTTTGATGTAAGAAACGCATAAGCCATATTTCAGAGATGATTGTGGCTTCACAGCACAATTTTCCAGAAGGATTGCCAAGAAAAGGAATCACAAAAGATTTGTCATGGTATAAACTTAAAGCGAGTGTTACTTATATCACTTTAATGGACTCTAAAAGCCTGATGGGTTGGTTGCAGTGCAGAAAGTAAATACAGTATAAACAGCAGTGGGAGAGCTAAGCAATGCATCTAATTTGTTTAGAAGGAAGTCAGTTGTTCTCTAGTCTTTTGATCAAAACTGTGCCTTCATTTCTTTATCTGTAGACTAGGGAGAGCTGAAAAAATGACAATGATACCCACTCTACCTTTTCACCTGTTTTTTCTTGATGGCCCTTAATGTTTTCTATAGCATCCGGTACCCTGCAGTCACAGTGCTGCCTCATCACCTACACCTGCCTTCCATTCACTGGCAGCCTGAAGTTTGTTCCATCCTGTCATGGAAGTCCAGCCAACAGCTAGTCCTTGGACCACCTTACTACAAACAACCACCGTGTCTGCTCCCTCTCCAGCCTTTCTCTTCTACTCTTTCCTAAAATTCACAGCCCTTCACAGTCTTGCCACTTCTAGACAAATATGTGGAAACTCTTCCTCCAGAAATGTCCAACGTTGTCCTGCTGCAGTAATAATTTTGTTTTAAGCCAAGATGTGGGTTTTGTCCCACCAGTGAATTAGATGTATCTGCATATCTTGCTCCAGACCCATCCCCACAGATCTATGAATGCCTTGCGTATTTCTTTTCTTCACTGTCTTCCAGCTGCATTTTCCTTCTTCCACCTTCCCTCCAATTTGTGCCAGGCCACCTCATGTCTTGCTTATTTAGTGTGAGATAAAGACTTCTGAGCCTTCTCACTGCCCCCCTCATTTTAACTATCTCCATGAATCTTTCAACGCTCCACCTTCTGTGCGTGAAACTTCACCATGTAATTCTTTATGACCTTTTGCACATTAACACTTCTCAGCCAACTCCTCCAATACTTTTATCCCATAATTCTTATTTATTTACACTCTTTGTACCTGTCCTCCTTTTAGTCTATACATATCTTCCCTCATCCCCCCCTTCTGCTTGCAAAGCAAGATTATACCATTGACTCCTGCTAAGACTCCAGTCTTTTCCAAATCCCTGGCCCTGCTTAGCTGATATCTCCACTGTAGCTGTATACCACCTCAGCTACCTCTCCCAACTACTTTTCCTATTCTAACCATCCTTGTTTCCCTTCATTTTACCTGCCTGCCAGTCATCTTACCCAGATGGGGCACTGCTTCATATCTTTGGAACTCCATCACCCCCCCCCCCATGCCTACATGGTCCATCACCTATCATTGCCCATGACTAAGGTATATTCCCCACTGACCTCACCATGTAGCTCCTTGGACTACATGAAAGATGAGCAGGATTCCTCTCTCTTGATGCCACAATACACCTGACAGATGATCTGAGATGATCAGTTACCTTCACTGAGAATGATGCCACAATACAGATACAAGGATAACTGCTTAACAATTGGGATAAACTCTCTACACTGATTCACAGATCCATGCTTGTCTCCCTGCTGATGACCCTGGGACAAGGGCGGATCAATCAAAGGCTTGGCTTACCCCCATAGCCTCTTTTTAGGGATTATTGCAAATTTAAACCTACCACACAAAACTTAAAAGGCAAGGCTAGAAATGTAAAAAATTGCCCAAAGAAGGGTAACAAAGAAAAAAAAAAAAATGCCTGGCTCAGTCTCAACAGAGAGAAGCCTCCTCATTGTGCCTGCCAACAGGTTCAGATTCACTGGCTCCTGACATCGATGTCTGTGCTGTGAGTTTTACCTCATGCTCCCTCGAGCACCCACCTCAGCCCAGAAAGGGGGTTATCCTCATAATCCAGGCCAGACATCCCCATAATACAAAGGGGAATCCATATTCATCAAGGACACCGGCACCTCAATTAACTACCATCCAGGCATGGCAACGATGCATCGAAACCAAGATGTACCAGCAAACCGCTCTGCAACTCAGTGCATGTTACTTTACAACCTCGCAAACTCACAACCCTCCTGAAAACCGGAAAACTAAATGACGGGAACTAGGGTATCTCTCTATCTCACTTCTCATACCTGAACATACACTCTACAAACTACGAACACCATAAACTCAAATGCCAAACCTACCTCAACCCTTCATGGAATTCAGGACCAAACCCCAAGCCCAAACAAACAACAATCAAAACATCATCCGAACAAAAGACGAAACATATCAACACAATCATCAACATCATCAACAACAAATGTTCAACACTCACAAGATCCTCATGATCACAAACTAATCATCTGTCAAGTCCTCATCCCCCCACCCAAAATAAAAGACCACAAATAAAAGAGACCACAGTAAAGAACTTTCAAGCTTCCTACCTCCCAAAGTCTCCTTCAGTGGTCTGAATTTACAAATGGCATTTCATGTCACACACAAACCACTCACTGCATCCTTATACCCTGCAGGGGCAACCAGCTGCAGGCAATCCCAAATCAAAACAAACTCTTTTGCAAAACCAAGACTTTGTACCAAAACAAGCGACCCAACAAAAGGGAAAAGCCAACAACAAAAGCTAAATCCTTAAACAAGATAGAGCAACTGATCAAAAGAGGTAAAACTTTAGACACTTCCTAAAAAAAAAATAAAAAGCCTCAGCTCTCATAAAAATCATAAAAGCTAAAAAAAAGAGAAAAATAGCTAAAAACTCAAAGACATAAATAAGGGGAGGAAAAGCTCAGTCACCTGGGAGGAAACTCCAAGATAAACTCCATGGAGGCAAAAAATATACAGAGATTGAGATGATACTGACAGGACAGACCAGACACTGCCCCAAAAAAGTGGAACTCCAAAAGAAAACCAAAAACCAAGATACCAATCATTCCCCCCCTGTAGCCCCCCCTCTAATCTGCCAGGTGAGAACTGCAAGGCAAAAGAAGAAACCATCATGCAAAGGACCTGATGGTGTCCCTGTGTGCTCCCACGGAACTCAAGAATTAAACCCGCCCAGTTAGGACAGTTGTTTAATTAGTGTCTCACTCGTGAGTGGTACAGCTGGTGTGGTGCGTGCACAGGTCCGGACTGGTGGGCAAAAAGGCGGTGCCTCCACCTCCAAAACGCCACCCCATTTTGACAAGCCTTAGCTGCAAAGCCATGGAAGGATGGGTGATGGATCTCATCTCATAAAATAAACATAGAAATTTTTTACAGACTTTGGATCAAAACCTTTGTGGCTTTGTCATCATGCTTCATGCCTTTTAAACTACTTTGACTTTTTTTCACAGTCACCAAGGCCATTGACACAAAAGAAGGTCCTCCATACAGCCTACGACGACCTTCGACTCCTACGTTCATACAAATACCCACCACGTATCATTCAAAAAAAAATCAATCAAAAAAATGTAACACCCATAGATCTGTTGATGGCTGGCTGAGTGTTGAGAACACACAGGGGGTCAGAGTTGCTGGCCATGTCAGACTCAAGCCTGTCACAAGTGGTGTCCCACAGGTCTCAGTCTGGTCCCACTGTTGTTTTGGCATACTTTTTCTGAAGTACAAGCAAACAGGGGGGTTATGGCTGACAAAAAGTTGATGATGACACAAAAAACTGGGAAGTCGATAACACAACACATCTGACACAGATATCCCAGGGTCTCACAGAAATGGATATAACTGGTGTGGTGCATGGCCTAAAGCCAAATGCCAAGAAAGAAGAAGTCATACTCCTTCGAAAAAAACAAGCCCCCCCTTTACTCATATAGGTGTGGCAATCCACTGATCAGAGAAAAAGTTATCAGGACCTGGGACCCAGGGTTGACAGTAGCCCCTCATTCAACACTCATATTGCTAATCCTCAGAGCCACAAGGGCAGGAGACTTAAACCCTCACACAGTTATTAATAGGGCGTGCTGGAGGATAGATTCATCACCCAAAGACTCCCTATGCTGTGGAACAAAAACTAAAGGGGTGGCGTAAGCCACACAACTATGGGCTAGGCTTGTAAATGCCCTCAGGCAGATAGCTTAGTATGAACCTATGAACCTATGTAGGTTTAAAATATATGTCATGCAATTTTTCTAATACAAAAGTAGTTACTCACTATAATACCCATGTCAGTATTATCATTCCAATAATATGGGCTTTCCCCCACAAATGTCCCTCACCAATGCTTTAGGGTGCTTAATAACAGCATAATGCAGGACTTCCAAGATGGCTGCACACTGATCAACAGCTTAAGTTCAGCTTTCCCAGTTAGAAAAAAGAAACTGAGAGATAAAGATTAGTAATTATGCCTGTTTTAGTAAAATTCAGTAACTGGCTAGTAAATACACTGCCTGGATGCCAGCAATGAAGAATCTTAGAGAGCTTGAAAGAAAATCAGATAGAAAAGTTAAAGAGAAAACACTGAGTGGGAAGAATCTGACAGCAGTTCAGCAAAAAACTGTTCAAGATCCACCTTTGGTAGAAGACATGTTTTCCAGTAATTTGCATGAAAAAATAAAGCAAAAGATCTGATTAAAATAAATGAAACACTGAAGGATTATATCAAACTGAAATAACAAAAAGGCTAGAAAGTGGAAGAAGCTTTAAACAGCTATTGAGATGAACTGATAAAACTGCAAAAGCATTGGTAGAAAAGAGGAAAAGGCTGGGTGAGTATGAAAATACCCAAGAAGAGCTCATTCAAAAATGGTAGCATTAGAGGATGGAGCACACAGATAAGTAACAACCTAATGCCTCATATTTCCATTGTGGTATACCATCTGCTAAATTCTTGGATGCAACCGCAATCCCAAATATTTAGCTTTTTCTCTCTCCCCTAAAGGCAGTAGCAGGAGAAATCACTGCTTCACAGTCTTTAACAGGACAACACAGTATTCTGCTAATAGTGTTGCAGCAGTTTCCAGCCCAGTCACCTCTCCTTCTAATTCACCTATTCACTACCCCTGTTACTAGTGAAATAGATAAGGCAATAAAAAGAACACCTGCTTGGTGGTTTTGTCTATCTCTCTAGTCAAAATGTTATGAACTGCTACCCTCATTTTCATATTATGGTAGAGTGTATTACTCCATATATCTAACTCTTGCCAATATGAATTATTCTTAACATTTTATATGTGTTTTGTCCATGACCAACTTAAAAACCCTCTTACTATCCAACAAAATCACCCTGGCCATTCCAACCCCCCCCCCAGTCCATATTCTCAACGATCAACAACTAATTGTTGTTCTACATGTACTCCTTAGTAAAAGCTGTCTGTGTGTCCTGTACCAGCCTGTCAATCACAACCTAAAAATACTTTGCCAGCATCCACACGAGAATAGTCATTTCCTCATTGATTAAATAGACTGACCAGTAATTCGTTGGCTTATTCTTACCTTTTTCCCTTTGGCACTACTGCTTTCAGTGTCCTATTGGCCAAACTAGATAACTACTCCCTGGCTAGCAGCTGTTCCACCTCATCAGCACCTCATTCCTCTCCCCTTGACCATCTTATAACAATCGATTTGGAAATTGTCTTGTACTTTAGTTTTTCCACTCCTCAAATGTACTGTTGTATTATGAACTCAGTCTAACCTTGTCTTCTTTTCCAACAAGCACTTCCACTTCTAAAATGATTCCCTCTGCTACTTCCTCTCTTCCTACCTTTTTTCTTTATAACCACTTACAGAATTCCACCAGCAAATCTTCTAACTCTTCCTCCATATATACTACATGCCTTCCCTTTTCCTGTAACCCCTACCGCTTCGTCTTCCTTCAGCCTACATGCTAGATATCTAGCCTCCATGCCATCTTAAACCGTCACTGATCCATCTTTCTCTTCAGTTCTTCCTCAGATTTCTCTACCATCTCAGTGTAAAGCTGCAGCCTCATTGTCTTAGTCCTAATTTTCTTTTCCTGTCCAACCCTGTTACTGTTTCAACTATCTTCTAAATAATCCAGTTGTCTCCTTTTTCACCATGCTGCAAGTCACCAACTTCTCTCCTGAAATGTACCCACCCCTAGCATCTTCCTTTACCAAAATGTCACCTAAAAGAACACTATACTAGCCAAGGACTGTATCTGCAAGTTTCTCCCTACAGCCTGACATTCATTTCTTACGCCGCCACTCCTCTCTGCACTTCATCACTTTCAGCTTGACACATTACAGATCTTCCTTACCCATTTCACCCCTGTCTTCCTATCCACACAGGCTTACCTACTTTCCAAAACACATTTCCCCTGTACCTCATTCACTCTGCTCTTGCTACATATGCTCTCATCTTGATTCTGCAAAGTCCTGCACATTTGTAAATTAGCTTACTACCTCACTCCTATATCCCTCAGTTTCCTAGAAGACTACTTCTCTTTTTACCACATCCTAAGATCACCTCAATAGTTTCTGTTTCCTAAACAAATCAGACAGTCTCTTTACCTCACACTTTTGGAATAATCCTGAAATTGTGTGAAATAGTGAAGTTACCCCAGCTAACAACCATTAACCAGACCAATAATGGCTAATTATTGGACCTTTTCTAGCTGCCAACAATTGCTTTTCCCATACCATAATACACAAGCTGGGTGTCTGATGTACTTCTTTATCATTAGATATTCCTGACACCAGTTATGAGCACCAGAGCCATAACTAGGGTAGGACTGCCCCGAGGTACAAGCTGTCAGGGGATATGAACAGCAGCTGCCAATGGGCGATGAGTGTATTGCCCATGTTCATATGAGAAGCAGTGACTAATATCACAGCCTCTTTAATGGATGCTGATACTGTGTTCATGGAGATGAATGTTTCAGTAATTGTAGCAAGCAGGTTGTTATAGTTATAGAAGTGCAAGCAGTTTCACAGTTGGAAAGATAAACCCCTCAAGGCCTCAGTTCACCTTTCCACCCCATGTGCTACATCATGTATTCTTATGTTTATAATTTCTCCCTCCCCTCTGTTCTTTTCTCTTGTGTTTGAGACTCTCCTATAATGGTGTACTAGCCTCCTCTTCTCCTCATCCCTTGCATCTCATTTCAGTGATAGGTTGCCGACTATACAGGCGTACTATGTAACTGCATTGGACAGTAGCTGTCCTCCCTCCTTGCACGTTCCTTCTTTTCACTGCTTATTTTCCTTCTCCGACTCCTCCCTGCTCCTAGGGATGTATGTAAGCGCTTAAAATTGGTCATTTGCACAAATAATCTTAACTCAAAACACAAAACAAATATAAAATGAAGACAAAGAGAATAATATGCAACAATTATCACTGGTTGTGGATTAAGCTTTCTATGCTGTCATTTATTTTTATTAACCAAAATGATTTGCAATCACCCCATCCATGAATGCAAAGTACACTCCCAAGATGTGAAAGAAACCATTCTGAGCAGTGTGCTTCAATAGTTTCCAAAAAATAAAAGATGAATGAATGTGCTTATCTAACAAAGCACATACATTTTATCACTGCAACAGTAAACTGCAGCTCAATATATGACACAGAACAAAATACAAATAAACGTTATTATATATACCATGTGCAACCATGCAACATTCCACTGCCAGAAAAAGCCAAACAATAGTTCTCTATGTCGCTTAATAACAGAAATTTAACTCAAACACAGTGCACCCATACTCACCTACCAGCTAAAACACACAGGTCTACAAAACCGAAAACTCATAAAAGTGTGTATGCAATTATAAAAGTTAAAAACTTTGTTACAGATATTCAAAACTCATTAAAATGAAAATGAATTGCTCTCACTTTAACATTTATTATAGATAATTCAGCAACAGAACACATTCAAATGGACCTGATTATGGTTCAAATGGGATGTTCTTTGACTGCCATGTGGCTAGTGTTCCTTTTTTCAGAATTTACTTTCCACGCAAAAGTGATTGACACTGTTTGGGTCCATACAGTTGAGAGGAGACACAGAAAAAACCCTCTGTATCACTTTGTGAACTTCACATGCAGCACTTCTTACTTTTCTTTCATTCAGACTGTGCTCACCAGGTCCCTGCACACTATGTCCCCTCAGTTGTTCTTTTTAAGTCCAAAACACCAGCACAGCTCTTACTAAATAGATGCTGTGGCATGACGAAAAGAAAAAATGAAAAATGAAATTATTAGTCCAATTATGACAACAGGTAAAGCTCTGTACCACCTGCCCCAATTTCAGATGATCTCTAAGTGTAAGTCATTTGTTGCTATCACTGTTAAAATGGTTCCTTTCTGCCACCCTGAACTCTTAGCTTATCTTCTAATGCTCAGCCTCTTAATCCTTTGCTTCTTCTGGCATCATCTTTGCCCGAACATATAAAAATCCTCTATCTACTTCAGAGCCACACTCTACTTTTTAATTCCATGGCATCTGTGGGCAACTTGATTATTTCCTTCAGCTTTATCTCAGCTATGCTGCATCTCCAACACTGGCTCTTTGTATGATGGTCATGAACCCCACCCCCCATTGACACTCTGGCTGCCATTACCATCTTAAGTCATGCTTCCTGTCTTCTCTTACATTTGTCTATCGTAGGATCATGTTGTAGAGCCTCCCTGAGATAATGTTTAGTGGTGCCCACAGCTTGCCATCTGCTTTGATGGGCTCTCCCAGAATGGTAATATTTCTGCTTTGTATCATGCCTCCTGTGATGAATTTCCATTCACCATGTCTACATTCCAAACTAGATGGTTAGGATGATTCAGCCAGAATCCAGTCTCTGCATGCCTCAATCTCCAGCTGACCTTTCCATTTGGTTGTTCTCTCTTGCATCACTCCATCAGTTGCCATGGACTTATAGTCTGTAACCCCATGATGAAAGGTCCTTCTGTGCTTGGTAGTCCACCATTAGCCACTTTTTTACACAATGATAAACTGCCTCTCACTCATGCAGAGCTAATCATCTATTCAGGTGGGCTCTGTTACTGATAATTAGTTGTCACCAGTCATAGTTGTATTTTGCTGAGCTCACCTTCCAGGGTAGCTTTTAAATTACACCTGCAAATTGGTTCTGGCAAACTGATTACCTTACATTTTCCCTTTGGGACCTGTTCTCCAAGTTCTCCATCTGCCATTTTAGACTTTTCACCTTACCTTATAGCTATTTTACTAACTCTTGCTTTGTGTGAACAGCATTTTTTTACTCCATTCTTTATGTATTTTAAACTATCCACAGCTTCTCACAGATGCACTAATTTGTTTTTTTAATTTTGGACGCTGCTTTTTCCCCCTCTACATCTACCATGTCTAACTTGAGAGAACTCAGTGCCAACATTTTGCTGTGATTGCAAAATAAATGAGAGTGAACTGCTACTAATTATTAATAGAAATACAATAATGAACAAAAGTTAAGGCACATACATGTGAACACAGAATAAATAAAATTTACTTCTGAAGATGGAGGTATGAAACAATGAATTGCAAATCTTCTTTCGGCTTTTTCCCAGTTAGGGGTCACCACAGTGGATCACCTGTCTGCTCATGATTGGCAGTGGAGTTTTACAGTGCCAAGGTGCCAACCCAGCACCCAACCTTCCACAGAAGGCACATGCTCACATCTAGGGCCAATTTGGAGTGTCCAATCCACCTACAGCATGTCTTTGGGATGAAACTGGAGCACCTGGAGGAAACCCACGCGACCACAGGGGGGACATGCAGACTCCGCACAGAAGGCATCCCAGCTGAGAATCAAACTGGAGAACCTTTTCCTGTGAGGTAGCAACATTAACCACTGCACCACCATGCAGAGCTAAAATAACTATAACAGTGAATGTAGTTTTTTTGCTATATGAAATACAAAAATTAGAAATGCAAAAAGTTGAATGTTTTGTGAAATATTCACCTCAAAATTCACAGTTTCAAATAAAAATGGAATTTTAGTATGATGGAACACAAATGGAAACAGTACATATACATGCATATTAGGAGATACTCAAAAACAGCTAACTGATGTCACCAAACATTTGTTGGCTAAGCATATGATGCTAGACACTTTCAGAAGCCATCTTCTAATGCAGCATGTTGAAGACATATGTAAATCATATTTTTTTATGAGAATAAAAATGTCATAACCTGTGGGTATACTGCATTTATTTATAAACACTGATGTGCAAGAAATCTACAGTAATGGATCCAATGTAAAGCCATTGGACACTACGTGAGATGGTGGTGGACCACTGAAAGTGAAAAGTCCTGTAAAGAACAATTTACCTTTATTGAATCATAGGAGGTTACTAGGCAAATAGCACTAAAGCCTTTTCAAGCCTAGCCATTTATGCCCCAGTTTTCCTAATTATCAACACCCATGGACTAGAATGGCTTTGGTATATGCCTATGCCTTAATGCATCTACAAGCTTCACCTGTTCATAAGGGATACAGGTAACAAGCCAGGGGTGAATTTGTGATTTTCCATCTATTGATCCAAACTGCATTTGAATAGGCTTAGGAAAGAGCTCTGTTTTACATGAATGGTGAGTCTGTTCCAGAGAAGGGGTGATCTCTGAGACACATACCTATCCCTCAAAGTTTGTTTATGTCACAGATGAGTTTTAGATCCCTGGATGCAAATGTGTAATAGTTCCATCAGTGCTGGATCAGAGAATGCCTTGTAGGTTAGGCATAGATCATGCCTCAGCAGTCTGTAGGAGACTGAATTCAGTGAAAGGGCTTTGAGGCAGTCCTCATAGGACTTGTTATTTACACTCTGTATTCTTTTAGTGAGGAACCTCTGTGTCCACTCCAGCTGTTACAAATGCCTGGTTTGGTTCATACTGAAGGGTGCATTGTACTTGATTATTGGTCTAATGAGGGCCATGTATAGTGGCACTATGATCTCCTTAGATCTGGATGCCATGCCCTTTCTTATATGTTGTGCCACATAGAAGGATTTTCTCACTACCCTGGACACATGGTGACCAAAGTTCAGGTTGCTGACAACCTCAGTTCCCAAGTCACTTACCACTGGGTCTACTCTTAGGGGAGTCCTATCAATGTTGTAATTTGCAGAAGTAGTCATCTTCCCAAAGGGTATAATTATGCATGTTTTGCACTGGTTTTTAGGCCATGGTTCTGGCACCATTTATTTGTCTGTGTCAGATCATTCTGGAGGATATCTACATCTTTGGAGGATTCAGTTATTGCACTCAGCTTGCAGTCATCAGCAAATGTGGTCAACCAAAGGCCCTTTACATTTGCCTTGACTTCAAAGAGGTATATTCTGAAGGAGAGGTCCCAGTACTGAGCCCTATGGGATACCACTAGTAGCAGTCCTCTTAGTGGTGGTGGATTCCCCCATACTAAATTCATGTATCCGATCTGTGAGCCATTTGGCAATCCATTGAATCATAGGAGGTTATTTATGCCTAATTATGTTAGCTTGTCTGTAATACTCAAGTGAAGTATCATGTCAAACGCATTCGACAGTTCAAGGTAGGCAGTATGCACCATTTTGTCCTTGTACATGGCTCTAGTTGCTTTTTCAAAGTCAAGCAGGTCTAGTAGGTGTGACATACTCTTGAGAAAACCAAACTGGGATGCACCAGTGTTTGAAGATTTCCAATGACTTTGTTTATCAGTTCCATGATAATTTTTTTCCATGACCTTGCATATATAACAATAGAACAAGTCACATTTATGGGTATATAGTTCTCTGGGTCTGTTGATGCTCTCTCTTGGTGCAGAGGAATGACTGTTGTAGCCCTGTGTTCTGTAGAGATAAAGCCTCTCTGGAGGCTGTGGTTGAACAGAGATTCTACTGAATTTGAAAGGTAATGGTTGATGCAGTATTGTTTGAGAATGTTCCATAGCTGCCCATGCCATGCCTTGATGGAGTGCTGAGTTCTGGGATGTCCATGTTCATAAGTGGGGTTGGTGCATCAAAATGCTAGAGAATATCTCAGCAGCATATGACAGCTGGGACTGGATTGAATCCCCTCCAGTAGCAGAACCCTTGTGTCAGGTACCACTTCCACATAGCAATGGATTTATTTATTTGAATTTGTATTTATTAACCAGGGTAGAACACCAATCACATAGACCTTTACAAGCTCAGCCCAGGAGCACTGCCTGGTTAAGTGAGTTGCTCAGAGTCACTCTTTAGACAAATGAAGGGAACCAAACTCTGGATTGCAGGAAAGTGTAATGCTCTGCTCTAACTGCTAGCATGTTTTCATTTGTGGTCAACATCAGGATGATCACCCCATTCACATTCTTGTATGACACTTTAATAAAGAATTGTTTTTCCCATTCAAAAAATATTCAGATTTGAAATCGCTTACCGTCCCTTTGTTGTCAGGTAGTGACAGGCTCTGTTTTCAACACTGTCTGATGACCACTTGTGCCACAGCTTTAAAGAAGGACAGGATGTTGACCTCTCATCAGCTGCACGCTCTAATGTATCCTGAACAATGTTGCATGGCAGTTTTCTGTTAGTCAGTTTCTGCACCTATTGTCATACATACTGGCAGATATGGCCAGTGCTGCTGTTTCTGGTTCATGATGTCATCTGTGGACATTATCAACTCATTTATATCTGACTCTTTGAGTGTGATAGCACATCTTGTGCACCTGTGGCTACATTTTCAAACACAGCTCCAGTACATCTTGGACTTGGCAACCTTCTTCTTGTGACAAAAGAATTAATCTATTATAAGCTATCAGTCTATGTATGTCTGTCTTTCTTTCTCTCTCTCTCTCTTCTCTTCTATCTATCTATCTATCTATCTATCTATCTATCTATCTATCTATCTATCTATCTATCTATCTATCTGTCAAATAGAGCATTGTATTCTATGATATGGTGAATAAGGCCATAGGCACCGGAAGCTGTTAAAGACTGGGGAGGGGGGGGGGGTGACAGGGGCACTTGGTGAACTAAAAAGGGAAATTGTTTTATAACTATTTGCTACCACAACATAGGTTCACTTGGAGGACATTTTAAGCTTAGTTAATATCCTTTTGGTGCTTGAATTAACATTTTCTGATTGGTCTTAGCTATCCCCATGGCTGATAATTGTATATTAGCCCTAGTGAGAACAACTGTGATCATACCATAGATAATTTGAGGGGGCCATGTAACGGATGCAGCATTTAGGAACTGCCTCTATCTATTAGTGGCATGAAGGGAAATCTGGGAGTACATTTTCTATTTCCCATCCTTAGATCCAAGTTGCATTTGAATATGGATGGATAAGCTTTGCTTTTTTTATGGATAGTCTGTGCCAGAACAGTGGTAGCCTCTGTGATATATATCCGTCTCTCCAGAACATTCAGTTTAAATACCTGGACTGAGTATTTCTGATGCCATTTGACTTGCTGATGTTCAGTAGGTCCATCTGTATTATGTCAGAGGATGCTTTGTATGCTAGACATGTCACCTCTAAGCACTCTGTAGGATACTGAGTATAGTAATAAATCTTTGAGGTGGTCCATGCAAGACCTATTGTTTAGGACTTGTATCCTTTTAGTAAGGTATCTCTGAAGGTATTCCAATTGTTGCATGGGGCTGGACAGATACATGCCAAAGTGGGCATTATACAAAATGATTGACATAATGAGAGCTTTGTAAAGGGGGACAACAACATCTCTAAATCTAGTCACAATCAACTTGTTTATAAGCTGTGCAATATAGAAAGGCTTTCTTATGACATGTTGAGCAAAAGTTAGGTCACTGTACACACAGATTCCCAAATGCCAAACAATTGGATTAGTTCTCAGAGGGCATTGTCATGATTTTGACACCAGTTATTATTTGGGACAAACCTTCCTACATGATGGTTAAGTCATTTGGGGATTCAACAACTTCTCCTAGCTTGCAGTCATCTCAAACTTAGCTGGCAAATGCTCTTTGGTATTTCCTTTCACTTTTGAGATGTATATGCCAAACAGAAAAAGTCTCAGCACTGAACCTTGGGGGACTCCAGTGGTGACTGGTCTCTTCCCCTGTTTTGATTTCCTGCATCCTGTGAGCCAAGCTGGAAATGCAGCTGGTGATGTAAGTGTTTGCGACTACATTATTCATCTTTTGTACTACATCTGAGTAGGGGATTGTGTCAAAAGGCTTGGCCAGATCAAGGTAATGTGGTGTGAACTGTTTTACCTTCATCCATTGCTTTGGTAACAAGAGTAAAGCTTAAAATTTGCCCATTATTTTGAGTCTTTCACACTTTCCTCTGGGCTGTTTTCAAACACATTTTTAGGGCCATGCATACATGTATGCATTCCTTGATTCACTTTCCTGATTGTATTAAATTATATTTCTTGTATAATACAACACATTTGTTAGACTTAAGTTAGAGTGCATTTAAAATTTATTGTTTAAACATTTTTCCAGCAGGCAATGAAACAAAAATGCATTAACCAATAATGACAAAACTGCCCTATTCAAAACATTTCCATCATAAAGGTCTACTTCCACACACAACTGTATTTTAAATTTATTGTTTGAACATTTTTCCAGTAGGCAATTAAGCAAAATGCATGCACCAATAATGACAAAACTGCCCTATTCAGAACATTTCCGTGATAACAGTCTACTTCTACACACAATATATAAATACAGAATCACAGAAGTGTAAGCCATAGGCATGCTGCACAGCTTATTGAACTTATTTTCAATTGGGGATGGCAAAAGGCCAAAAACCAGGGACACATTTTAAACATTGCATGTATAATTTGGAAAGTTGCTTGCATAAAATGTTGTTTCCACCATGCATTTCACTACCAAGTCTTGGACCCAGAACCTTATGTACTACAGTCAGAGCAACATACCACTAAGCTAAACCAACAGTTTCTTGAAAGACAGGAAGACAAACTTAAATGGCTATCATATCATTTAGTGAATTCAGTTCTCACTTCGCACCATAGCTCTCAACCTCTTAGCACAAAAATACAGAACAAAGCCAATAATGGGGGAATATAGCCCCAAAATAGGGACACATTTCAAATACTGATTTTATAACCTTAGAAAATTGCTAGAATAAAAGGTTTAGGGACACATTTCAAATACTGATTTTATAACCTTAGAAAATTGCTATAATAAAAGGTTTTGTTTTACCACTCCTTCACAAGTGATGGTGGCTAGGGCCTTTAGGCTCTTTTTACCTGTACCCAAGGTACAGGGTTTGAGCCTGAGTACCTCTAGCCACCAGATGTTTCTTGCGGGGGGGGGGTGCATTTTCATACACACTCACACACACACACACACACACACACACACACACACACACACACACACACACACACACACACACACACACACAGACTCCATCCTCCGGTAGCCACTCCACTCTACAATTAAATCAGTCCAGACATCGCTCCATTACAGGCTTTCAGATGCTAACCCACTCCATCTCAGGCTTCTGAGACTTGATCATTTTCTGCAGGCAGCACAGCTTTGAATAAATCAGTGTTTCCACTCACAAAACAAGTGGAAATATGTGCGCTGATGTCATCGCGGCACGGAAAATGAAAAGGCAGAGGTATGGATGATCTGCAAAAGTGGGGGCCCCCCCTGCGCTCTATGGTTCCGGTGCCCATGAATAAGGCCAGAGTAAAGGGGGGTCATTTAAATTTTGCAATAATTTGTGCAATCAAAGTCTGACATTTTTGGCAAAGCATGCACCATCTCACAATGAACAATTGAGTTAAAATTCTCACCCAATGCCCCTGTTCATTTTGGTGCTGATTACACATTCATTCAAATGTCTAAATAAAACTATAAGTCATCCCTAGGTTTTACTTAGGAACCGTTTAAGACTGAGCTTTAAGACTGTCAGGCATCTCTCGTTCCTGCACCATGACAGGTTCATGTTGGTACTGTATTCCACCTCCACAACTTTCTGCTCTCTTACTCTGCTGGGAGCAGCACCTGGAAGGCACCCAAAGCTTGACCATCATGGAAAAATCCCAATATGTCTCTCATCTAAAATTAGTACACTCTTACTGGTTTGGGAGTACTGATAATGGCCAAGCAATTAGTTAAGCCTGCAATGAATATACTTTACTTTCTACTTACCGTGCCTAATTTTCTGTCATGCTAAAAGTTATGTCTGTAATTTCATGGTCTATTATTTATTTATTTGTTATCCATACAAGAAGATTGATCTAAAGAATGATTTTCAACCACAACCTGGGCAGAGGGCTGATTTCTAGTCATTCAAAAGTACAATATCTCAATGAGTGATTATTTTAACAAGTAAAGTATGAATTTATAATTGCAATGAATGAACCAGAATTATTTATTTCATTTTATTTGTTAACCAGGTAAATGAACTGTCTCTTCTCAGAATTTTTGTAGGTAAAACGTGGGTCACAAGAGCCAGTGAAAACAAAGCATATACATGGATAATTGTCAGTGCAGCCAAACAACCAGCCTGTTTGGTTACAGGATGGATACGTGAATAATCAAAGAAAACCCAGACAAACACAAGGAAGACATGCAGAATTTCACAGAGATGCTGAACATAGATCAGGACTGAACCCTGGAGCCATGCGTCAGTCATCTTATTACTGAGTCACAGTGCTTCAAAAAGACAAGCAAAGTAACACACTGGTAATCAGTGAACTCATGCCATGTGCTGTATGAAACCAAAAGATAAAAGGCTGATAATGGCAGCCAAGGATAGTGGACTATATACACACTGGTTTACAAAGCCCAATGGGCATGTGAGAGAAACACAGAAATACAGGTTCTGTAAAAAAGAACCGGAAACACTCACACATCTTGTTGATGGATGTGGTACACTCATGGCAGAGGGCCTGTATACTGAAAAGCGCAATAACGTGGCAAAATTGTTGCACTGGGCATTGTGCAAACACTACAATGCAGAAGTAGCCAGGAATTATTGGAAACATGAACCACAAAGTATTATACAGAATGATGATACAGTAGTCTATGAAAAAAGAACAAAACTACAATTGATCATTGAAATTGCTACACCCAGTGATTCCAGTGTCTTACGTATAGAGAGAGACTCAAAGTCATAAAAAATAAATGTGAACAAAGTGAAGGAAAGATACCCAGACAGTTCCAATAGTAGAAGAAACAATATGTCTAATAATAAAGAGTTTACAGTCGTACTTGGATATGGTACCAGTATATGTAACCCCATATGAATTGCAGAAGTTGGCAATTCTGGGCACATTATGGGTGCTGAGAAGAGCACCTTTGGCTATCATCAAAGATCAAAACAATACTAATTTCATGATCTTTAATTATACTCTTACAGAGGAATGGGGCCCATTCTCATCATCGTATAAGAAACCAGAAGACTTGGAGAAATTAAACTGAGTGAAACCTAACTGATGAGGATATCTCCCTGAAGCCTGTCCACTTACTCTTGAGATAAGGGTTTATATACAACCTTTACAGAGATTATGGTGCCATTTCCTGTCATACTGACCCATGCTGCATATCCTTCCAGTTTAATCTGTTGTTCCATCATTTAAATTCCTTCTGTTATAGATACTCCACTGACTGTTTTCCCTTTTGCATTTCTCCTACAGAGTATTTACACTAGTAAGCTGATATCACAGCGGCAGTGGTGGTCTTCCTATTACATACCCATGACTATTACAAAATCCAAATGTGTCTGTGGATTTGAGGTAACTAATTTAAGAAGCCTATTCCACATACTGGACATTTCTGCATTTCATTCTTTCTCACAAACACACTAAAGTATGTGCTATGTTTTTACTTACTTCCTTTATTTTATCATCACTGTATCTTGCCCTAATTCCTGTGGATTTTGCTAGCCTGTAGTATCACTGAATTTCAAATTCCTTTCACGGGTGTGTTTCAGTGTTACAAGGAAGTAATGTGCTTTACTCAGAGACTCACGCTGTGCAAGTAATGTACTGAGGGGATTGTGGCACAGTAACATAACGGTCCTCATATACTGCTTTCTATTTTTTACCGACAATTTGCCGTTTGTTTTGTTCAGTATCTTCTTTCATGAGGCAGGATTGTTGTGCTATAATTTTTTCATTCTATTTGAATTCTGAATCTTACCATAAGACGTTAGGCATTTCCTGCATGGATAAATACTTTCCATCTTTCAGTAAGACAATTTGTGCTGTGAAATGGTAAAGGAATAATACACTAATACTTTATAGATACAAAGTCATAGAATTTCAAAGGAAAAAGAAATCATTTAGATTTCTTTTATTTTTTATTAATAAAATAAAAGCATTAGCCACAATAGTCTCCTTTAAAGGGTGATCCATAAGTACTGTGTGATTTTTCAATTTGCTCATAGCTGCACATGGACACTGAAGGCATCAAACCCAATACTACAGTATGAAGGTTTTTTTAAAAACTCATAACCTTAATCTGAATCTGCTGATTTGCCATGAACATTGTAATTGATTGTTAGCCCTTTTCAGATATGCAATATCCTTCTGTTACGAAAATGATATTATTTTATACTTCTTGAATTTACCACCATAACTGTTTATTTCCATGAGAGGACTTTAGACCCACCCCCAGAAAATGTTAATGTGCAAATATTGCCTCTAGTGTTCCTCTACTGCTGCTTACGTTGCAAAAGTTGCCTAGTCCCATCTGATACAAGGCACTAATGCACCCTAGAAAAGTAAATTTAAATGTTTGTATGAAATGAGTTTGACATAGTTGCCTTATATGCATGATACTGATTACATAGATGAAGCACCCTTTCTAAAGTTGACATTACCTGCATAATTGTCCTTAATGTCATCACCACTACTATCTATCGAATCATGAGCTGATATCCAAGTAATTCTATTTATTCATATTTACATTTTCCTTGCCACTAGTTAAATAATGCTAAAGGTGCTTGTGATATTTGCTTGCTAACCAATAAGGCATGTAAATAACTGAAGTGTTGTCTTGATTTATCTGTTATACAAGATTTTTTCCTCTCTGGGTCACCTCTCAAAATGGGCTTTGCTATGAACAGCTAACACAGTCAAGAAAATATAAAGAAATTATATACATATACATATATATATATATATAAAATACATTATGTGCACACATATATTTTATGTAATTTAGAGTTGAAAACATCAGCTAAAGCTCTGCTGACTGGGTGCGCTATATAATCAATCTGGTGTGTGAAACCTATTTTGAGTATGTCTTGAGAGCAAAATGAAGTACAGGTTCCTCAGATATAATGCCTGTCAAGACTGTGGCCATTTCTGCAAGAGGTCTCAGTTTTATTCCTTTTACCTAATTCATGGGCTTCCCACATGGCTAGTCCTAGGAGACATTAATGTGTCAGACGGTGACAAAATCAGTGAACTTATCATAGAATTTTTTGCCTTTTAGAGAACATCAGCATTGCTTAAGTTTCTTCCATTCCTACCCATAAATATGGTCACTCATTGGTTTTCATATTCCAGCTTGACATTGAAGCTAGAGATTTGCCTTCTGCCCTAGAGAGACCACTTCCTTACATTTCAGACTTGCCTTAATTATTTTATCACCTTCAAGAGTGGAGCTGGTTCCCTGCTATAATTTGGGGGCAGTGTATGGGGTGATTGTGTCCGCGTTGATTGGCCAAGTCCTCATGGGAACTGTGGACTGGGTCCAGACTCACTTGCTTTGACCTATAATACAGTCATGACAGATGCTTTAGATAGTTTTTGCCCATTTTGTTTGCATCTTAGGCCTGTTGCAATGAAAACAGCCTTGGTTTGACCATGAGCTGCATTTACTGCACAGACGTGTATGAAAGTGGGTTTGAAAATGGCAGAAGATTTCCTTATCCTTCTCATAACTCAGTCTCTTAGAGCAAGAAATCTGGACAAAGCCTATAATAATGAGGGGGAAAAGCCTTAAAAATAGGGACAGATTTTAAACATTATCAACATAGAAAGTTGCTAGAATAATATGATTTGTACTACCATCAGAAGCTATAAAGTATGAAACTTAAACATATGTTGTTATTTACTGATTTCAATCCTCAGTGATTTGTCAGAAAACCAAAAATTTTGGGATGAACAGACCAAAAATATGAGACTCAAATCTGGATATTCTGTGAAAATCTGTACAGTTGAAAAGTATGACTCTACTCTGGATGAACCTCACAGTCTATGCTAGATGGAGGTTTCACATAAGAAAGTATCTTTTGTGCCCTGTGAGATTTCTGCTTCACTAAATCATTTGGCTGTGCTTTTACAAGCATACCTCTCAGGTGTATTTGGACCCTCGCAATAGCACATCCACCTCCCTTTGAAGGCTGAATTTGTAACATTTTATTCTATTTTTTTTCAAATTTTTATTTGTTATACTCTGTGCAGTTTTGCTTAACATTCTTTACTTCTGCTTGTATTTTGAGTATTTTCTCTTTATTTATACAGTGCCTAGGTTTATGCATCTAGATATGTTTAATGATACTAAATATCCATGTGTGTGTGTGTGTGTGTGTGTGTGTGTGTGTGTGTGTGTGTATCTGTGTGTGTGTGTGTGTGTGTCTGTGTGTGTGTGTGTGTGTGTGTCTGTGTGTCTGTGTGTGCGCATGCGCAGGTGGGGGGGGGGTGTTGGGTTTTGCTCAAGTCCCAATATCATTGACCAAATAAGCTGTGAGAATGGGACCTGATGTCCACTGCATGTCATGTTAAAGCTCATTTTATTGTCAGTTGATCAGAATTCGCTCGTTTGAGCTTGCTGATTTGTGCATTGATTTGGGGGGTGTTGATACAAGTGCATGTTAGTGTAAGAATGACATGTTCATCAACAGCAGAGTTGTACAGAAGAGTGCTGTCAGTAGTGAAATTCCAGATTACAGTGAAAAGGGAGGTTTCACATTTTCCCAGGTACTGTGTGATCTAGGACTTAGTATATCATATATATATATATATATACATATATATATATATATATATATATATATATATATTGATTTATGCCAAATTATTGAACACTTACTTTATCAAATCCCCTTCATCAAACCTACTTTTTCGAATCTCATTATATCGAACTCGCAGAACTCTGAAAATTAAACCACTCCACCACCAGGACATAACAAATAGAAAAAGAAAAAAAAAAACCTCCAAGTGGGGGGCTCAGCCCCCCCAAACTAAATAAACTGACTCTAATTGCACTATAGTGGAGGAAAGGCAAAGTTCACCATGGTGGCCTAGTGATTCCTTTCCCTGGATTTCATTTTTGTAGTTCTGGGAGTTCGATATAATGAGAGTCTAAGAAATGGATTTGATGAACTGGGATTCAATAAAGTAAGTGTTTGATAATTTGCAGTAGAATGATATATATCTCTCTCCCTCACTATATATATACATATATATATATATATATATATATATATATATAGGTATATATATATATATATATATATATATATATATATATATATATATATATATATAGACGAAAATAGAAGAAAATACTACTATCTGAAGGTCCGACTCGATAAAAACTACTATCTGAAGGTCCGACTCGATATATATATATATATATATATATATATATATATATATATATATATATATATATATATATATCTATTCCCTTTGAAACTATTAAACTGAACACACAAAACACCGAGACTACAAAACCCCGAGCCCAAAACCGCGAAATTCAAAACGCTGAACAAACCGCATACACTACACCATACATACAACACAACATACACCACAACACTCACGTCACAACATAAACAAACAAACATGACACACATACACAACTCATACACACATAAGCAGGGGGGCAAGCCTCCCTGCGCCCCCCACACCCTCTTACTTATATACACTAACTCCAAGTTCACACAAACAGAAAACAAAAGCAAACTCACACACGCATTTCTCCAGTCCCTCACACACACAACAAACATATCAGCACACTCAAACGCACACTAACCCCCACTAAAACCCCTTACAAAACACTCACTTACCTGACAAAACACCTAGATCCACACACGGCATCGCGCACCATAAACACACAATCTCAGACATCACATAGCGTAATGCCATAACCGCAAATTATAAACTTTCGCTATTTTAAACATTCAGGTTTATAGTCTCGAGATACTGAAATTCAACATTTCAGTATTTCGAGATTATAAATGGCACCTATATATATATATATATATATATATATATATATATATATATATATATATATATATATATATATATATCAATCACAAGGGCAACTACACTCACTCATTCAAGTTTATTGTGATAGATCATGTAGATTTAGGACAGACAGTGGGACCATAGGAAGACTTTTTAGAATTTCAAGAACTAAAATAGCAGTTAAAAACAAATGCCACTACAAGTCCTGGTCTCAATGAGACCATATCAAATAGCAGCTTATAAAATTAAAAGCTGCTTTTTTTTTCTGTAATCTCTATGTTTACATTATTTTGGTAGATACATAGCAATGGGAATGTTTATTTCTGTGCTTTTCAACCATTTTATTGCATTAATTGTAAATATATATATATATATATATATATATATATATATATATTTAAGAGTTAGGTTGCCAATAGTAAGTATATTTTTTAGCCTAACTTTACAATTCAGTTTTATTAGTATACTGTCTCATCAATATTCTATTAAAATTATTATTTTTCTGAGATTCCTAAGTTTTAATTCACAATCATTTTTAGCACAAGGTGCATTTTTGAGTCATGCGTTTTAATTATTTTAATTACTTTTGTTAATTGATTAATAAAAAATGGGAGGGGTTGCAACAATGCATTATGTGAACTGTATTCTTATTAAGTCCATAGTACCATGGATGAAAGCGATAAATGGTTGATTAAAACGCTATTTTATTATCATTCTTCTGTGTCTTGTGCGTTTCCTTCCAATATATATATATATATATATATATATATATATATATATATATATATATATATATATATATATATACACACACACACACACACACACACACACACACACACACATGGGTGTAGCATTTAAAAGTAATAGCACCCAAAGTCGACTGCAGAAACATCGACCGCAGATAGCCAAAAACACAGAACTCAAAGTAGTGACATGCATGTATCAAGAAACAGTCTCTGCACATGCAAACTTTTAATTTTTAGATATAAAGTAAAGCAGCATTTCTTGAAGGGGGGAGGGGCTAATCCTGCTTCATCCCCCACACCCCTTGCAAATTATAATTAGTAACTCCGTGATCGTACAAACATGGGGTAAGCACAAAGCTCCAAGGAAACCAATGGCACCTAATTCAATATAATGTTCCACAAACCACTTTCCAAAAGTACAATTTAATAAAGCACTTTTCGTCACCTTGTTAAGGTAACTTCTTCAGATTACTTCAATAATCTGAAGAAGTTACCTTAACAAGGTGACGAAAAGCGCTTTATTAAATTGTACTTTTGGAAAGTGGTTTGTGGAACATTATATTGAATTAGGTGCCGTTGGTTTCCTTGGAGCTTTGTGTTTACTTTTGCTGCAGTTTTGAACAGTACTAGAAACATGGGGTAAGGACAACTTTCCCAACTCATGCATACCTGTCAATCAACTGGCTACTCAATTGCATGTGGTCAACTAGACAGCTGTTGCCCTAAGGCACAGTGGCATGTCCTGTGACAGCATGACATAGAAATGCTTTCCCGCTCATGTTATTTATTTATTATTGGTTTTACTTTGTTAATAAGGTAAGCTTACTGGGCACAAAAATGTCATTTTCTCGGTGTTTCCAGGGAGCAATAATTAGGTAAGAGACTTTTTCAGACTCCACAGTAGGCAAATGAAGGCTGATGGAAGTAAAGTTATAGAATGATGTCTGGCATTCTTATCCTAAGAAGATTTTTTCCATGTTTTTCCATCTTCTGCCATCTGTGAATTGATTACTCAACATCTGTACTTGAAACCACACAACTCTGTAACCAAAACACTAGTCTGTCTGTTGGTGTATCCTAAAGCTAATGTCTACAGCACGATATCATTTTATCTATCTGACTGCCTGTCTATCTATCTAAACCATTTATTTATTTATTTATGCACTGATTCAGGGAGCTGCTTGCAAGACAATTTTCACCCAAAAGCTGTGCCAAAAGGCAAATAAATAATTACATTTTTGTGAGTACAAAAAATATACATAGTATTGCATACAGTGACATAAATTAAATGTATAGTAATTATACCACAATATGCTGCAAGCCTGTGTTGTAATTCCAACAGAGATTAAATCAGATACAAGTTAAATGACAATAAAGCTATAATGTTAGATATAGTTCTTCGAAATAATTTATCAAAACATGGCATTCACTGGTTAAGATATATATATATATATATATATATATATATATATATATATATATATATATATATGGGTCTACTTCAGAACATCGAAATACCAGATTGTCGAAGATGGAATCATTGAGATGAAAACTTTGAAATCTGAAAATATAGAACACCTGAAACTTGGAAAGATATCCCTGGGAAAAGAACCACTTGGCCACCAGGACATCAAAACAGCTAATGACGTACATAAACCCCTCCAAAGTGGGAGACTTCACCCCCCACAATCCCTCTAACTAAATATACCATCTCTGAGATTGCACTCGAGTGGGGAAAGGGCAATGTTCACCATGATGGTCAAGTGGTTCCATTCCCAGGGTTTGTTTTCGATGGTCTGGGTGTTCGCTGTTTTCAGGATTCAGTGATATCATCTTCAACCATCTGGTCTTTCAATACTTTCAGGTAGACTCATATATTATATATATATATATATATATATATATATATATATATATATATATATATATATATATATATATATGTGTGTGTGTGTGTGTGTGTGTGTGTGTGTGTGTGTGTGTATATATATATATATATATATATATATATATATATATACAAACCACAGATAGAGAAATATATCCTTTTAATTAATCATAGTGTAATAGAATGACCATTTTTGGATAAGGGCAAGAGGAAGGCATTTATATGCATCCTTCTTCTGCACAAAAGCTCTAAGTTCAGTATTACTGATTAAGGACCTGATCCATTGGGAACAGATATATCACCACATGCTCTTGTAGATGGTCAGTGTAAGAACCTGTGACATTCATAAGTGTGCTGTGAAAACCATTGTGGCTGTGTCTCTATAGCTCCGCAAATCTGGCATCTGGTCTTCTACCTCTGATTTCAAGCTATATGAATTAGTCTGTGGCAGGTCAGTGTGATAACAGCCAACAAAATATTACATGATATGTGATTTATATGGAGGTAGAGCTGTAAACAGTATAAAGACCTCTGAAGCTGTTTTCCTGTAGTAGCGATGTAATCTGTATTTCATGGACCTCTTCCTGGATCAACTTTTTTTTGTGAGCTGGTACTGAAATTGTTGGTAGCTAAAATATATACTAACATTTACTAAATCTGTTTGGGTGTTACTCCCCTAAATACAATCAAATCTTACGATTTCCTGCCCACCTTAGTGGTATGCAGTATTACTATGTCAAACATGGACATTATGATAGGAAGCCTGCAGTGGACTGTGATTCTTCTTTCTTGTTATTCATTTGTTTCATTTCACTTTATAACATTTATACACAAATAGTATAACTTATGAATGCCAGTAAATGCAATGGTGTCTGTTTGCATTTGAGCAGCTGTGGAAACTAAGTCCTACGTATGTATTTTGGTGAAACAGACACCCACAGAGTCATGAGGATATACAAGATACACATTTTATTGTTACATCATGTTATCACATACTGTAAATGAGACAGCAAAGGTTGGGAACATACGACAGAGTTTCTCTGTGCCTCTCAGTGTGGCAAATCAGAAAATGACACTGATTTAGTTGTTCCCAGAACAATATGACTGTTTTAACTTTTCTGAACAGGAAAATAAGCAGAAGCATTTCTCTCTATTGAATCAGAGTATTCCTGAAACGGATACATTGTCAACCCACAATGTGGCAATGGATTGTGGAAAATACTGACCTAACCTTTAGAAATGGCCATCAGCCAATTTGACGACAGCTTCTAAATGATGAGTTTATTACTTTAGTTTATATTTTGGTGATGCAATGATGAGCATTAAAAAACAGAACATTATGTAGTTTAATATAGAATTATATTCTAAAATGCAAATTGTGATGCTGTGCCAAGACCATTTAAAATATTCTTCCTGTTTCATGCCACTAAAACAGTGATTCCACAAACTCAATCAATAAGAAAAGTTAAAAGCAGTTAGAAATAATTTGTCCTTTCACAGATAAGCAAAGGAAAACAGACTTTTTTTATTTTTAAGATTAATCCACTCTCCTGTTATTATTTATTCTTTAATAAAGCAAACATATTACCCATGAGTCTGCAAAGATAAACAAGCATGTAATAAGTGACAGCAGATACGTTTAGTAGGTATGACAATATTCATTAAGCAGTTTAAATGCCACAGTTTTTATTGTACTGCAGTTTTTCCTTAATATTATTACTGCTAGCAGTCCTTATTTTTGTGTCATGCATATAAAATCCTCCATCATATTTACCTTGGTATATGCACTAGGTAAATATTTATCTCTTTTTCTTACAATAGCCTTCATGTGTTGCCTTAGTCTTCCTATTTGAACCTCATATGATGTTTACTTATTATTAAACAAGCATATTTGAAAGGTGTTTTTGTATATCTTATTTATATCACTGATAAGTAACAGTTTATACTGCACATCCCCAGAATGGTGCATCCTTAGAGCTGCATGTCTGTACAGTATTAGTTTTCCTTCATGTGATTCAAATGCTCAGCTGAATACATAAGAATCATTCAATCTTTTATTATGCAGTCTTCTCTGATGTGGTGTTTGATCAGTTATACTGCACTATATTAAAGTCCTTTTCCTGAAACACACACACACACACACACACACACACACACACACACACACACACACACACACACATGCACATGCACGTGAACGCGCGCACACACATGCACACACAGACACACGCACATGCCTAAACCTTACAGCTTTTTTCATTCTACCAAGTGTCTGTATTTAAACATAACTGAAGCCCTTTCTAAGTTCCATTCAGTTAAAATAAGGAGGTAGAGCTGTGAACTGCATAGAACTTCCACCCAGACTGAGCGACTGTTTAACAAACTGACTTTTAAATATGCTGTTACTTGGGAAGGCCAAAGAAGTTAATTTACAGGGGATATTCTGGGGGAAATTTGTGATAAATGTTGGAAACCTGGCTAGAACTATGGTGACATTGTCTCTAACCTGATGAAAGGCGGAGTTGATAAGGATCCTTTCTGTCCATCTGTGGAGTGACTCATGGTGACCCAAGATGGAAGAGGCTCAGTATTTGTCAAGTAATCCTCTTTTGGTAAGAAAATGCATCTCTTAAGATGAGTGTGCAATGAATGCACATTGCTTATGTTAGATAAAAGTCAGTTAGATTAGCCCAACATCAGCTGATGACCAAATGTTAGGTATATTTGCATGGTTTACATGGTACTTAAGCAGACTGCTTCTGCCAAATATCAGTTGATGACAAGAGTTATTTACTTATCACTTGGTAGCTTCACCTTTGATACCATATCCAAAGACTATGGCTTCTAGTCCTGCATTAAGTACTTAAGTTTATGCTAGGTCATGTTCCACAATAGGCACTGCAGAACCGAATGGTGGGGATGTCAAACTTCTGAGGTTCAGTCCTTTATGTAGGACATTAAATTGCATTCATGTCTATCTGGTTTAGTAGTTGTAGTAGTAGTGGGGAATGTTTAACATAATGATGCTTTCTCTTTTCTGATTCACTGTGAGTGACACTGTCTGGGAGTAAAAGTTTACCTTTTTTCTTGCGAATAGCAAAATTATGCACCAGGTCACATACCCACAAAATTCTAGAAGTAATATGAATATGTTTCATGATCTCAAATAGTGGAATGTTGAATTCCATGATAAAACATGCAAAATAATGCATGTGAAAAGCACAAAACCAAAAAAAGCATAAATGATCAGAAAGCATTATTAACAGCAAATTAAAATTTACATGGAAGCATTCATATCAGATAACCTAAAATTAAATAATTAAGCAGTAGGCATACAGAAAGGAAGACTGATTAGGTATGGGGATGTATAAGAAGAGGCAATAATATTAGAGTGCAAAGAAGAAGAAGAAAAAAATATATATAATTCTGTGCAGATAAATGTGAATATTCTAAATGGAGTATTGTAGGCAGTTGCTTAGTCTTTATCAGCATAATTACCATACACCCAGTATACAGGCAGTTTAGATCAGGGTAATGAAACTGATACATTCTCTGCAGTGTAAGCTGTATGTGTGTGCGTGTGTGTGTGTGTGCGTGTGTGTGCGTGTGTGTGTGTGTGTGTGTGTGTATATATATATATATATATATATATATATATATATATATATATATATATATATATATCTACACACTTGACAGAATGTTTTTACAAACCCAGATAGCTATATGATACACTTCAGACACAGTGATTTAGGTACTGTTAAACGAAACTCATGCAATGATAGCCCAATCAGGATGCCTGTGTTAAATTCAGTATAAATCAATAGAAAACAGTCTTGTTGTTGACGTACTATTGAGTGACCAGATTTTCTATTGGCATATGCCAAGGGATAGCAAAATATGAGGAAAATCAGATATTTTTTTTCAATGCTAAATAAAACTTACCTGGTTTTCCATTTATTTCTGTGCTGTCCCTTGTAAAATCCTGACTTTTTAAACATTTAAAAACACATCAGCAGAGATTCTGCTTTTTCTATTGTCTGCACTACACTGATGTATTGTGCGAGTGTGGGAACACAAGTTCCATTTGCATGTGCAGTTCATCAGTTAACAAGGAAGAATGCTGAAGAATACTGAAGTGCCATTATACAAAGACATTATTTAATAAAGGTGAGAAATTTCTTTCTTAAATAATGTCATTGTATAAAAACAATAATCCACTCCTGTTTGTGGGTATACCTGGATTTATCCACAGCTGTCTTTGTTTAATCACTTGGGTTTTGGCCTTGTGATCAAATCACACCAATTGTGGATAAATCCTGGTATACCCATGCATAGTTGTGGATTATTGCTTAAAAATAATATGAAATAGAAAACACTTCCAAGACAGCTGTACACTGAGTAATAGCTTCATTTCAACTCTCACAGTGTAAAAATAGAAACTCAGAAAAGAGACCCAGTGACTTTCTCTTTTTGGGTCAATTTCAGTTACTGGCTAGTAAGTGCACTGCCTGGATGCCAGCAAAGAAGAAATTAAGAGAACCTGAAAGAAAATCAACCACAACAAGTGAAGAGAAAACACTGGCTAGGAAGAATGCTGCAGCTTTTCAGCAAATAAACATTCAAGCTCCTGTTTTGGTGCAAGACATGACTTCCAGTAATCTAGAGGGGAAAAATACATCAGATGTGCCCAGAGATTATTAAAATAAACAAAACACTGAAGTTGAATATTAGCTCAAATAAAAAAAAGTCTGGGAAAAAATGGAAGACACTTTGAAGAGATATTCAGATGAGCTGATAAAACTGCAAAAATCAGAGTTCAAAATGAAGAAAAGGCTGGCTGAGGATGAGACTGCTCAAAAAGAGATATTTCAAAAATGGTAGAATTAGAGAACAGAGCACATAGGGAAAACCTGAGATTTTCTGCTTTACCAGACATACTGTAAGGAACAGCCTGTATTAATTTTATGAAAGCAAAAATAAGCAACTGGACTGGTATTCCACAGCAGGAGTTGATAATTGAAAGGGCATATCATGTGTATGCTCCAAACCTGGCCATGAGAAAGCAGCCAAAACCTCTAATAGAACAAATGCAATCATACCAACAGAAAGAGCTGATTCTGACAAAACTGTGACAGAGGGAAAAAGTACTAAAAGTTGGAGACAGTAGAGTGTTTGTGAGAAATGACTATTCAATGTACGCCAGGCATAAGATGAGTAAATTAATTTCAGCAGTCAGGGAATGTTGAGAAGAAGGTATGAGAGTCAAGATGGTGTATCCAGCCATCTTAAGAATATTTTCCTGGAGGGTCAAAGTCATTTTTGATGCAGAACATGCTAAGGAGGAAATACAAAAGTTTGTCCAACAAAAAGAGCTAACAAACAGAAGTGGATTCTGCTTCTTATTCATCTGATAATAAAGCTCACAGAGAGAGAGAGAGAGAGAGAGAGAGAGACTATGTCAGTGAAAACTTTTCCAGTGTTTCAAAGGAAAATGCTCAAGAGACAGGAAAAAGCACATGAGTTGTCTAGAAGAACCAGGACTATGTTGGAAATGAACCAGAGACAGGAGCTGGGAGATGGAGATCAACAGAAAGAAAACCAGCAACTCAGAAATTAAGGAATAAATGTTGAGATTACAAAGCATCAGTCACATTTGTGAAATATGTTGGAACAAGAAAATCTGGAAATATTGGATTTGTTTGACTTTGTTAAACTTGTAGGAGACTACATAGCATATCCCCTACTTCTTGTCATTAATGTTTGGAAGAACATTAAGGAGATGGGAAGAACAAGAAGGAAAGTGGCAACTTTAAGTAAAATAGTTTTTGTTCTTAATAGCATTTTTATAAAACATTACATATACTGCATGTTATATAGTAAATGTTTTTCAGTTATTTTTGCCTGTAATAGGGATACTAAAGTAAATGGGTACAATTTTTCCTTCTTCTTTCTCTCTTCTTGTTCAGTTTTAAGAAATGTAGGCACTGCAATGTAAAAAGAGAAGAAAGCTTGGACAAGAGCATTATATAAGCAAAATTGATATGTTTTTCTTACTTTTGCATAGAGGAATGAGTTGATTGAGGCGCTTGGCTTACTCTAACAAGTTTTAAGTGGAAGCAAGTAAATAAAAGAACATTGTAATGAAATGTTTTCCTTTAGCAAATAAATGCTCACAGTGCAACATGAGAAGATTGCAGCTGAAGGCAACTGTGTATCTGGTTCTCATGTTTCTATGCAGACACGCTGATAAGGGTAATGAAAACAGAATACTTTATTTCTTTCAGTGGCTAAAGATAAGGCAAATAGCTATGCTGCAAAAGACACACTTGGAAAGAACAGAGCATTTGAATTTGATAAAGAAAGGATTTCAAGATGGTCATTTAGTGAAATATCTGGGACAAGGCAAAAGTGGAGTACTTATACTAATTGCAAGAGGAGCTCCAATAGTGATAGAAGAGGATAAAAAAGATAATAATGATTGTAGTAATATGGGGCTTCTGGCAAGGGAGGTGGGTTATGCTAGCATGTATTTATATTCCACATAAAACTGCTAGAATGGAAAAGTCTAGAAGAAACACTCAGCTTACAGCAGGGAGTATTACTTATAGTGGCAACTGGAATTTAATTTGAAAGAGTAAGGATGTATCTGGGGGCCCTAGAATGAAATATATAACAAAAGAGGATAGATTTTTGAAGAAATGTATGATATGGAAGATGTGAATTCAGTAGTAGGAGCTCTGAGAGAATTTACATATTAGTCTCCAATGCAGAAAAACTGGGCTAGGCTAGACAGAAATTATATTTCAGAGGAACACATGCATTTAATTGTAAGTTTTGATACACATTCTATAACTATTTCATATTACACCAATAACAATTAAAATAATAATGCAGGTTACTTGAATAAAAATGAGACACTGGCACATTCCCATCTATCTTTTAAACAGAGAGGAATTTAAGGAATGGGTAGTGGAAATTATTAAGGAGTTATTAGGGAAGATAGAAATTTCTTCCAAAAATATAGCTAGGGAGTGGGATAAAATTAAAGTGGAATTTAAAAATAGGGTTGAAGTAAAAGAAAAAGAGATATTGTTAAGAAGTAACAAGAATTACTTACAGGGACTGACTAAGGTTAAAGTTTTGCAAAATAGGGGGAATTTCACAGAATAAGAAGATGCACAACTGCAGAGTGCTATAGAGAATATAAGAGACTACTTCAAAAATATGCACAAGTTTTGAAAGATTGCTGTTAAACCACTGTTTTTTTATCATAACTCCAGAGCAGAAAAGCTTTTAGGACAATGGCTTAGGCAACAATCAGTAGAAAGGGTTGTTGCTATGCCTAGAGAGCCTATAACAAGGAAAATAACCAGAAATCCTGAAGTATTAGAAATATTTCAGAAGTTTTATGAAAATCTGTATAAAGCAGAGATATGTTTATTGAAAAATGAAATATGTCAGTGTTAGAATTAGATGAGGCTCAATTTCTAATAGTTAGGCTATGAGGAAATGAGATAAAAACTGAAAGTCTCCAAGAATAGATGGCATTCCTTTAGAAGTTTGGAAGCTAGCTGGGAATAAAGTCATAAAGATCTGGAAGGTTTTGTTTAACAGTATTTTAAAAGGAGGAGAAACCACCATCATCCTGGAAGAAAGTTGAGGTGGCTGTAATACCTAAGTTTTGTTTGAGCAGAGGAACTAGGCAGGAGTGTCCTCTTTCATAGGTTCATAGATTAGTACTAAGCTAACTGCTCTTGTGAGCCATTTTAAGCCTAGCCTATCCCTTGTGAGACTCAAACCCTGCACCTTGTGTTTGTAAGGCAAACACCTTAACCATTAGGCCACCCTCCCTTTTATTATTTGTGTTATATTTAGAAACATTGGCAAAGAAAATAAGGGACTAAGAAATTCAAGGATATAATTGTCATATAATCAAGAAATGTTGGCTTAATTTGCAGATGATATTATTTTGTACCTGATAAAACCAGAAAAGGACAGTTCAGTGTTGTGGAACATTCTGAGACAGTTTCAAGTCTTTTTGGGATATAAACTTAGTGAAGATAAAACAAAGGTAATAGCTGTAAACTATGTACCTACACACAAATTGGTCTGCTAATACTCATATTTACAGAGACATGATAAAATGAAGTAGTTAGGAGTATGGATTAAAGGGGATTCTGTTATGGCAACTAAGGATATGTGGGAAGAAACTAAACAAAAGATAATACAAAAACTGAAAAACTGAAAACTCTGTTTTATGGATATGGATAGCAGGATGCAAGCAGTGAAAATATTTTAGTCCCTTTAATTTTATAAACAGATCAGGCATAATTTTATTAACCAGAGGAGACGCTATGGATAACAATTAATAAAGAGTTGAAGGATTTTATCTGGGAGGGGAAGAGGGCAAGAGTCAAGTGGGATAACTTCATCCTTCCAATAGAACAAGGTGATTCGGGATTACCTGATTTGAAGGGGTATTTCAGAACTACACACTAAAAGCTCCTATACAGAGCACAAGCAGACATCTACAATTCAGTGTAGAAAGGGATGATGAAGAAACAGGGGCAAGCTCAGGAAATAAGGAGAGACAGAGATTTTGTATGCAGATCCTTAAGGAGAATAACAATAGCCATGCAGAATATTATATTCATAAAATAGTAGAAAGTGTTATAAGAATCTCAATGGCAACACCCAGATCTGCTCTGAGTTATAGCACAACAGCACAAAAATTACACAACCAACTGATATTGCCAACATCCTGGCAGATTTGTTCAGTGTTAACTTTACCCCCCCTCTCATCCCCTAAAGGGCCTATATCTATACAGGAAGAATGCAGAGTCCCTGTAATCTCATCTATGCAGGTAAAAGCTGCACTCTCTAAAATCAAAAACACAACATTCATGAGACTGGACAACATCCCAGGCTGCATTTTACACGAACTTCAGAACAAACTGGCTCCCCACCTAAGCACCATGTTCAATCATAGTCTCATGTCAGGCTTTGTGCCCACTGAATGGTGCACAGAAACAGTTATCCCACTCCACAAAGGGGGAGCCACCACTGATCCTGGGAACTATCGCCCTATTAGCCTGACAAGCTTGGTCTGCAAGGCCATGGAATGTATCATCATGGAACTCATAAACAAAGACATTGGTAACCTTCAAACTCGGGTCTATATTAGATCAACAAAAATGTAAATGTTTGAATCTGTAAAGGTTGATGATGATGATTTTATTAAAGAGAGCAAAGCTATATGTAACAAGTTTGTAACTAGAGGCTATTCAAATAAATTAGTGAGAAGTAAATTGAGTGAAGTCAAAAGTGATAGAGAAAATTTAGAAGTTTTTTCTAAGAAAAATATCAGCAATGACTTTGGAACTGCTATGCAAATATTGAATAGTGTAGATTCAGAAGCCATCAAACAGATTATCAGTACAAATTGGAAAATTTTGAAGAGCAGTGAAGAGAAGTACTAGAAGCAGTCGGTAATGGTCCACACTTTCTGTACAAAAAGGGAAAGAGTTTTAAAAACTTTTTCCAAAGCAGTTTGAATCCCAGGTCTTTTAGTACAAGAGGCAGGATGGAAAAATGTTTGGCATGCAATTTCTGTGATTTAATTTATGAAGGAGTCAGTGAAATTGTTATTAATGATGTAAAAATATATGTCAACAAGGTTTACACATGCAAATCAATGTTTGTTGTTTATCTAATTGTATGTCAGTCTTGCAATGCATTCTATGCTGTCCGTACTAGTAGGGAGCTGTTCAAAAGAATGTATGAACATAAAAGAGCTGTGGAAACTGGCAATGAAGCTAATGCTTTAGGTAAACATTACAAAATGAGGGGTTGTAAAATCAATTTTAAATTTTTGGTTTTGGGAAATATTGCTGACTATGAGATCAAGTTGAATGCTGAGGAGGAGTTGGGATGGTTGGAATATACATAGCAGGTTAAGTTAAATGCCTGCTATCCCCTGGGCTAAACAACAGAGAAGATTTTGTAGCCTATTTGAGAAAGAAAGGGTTAAGACATTAACTGGGAATGTCATGTGATGATATCTTTTAGTATTTAATGAATGAAGTGAGAGGTTTTAATTCAGTCTGAAGAAGTCTTGTGTATGAAAAGACGAAAGCACTTACTGGATTTTTACTGAATTTCTGCATTAAAGCACAGTTTGGTTTATCACTGAGTTTATTATTTTTATTTTTATCAGTTATTTGGTTTATTACGTTTTAAAGTGATTTATAGAGCGAACATTTACATGTTTGAAAATCTTTAAAAATAAAAAAAAACTAAGTAATAAAAACAAAAAACAAAGGGTGTAAGCAGGGGTCAAGCACCCCTACACCCCCCACACCCCCCTACTTAAATATACCAACTCCAAGATTGAGCTACAGTGTAGTGAAGGGGAAATTTCCCATTTCCGCACTGAAGTGCACTGATGTGCGATCTCAGCGTTGGTATATGCTTGGGGTGTGGGGGGTGCAGGGGGCTTGCTCCCCTGCTAAAACCCTTTTCTTTATTTTTGTTTTGTTTATTTTATTTTTATTACATTTTTGAACATTTAAATGCTCGATCTCTAAAGGTCGACCTTTAGAGATTCGAACATTTAAACGTTTGTTGATGTAATATAAACCCTTCAAACTCTGGACCCCACCCAGTTTGGGTTTGTGAAAGGCAAATCATACCTTCTGAACCTGATCGACTTCTTTGAGGCAGTCACCAAAGCCATAGACGAGGGTAAGGTGGTTCACACAGCCTATGTTGACCTTGCCAACGCTTTCGACACCATCCCCCATTTTGTAATTATAGCTAAACTCACTAGACTAGGTATAAATCCCTATGTCACAAGATAGGTTGCCAACTGACTCACTGACAGAACCCACACTGTAATAGTTGCAGACTCCAAATCTGACTTCAAACCAGTGACAAGTGGAGTACCACAGGGTTCAGTCCTGGGACGTCTCCTGTTTGGTATTTTACTTCTCTGAAGTACAGGTAACACAGAAGGCCTCTGGCTAACAAAGTTTGCAGATGACTGCAAACTAGGAGCCATAGTTGAGTCCCCAAATGATGTGGACATGCTACAGAAGGGCCTCACTGAGACAGATGCCTGGTGTCAGAGGCATGGCCTCAAGCTCAATGCCAAAAAGTGCATTATCATTCCCTTTGTTAAAAACTCTGTACCCATGAACTACCAGTTGATTTAATGCCGAATGTGTGATAAGAGACCTTGGGAACCAGGTGGATATTAGTCTCTCCTTTGATAATCACATCGCCACAGTAGTCAGGAAATCCTTCTATGTGGCACACCTCACCACAAAAGGGTTCTCATCCTGGAAAAAAGAGGTCATTATTCCCCTCTACTCGGCACTCATTAGACCCATTATAGAGTACAACGCCCCTTTGTGAAATGTACCTCACAAGACATCTGCAGCAGCTGGAAAGGCCACAGAAGTACCTCACAAAGAGGATTACTGGTCTCAAACAGATGCCCTACACTGACCGTCTCAAAAAACTCCAGCTTTACTCTGTAGCATATCGCCTACTCCAAGGAGATCTCTGGCTAACATATAAAGCTATGTTAAACCCAGAGCTGTTGGACATGCTACACCTAAAGAAATCCCAATCCCTTTGAGGTCCACACTCTAGGGACCTAAAGCTTGTCACCACAATAAACAGAACATGCTGGAGGGATAGATTCCTGTCCCAGAGACTTCCTATACTCTGGAACAAGCTACCCATCTGTGTGAAGCAAAGTTCTTCATTAGCACCCTTCAAGAAAAATCTTGATGAGTGGATGGGAAATAGGAAATACACCCTGGGGAACACTTCTATGGCTCTGCTCAACAGGGGCACAGGAAATTAATTTTCTTGAGTGGCATAAGCCAGGGAACCTTGTTGGCTAGGCTTACTTAGGCCTTTGGTCCGATAGCCTAGCACTTACCTATGAACCTATAAGAACTAAGCCAACATGGGAATGGAGAAAGGAGATTTTGATGATAGGGATGATTTCAATTAGAGGTAAATGGAATAGGCAAGAGGGGGCTGAAATTTACTGGAGAACACTGGCAAAGGAACCTGGGTACTGAGAGCAAAATATCAGACAAGGAAATGTAAGGGAATGAGAAGAGGCCAAGAATACATTTGGACTGCAGGCTAGAGACTACCTTCCCCTGTCAAGGACTGATATCAAAGTGTAGTAAAAGAGAAATGAATAGGGGGATGCTAAGTGAAAGAGCAAGCAGTGGTAGAGTTTTTAGTAGAATCTAGAACAGAATATGCTGTTAAAATGGATAATTAGCAAAGCATATAAAATATTGCATGATAACTATAGGAATCAATCAAGAGGTTAAAAAGGATCATGAAAAGAGACTGGATAAGAAAGTCACAAAGAAACAATGGGAGGATATATTCTCGACTCCCACATATACAACAAAGTCTTGAATATTTAGGATCTTTGCTTGGAAGTGTTTGCACTGGAACTTCTATACCTCCAAATTATTTTCCTCAGGTGGATTGCAAATGTTGGAAATGTGATGGGGAAGAAAGGGGTAATTGGGAGCATAGTTTTTGGGAATGTAATGAGTTGGTAGACTTTAAAAATTCCCTGCAGACTACTCTGTCAGAAATACTGGGTGAGCAAATTGCTGTAACTAAGGAAATGATTTTTAAGCTGTGATGCAGAATCAGAATTGCTTAGACATAGTAATGCCTTGCTCAGATTAATTCTGGTGGCTGCCAAGAAATCAATTACTTGTTGTTGTTTGTCTTTTCAGCTTTACCCGGTTAGGGGTCACCACAGCGGAACTACGGTCCGCTAATGATTGGCAGTCGATTTTCATGGTGCCGAGTTGCTTGCCTGACGCCCAACCTTCAGCGAAGGCATGCCCATTCACGCATGTCTTTTGGAGGCCACTGGACCACAGGGAGGAAATGCAGACTCCACACAGAAGGCACTCCAGCTGAAAATCGAACAGGAGAACCTCTTGCTGTGAGGTAACAACGCTACTGCTGTACCACCGCGGATCTCCCATTGCCAAGAAAGCAATTATTATAAAATGAAAATCAAAGGCTAAACCAACCATACTAAAAATAGTGAATATAGAAACAGAGATAAAAAGAAAATGGACGTGAGATCTTTAGAAAAGGACAAAAAGCATTTCAGCTTTAACACAAACTGTGACAAAAGGAGATAGTGCCAGCTCAGCTAGCTGGAATTTTGTAAATAACTATATGTCATTGCTGAATATCGAAATGATTTATATAAGATGCTTGTGTTACAAATGTATTAGAACTGCATGTCATGTTCATAGGTTCATAGGTAGGTACTAGGCTATTGGCCCTAAGGCCTATATAAGCCTAGCCAAAAATGTACCCTGGCTTTCACCACCCAAGAAAATTATGTTCCTGTGCCCCTGTCGAGCAGAGCCACAGAAGTGATCCCGGGGGTGAATTTCCTATCTCCCATCCAATCATCAAGATTTTTCTTGAAGAGTGCTAATGAGGAGCTCTGGTTGACATAGATAGGTAGTCGGTTCCAGAGTATGGGAAGTTTCTCGGACAGGAATCTATCCCTCCAGCATGTTCTGTTTATTGTGGTGACAAGGTGTAGGTCTGAAGGATTGGGATTTCTTTAAGTGGAGCATGCCCAACAGCTCTAGGTTTCACATAGCTTTGTATGTTAGGCAGAGATCGCCTCTGAGTAGGCGATATGTGACGGAGTAAAGCTGGAGTTTTTTGAGACAGTCTGCGTAGGGCATCTGTTCGAGGCCAGTAATCCTCTTTGTGAGGTATTTCTGTGGCCTTTCCAGTTGCTGTAGATGTCTTGTGAGGTACATACCAAAAGGAGCATTGTACTCTATAATGGGTCTAATGAGTGATGAGTAGAGGGGAACAATGACCTCTTTTTTTCTGGATGAGAAACCTTTTGTGATTAGGTGAGGCATGTAGAAGGCTTTCCTGACCACTGTGGCGATGTGATTATCAAAGGAGAGGCTACTGTCCCCCTGTGTCCTAAGGTCTCATCACATTTTCAGCGTTAAGTAGACTACTAGCTATGTGGTAGTACATGGGCACAGAGTTTTTACCAAAAGGGGTGACAATGCACTTTTTGGCATTGAGCTTCAGGCCATGGCTTTGACACCAGGCATCTGTCTCAGTGAGGCCCTTTTATAGTATGTCCACATCGTTAGGAGTTTTGATTATGGCTCCTAGTTTGCAGTCATCTGCAAACTTCATTAGCCAAAGACCTTCTGTGTTAGCCTGTACTTCAGAGACGTATATACCAAACAGGAGAGGACCCATGACTGAACCCTGTGGTACTCCACTTGTTACTGGTCTGAAATCAGATTTATAGTGGGTTCTGTCCATGAGCCAGTTGGCAATCCATCTTGTGACATAGGGATTTATACCCAGTTTTGTGAGCTTATCTATAATTCCAGAATGGGGGATGGTGTTGAAAGCCTTGGCGAGATCTAGATAAGCTGTGTGAACCACCTTACCCTCATCTATGGCTTTGGTGACTGCTTCAAAGAAGTCAGTCAGGTTTAGGAGACATGATCTGCCTTTTACAAATACGAACTGGGTAGGGTCCAGAGTTTGGAGATTACCAATGTCTTTGTTTATGAGTTCCATGGTGATACTTTCTATGGCCTTGCAGACCAGGCTCATCAGGCTAATGGGACAGTAGTTCCCGGGGTCCGTCATGGCTCCCCCTTTGTGGAGTGGGTTAACCATTGTGGTGTGCCATTCAGTGGGCACAAAGCCTGAGGTGAGGCTATGACTGAACATGGTACTTAGGTAGGGTGCCAATTCATTCTGTAGTTTGTGTTGAATGCAGCCTGGCATATTGTCATGTCCCATGGATGCTGTGTTCTTGGCTTTGGAGAGTGTGTTTTTCACCTGTGCAGATGTAATTACGGGAACTTTGCATTCTTCCAGTATAGAGATGGGCCCTCTAGAGGGTGAGAGGGGGGTAAAGTTACCACTAAACCTATCTGCCAGGATGCTGGCAATATCAGTTGTTTCTGTATATTTAGTGCCATTGTGCTGTAACTCAGAGCAGATCTGAGTGTTGCCATTGAGATTCTTGACATAGCTATAGAATACTTTGTGGTTGTCTTTAGAGTCAGTGGCAATTTTGTTTTTGTAACTAGCTTTGGAGGATTTTATGAGGGATCTCAGCTTCTTACTGCGGTTGACCAGGGAGTTCCTCCAGTCATGGGATTTTACTCTTTTTTGCAACAGTTTCTTTCTTCTGTTGTAGAGTTTGTTTATGGCAGAGGGCCACCAGATTGGCTTTCTTTTTTTGGAGGATAGCATCTTGGTTCTATTAGGGATAGCTTGATCCATGCAGTCGTGTAAGTGCTTATAAAGTGCATTTGTGTAGGATTCAGCAGTCATACCTCCATTGTCCGTCTGTATGGGTGTCATGAAGTTTGCCACTTCTGTCTTAAGAAGTGTGAAGTTGGCTTTGGAGAATTATTTTGCAGTGGTTTCCCTAATTGGGGGTGGGGGTGGGATGTGGATGTCTAGGGTGATTAGCGTGTGGTCAGGTCTGACCAACGAGGAATTGACCTCTGGTGTGGAACACCGGTTGCCCATGTTGGTAATCCCCAGGTCTAGGATATTGCTGCCCCTGGTGGGGGTGTGAATGAGTTGATCCAAGGCATTGGAATTTATGAATTCCAGAAAACGTTGAGCAAAAGAGCTGGTACATGAGTAGTTTCCCCAGTTAATGGTGGGGTAGTTGAAATTGCCCATTACTAGGGTGTTAGGTTGTACCCTAATACTTTCCAGTGTATCAAGAAATGAGGAGTGGGAATCCTGGTGCATGGTGGGCGGTCTGTAGCAAGCTACAATTTGGATTGCGGTCTTGCCCAGAGTTAGTTGCACTTGGATAATCTCGGATGCATTATGCTGTGCAACTAGTCTGGAGGTGTGGATATCCTTAATGAATATGGACACGCCTCCAACTTTAGTGCTTCTTTCCGGGTTCGGTGGCCGAAAGGTGTGGTATGAATTATAGCCTGGTAATGCAGAAGTGCTCTCTGGAGCTTTGAACCAGGTCTCTGTCACTGCCCAGATATCAATGTTCTCCATTTTAAGGAGTGCCCCGAGTGAGTGCATTTTGAGGTTTAGACTTCTAGCATTGAGTAGCATTACCCTCAGATTTTGCTTGCTTGTACCTGTTATGGTGGTGAATTTGTCATTTGAACCTTGCCTAAAAAAGGCACTATAGCGGTGGCAAGAGCCTTAGCCAGTATCCGGAATCCCAAGGGTGACAGGTGCAAGCCATCTCTGGCAAAGCATCGTGGTCTGTAAATCATGTCGTCCCAGGCAGACAAATACTGGATCCCCTTAGAATGACACCAGAAGCTTAGCCAGTTGTTGAAGTCAATCATTTTGTCCTTGTACTTTGGCATCATTCTGGGTGATGGCAGGATGCTACTCAGGGCCAGGGTCATACCTGCATGGGCTACAAGATCGGAGAGCTCCTCCATGTCTCTTTTCATGTAGTCAAGGGAGGTACATCTCAGGTCTTTCACAACAACATGGACAATGACAGTGTCGTATTTGTACTTGTTGTGGAGTGACCTGAGTGTGTGCGTCATGTGGTGGATCCTGGCACCTGACAAGCAGCTGACAGTAACTTTCTCCTTGTTTAGCCTGGTGAGTGGAACATCAGTGTGCCTGACAATAGAGTCACCTATGACTAGAGTGTTAGGTACGTTGTTATGCCTTATGGGCTGTGGTTGAGTGGCACACTGAGTTTGTGGGCTATGTGTCATTTGGTTTGTGTTGGGGGGTGGAGTTTGCTTGCATTTCTGCTTTGGAGGTCCCTGATGCTTGGGCAGGTTTTTATTGAGAGCCTCCGTGAATGTAGGTGTGTGTTTTGTGTTTCTATGTGTGTGTTCTGGTGGTGTAGGTTTTGAGGGACTATGTGATGAGTGTGGAGTGGTGCAAGTGTTTACCTTCTCCTCTTGACTGTCTAGTCCAGTCTTGGGTGAAGAGAGCTTTGCTTCCAGTTTGGTAATATAAGTGAATCTCTCACAAGTTGTAGTGTTGGGTGGTAGGAGGAGAGGGTTGTCTGTGTACATGAGGTAATTGCTGTATTGCCCCAAGATGCCCAGATTCATCAGGTAGACAGGAGAAATCACCGGGAGCTGACCCTTAAACATGCCTGGATAGGTGCTTATTTATTAAGTACTAAAAACTGCTTTCCTCTAGACAATTGAGGAAAGTTGAGTGTTGTAGTAATTTGCAGCTTATTTAGTGCGTACAATGAGTTCTGAACAAGTGCTGAGTTCAAAGAACAGATATGAGTGCTGAAACTAGAAAACTGGCTAGTTCTAAGAAACAAAATTAAGCTAGAAGGCTTCCCTCCAAAACAGAAAGACCTGGGGGCTCAGAAGCCTACAAACAGTCTAGACCACTTACAGGAAAGGGAGGAAACAAGCTTAACATTTTTTTCTTTCCCAGATGCTCTCTTTGTACACAGTAGGAGTGCCTGAAATCAGAATATGATCTCACTGCACTCAGTTGAGTGAGCAAATGAGATGGGCCCAGAAGGAGTATCCAAACACAAATTTACAAGAGGGGCGGGCAGTTTCAAATCCAAGATTAACACCAAAACAAAAACAGGTAGGGTGAGTGGGAAACTAACTGACAAAACAGAGTCAAAACTTCCAGTTCAGTTAATATTCAATGTAATACAAATAAATCAATTTAAATGCAGTATTATTTGAAAAATGTGCAGATAAAAGGTACTTAAATTCTCTTATACGTCCAGTTGAATACAGCTAGATCTTAGCTGGCCAAAGCTGAGGTTTTAAGCAGAAAATATTCCTAAATGTACCACTTAAATAGGCAGTGACAGGCTATCAATGAATGAGACTACCCCCGCCTGCAATTACTAACAGCAATAAAAATCTAGCAAGCACTAACTGACAAAACAGAGTCAAAACTTCCAGTTCAGTTAATATTCATTGCTCATTGCTTTGATATGTGTATATCAAACCGCTTCTACAGATGTGTCTGTGTTGAAAAGGTATTAGTAAAATGCTTGTGTTTAAAATGGATCCACAGTGTGCCCTACTGGAAGAGATCAGAAATGTAAATGCATTATTGTAACTGTTTAAATGTGTACATTTTAACAGTGGGAACTGGAATAACTGAGGTTAACTTCAGAAAAAAATAACTGAAAATAAATTACTTTATGGCTAGGCCATAAAAGATGGTATCTTTCAGTTTTTAGTGCAGCAAGAGATACAATGTCTCTAATAGGAAACTTTCTGTATTATCGTTAGGGTGAACTAATTACTAGTCTTGAAAGCATGAAGGAATGTAATTGTTTTATGACTTCCAGGTTCAGCCAGAGGTCTGAGGAGAAGCCCTTGTATGTATATTTTACAGGTAGATGCGAAATACTGTCAGGTTCAGCAATGAAGTTTTGGCCTGGGATCAGAAGTCAGATGACAAGAAGTGATGTCATTCTGCGAGCTATCCAGGCAATAATATCTGAAATATTATTTTGAGAAGTCTCTTAGTGAGACAGAGCATTTGGTATTCGGTCTTGGACACGACAAGAACCATTCTCCACAACATCTGCCTTGCTCTATTAGTAAGTTCTTAGGTTACAGTATAGTTATGTTAGATTCAGTCAGGAATATAGTGAAGCTTAGTTTAGATATATTTCTTTCTTTATTTGAGACTGTCCTGCAATGTCAATGTTGTTTTAAATATTTCCTGTGGTTTGAACCCTGTCACTGTGAATATATATTTAGTATTGTCTTCTTATTTTATTATTTATTATTAAATATATTTAAACCTTTCATTGTGGCTGATCTGTATAGAGATATTTAAGTTTTGAGAGTACTTGCATATTTATTTGGTGACACTGTGTGGGCCACTCCTAATAGCCTAAGTCTTGGTGAAACTATCATTTATATTAGAATTAATATTACACAGTAAGATTGGACACCGTTTGTTAAGGGTCTTAAAGTAGCTGATAAGGAGCTGACTGGTGGTAGTGGTAAGTACACTATAGTCTAGGCAGAAGGAGGCATAACTAGAAAACCTGTGCCAGCCTTTCCCAGGTGTATATATCTATATATCTATATATATATATATATATATATATATATATATATATATATATATATATAGATATATATATAGATATATAGATATATATATGTGTGTGTGTGTGTGTGTATATGTGTGTGTGTGTGTGTGTGTGTGTGTGTGTGTGTGTGTGTGTGTGTGTGTGTGTGTGTGTGTGTGTGTGTGTGTGTGTGTGTGTGTATGTGTGTAAATCAGACCTCAAAGAATGGGTGTGTCAGCTACTTGGGCAGGGACACAAAGCACTGGTTGGACAGAGAGGGTGCTGGAGGTCTTGGCTCAGTCACTCAGCTGAGGTCTCCATTCTATAGATGTGCCAGGCAGGAGTCTTATTGGGGATCTGAAGAAAGAGGGAGAAACCAACCCTGGACTGACTGTGGGTTTTGCATGCTCTTAAGGGAAATTGCATTTGATGCAGAGAGCTGCATCTGGAAATACTGTGTGTAATTGTTATCCTCCCAGTAAACATCCCCCACTGTTGCCAGTGGTGAAGATTGATGCTGCAGTGGGATTACTGGTCCAGTAGTAGGTCAATACATTTGGTGGCAGTGGTGGGAATCAAACCCATGACTCTGGAGAGAGTGGAGCATTTAAAGGCTGAAACAAATGGGGGAATGCGGCATTTGGAGGCTGAAGAAAATGAGAGACTGAGGTTTTTGGAGGCTGAAGAAAATGAGAGGCAGAGGCAACATGAAAAGGAGATGCTGACTCTTCACCAGGGTCATGGAGGTAAAGGGAAAGGGAATAACCAAACCCCAGAAGCGATAGAGGTCAGTGAATTTCTTCCACAATTTACAGAGGATGATAATTTTGATAGTTTTAGTCATATTTTGAAAGGGTCTGTAAACAGTATAAGGGCTCTGGGTATGGTTCCTGACCCACTTACTCCATGTTAAAGCTGTAACTGCTGTTTCTAAGTTGTCTGATACTGATTGCTTAAATTATAATATAGTTAAAATTTGTTTATTAGTGTGTTTTAAGTTAACACCTGAAGCGTATAGAAAAAAAAGTTTTGTAAGCATAGACACAAAGCAAATGAAAGTGCATGTAAATATATTGCTGAACTAAGCACTTATTTTCATAGGTGGGTGAGTGGGTGTCAGGTCACCACTTTTGAAGGGGTGGCAGACCTTTTGGTGAGGGAAGAAGCCCTTAGCACTTTGCTTGGTGACATGAGAATCTGGTTGGCAGATAGGGAATGCAGTACTGCAGATGAGTTGGGGAAAAAAGGAGACCTATATGTAGCAAGCAGAGCATTTCTGCATAGGAAAGGGATGCCAAGTGCTGCACATGGGTATGAGGAAACCTATGGTGGGCAGCCTAAACCGCCCCGACAGAGTCTGCCAGTAACAGGGGATGCCACCAGTTCAGGTAGATGGCCAGGATCAAGGGTTAAATGTTTTAAATGTAACCAGTGGAGCCATGTAGCATATAGGTGTCCATGGAGGCAAGGTGAAGAACAAAAGGTAGGGGCACCAGCAAGTGGGAATGAGAGAATGCCAGAAGTAAGTTGTCTGGAGACAGCAAAGGTATCAAACTACCACAAGAAGTTATATCCTATCTTAGTAGATGGTAAACAGGCCACTGCTAAGAGAGACACAGCCTGTAACATAACCATTGTGAAGCCTACAATGGTTAAAGAAGAGCACTACTTGCTTGGCCAGTCTACTCTAGTCAGAGTTTTAGGAGGGACCCAATTCCAAATACCTTTGGCTAGGGTTCACCTTGACTATGATGGTGGAAAGTGAAGCAAGCAAGTTGGTGTGTTTGAGGATATCCCTGTAGATGTCCTGATAGGGAATGATTTTGATAATGCAGTACCTTGTGTGCATGCAGTTACAAGCAGTCAGGCTTGAAGACAAGCATGTGGGTCTGGTAGCCTGGGGGGCACCCAGACAGACCGTACACTTGAAACCAGGACTGGTGAGGTGGTTACTTCAGAGAGGGAGCTACCCTGTAGCAGTGAGATTGAAGGTGAGCCACAGCTGTTGGTTGGTACTGATGTTCCCTTGGACAGAGTGACTGCAAGGGCAGAGGTGAGTAGTAGTACCCAGGCTGACAGTGAGTCACCACTGTCAGGGGATACCAGACTTCCTGTGGAAGGGGAGCTGGGAAGGGTTACAAAGAGAGAGTTGAGACAGGCTCAGCTCTCAGACCCTACATTACAAGGCTTGGGGGATGTATTCAGGGAGGTGCCTAATTTTCAAAGAAAAGGGGAATCTGTATACTGGGACAAAGGGTTACTATATAGATAGTAGACCCCTGAGGGAGGGCCAGAGGGTGAGGTAATACAGCAGTTGGTAGTGCCCAGTGCCTACCATCTGGCATGTCTAGCCATATCCCATGACATTCCCTTTGCAGGTCATATGGACATAAAGCATACAAAGAGATATATTATGCAGAACTTTTATTGGCCAGGAGTTTCCAGGGATGTAACAGGGTACTGCAGGACCTGTGAGCAGTGCCAAAAAGTAAGCAAGGCAGGAGACAAGGTCTGTCTTTGCCTGTGATTGAGGAGCAATTTCAGAGAGTAGCTATGGATATTGTGGGGCCTCTGCATACCCCAAGTTCCACAGAGAAAAAGTATATCCTAGTGGTAGTAGATTATGCTACCAAATACCCTGAGGAGGTGGCTGTATCCTTCATTGAGGCAGAAAAGGTGGAAAATGCTTTGTTAGAGATTTTCAGCAGGGTAGGTTTCCCAAAAGAAATACTGACTGACAGAGGTGCGAATTTCATGTCAGACCTGCTGACTTGTCAGTGAGAGTGCTGTGAGGTAAAGCACCTAAAGATCACCCCCTACCACCCCCAGACTAATGATCAGGATGAGAGGTTAAACTCTATACTAAAGACCATGCTCTGGGCATTTGCAGAACAGTTTAAGAGGAAGTGGGACAACTATTTGCCCATCTGTTGTTTGCTTACAGAGAAGTGCCACAGGAATCCACAGATTTTTCACCCTTTGAGTTGCAGCATGGGCATAGGGTGAGGGGACCTCTAGATTTTATTTGTGATGAGTGGAAGGGTGAGTGTGAATCCCACAAGGAGTCTGTTGAGGCATATGTCCTAAACCTCAAGACAAGGCTCAGGGAACTCATGGGCTTGGCCCAGGAGAACCTGGCAGACGTCCATCAGCAGAAAAAGATCTGGCATGACAGGAATACTAAATCAAGAGAGTATGCTATGGGGCAGCAGATTATGGTTCTCATTCCTATCAGACACAAAAAACTGCAGGCAGCTTAGGAGGGACCCTAAGTGGTAAGGAAGGTCAGTGCTGTTAACTACATGGTAGAACTACTAGGCAGGAGGCAGGGGCACATACTGTACCATGTTAACACCATAAAACCTTACCATGACAAGGAAGCCCTGGTACTAAATATTTACAGTAGAAGACAGGAGGATCTATGGTTACAGGAAGCCAGCCAGAAAAATCTCAAATTACTATGGTGGAGCTTAGGGTTGCAGGTATATGATATGACAGTGTAACACTGTAATGGGGTCAGCAATGCCAAGGCAGCTGGAATTGCAAGACAGGGAATGGGGTAAGGTATTCCCAGAATGGCTCATCCCTCTCAAGCAACATTTTTCAAGGGTCACTTAAAAACTAGCTTGAGTTTTCGAAGGGGAGAAGAATTATGACAAAAGGAAATACTGTCAGCTCAGCTAGCTGGAATTTTATAAATAAGTATATGTTATTGGTGAATATCAAAATGATTTATAGAAGATGCTTTTGTTATAAATGTATTAGAACTGTATGTCATGTGCATATCAAACTGCTTGTACAGACCCGTGTGTGTTGAAAAGGTATTTGTAAAATGTTTGTGATTAAAATGGGTCTGCAGTGTGTCCTACTGGAAGAGAACAAAAATGTACATAAGCTGTTGTAACTGTTCAAATGTATATATTTTAATAGTGGAAACTGGAATACAGGAGGTTCACTTCAGAAAAATAACTGAAATTAAATTAGTTTATGGCTAGACCATAAAAGATGGTATCTTTCAGTTTTCAATTCAGCAAGAGACACAATGTCTGTAGTAGGAAACTTTCTGTATTGTCTTTAGGGTGAACTAATTATTAGTTTTGAAAGCGTGAAGGAATGCAATTGTTTTATGACTTTCAGCATCTGCCAAAGATCTAAGGAGAAGCCCTTGTCTGTATATTTTACAGCTAGATGCTAAATACTACCAGGTTCAGCAATGGGGTTTTGACCTGGTGGCCAGAAATCAGATGACAAGAAGTGATGCCATTCTGCAAGCTATCATGGCAGCAATATTTGAGATATTATTTTGGGAAGTCTGTTAGTGAAACAGACTGTTCTGTATTTGGTCTTGGACCTGACAAGAACCATTCACCATAACATTTGCCTTGCTCTATTAGTAAGTGCTTAGGTTATAGTATACTTATCTTAGATTCAGTCTGGAATATAGTGAAGGTTATTTTACATATTTTTGTTTATTTATTTGAGACTATCCTGCAATGTTGTTTTAAATATTTCCTGTGGTTTTGAACTCTGTAATTGTGAATATATATTTAGTATTGTCTTTTTCTTTTATTGTTTATTATTAAATATATGTAAACCTTTCATTGTGGCTGATCTGTGTAGAGATATTTAAGTTTTGAGAGTACTTGAATATTTATTTGGTGACAATGTGTGGGCCACTCCTAATAGCCTTGCTCTTGGTCAAACTACCATCTGTATTAGTGTTAATATTACACAGGAAGATTGGTCACCCTTTGTTAAGGTCCTTAAAGTAGCTGATACAGAGTTGACTGGTGATGGTGGTAACTACCTTATAGTCTGGGCAGAAGGGGGCATAGCTAGAAAACCTGTGCCAGCCTTTCCCAGGTGTGTGTGTAAATCAAACCTCAAAGAGTCTGTGTAACAACTAATGGTTGGACAGAGAGGGTGCTGGAAGTCTTGGCTTGGTCACTCAGCTGAGATGTCAATTCTGTAGGTGTGCCATTGGGAAGTCTTACTGGGGATCTGGAGAAAGAGGGAAAAACCAGCCCCGGACTGACTGCAGTCTCTGTGTGCTCTTAAGAGTGGACCTGTTATCCTCCCAGTGAACGTCCACCACCATTGTCAGTGGTGAGGATTGAGGCTCCTTGATTACTGGTCCAGTGGTGGGTTGTCACACAAACAAATATGATGTTTTTCTGTAGTCAATAAATGATTTTCTTATTAGTATGCTCTGGTGGTTCACTGCATTCATTCCTTCAGCACTGGTGCATTTTTGAGTTTGTTGGATTTAGTTTTCTGTGCAACAATGCTTGTGTGAAGATCTTTAGAGAAAAGTAGGAACAAATTACATGGAAAAACATGGGAATTGTGGGAACAATACATGCAGAATAATGTTTTGTAGGAGGAATGAAGTGTAAGGGAAGGTAGGAAGTGAATGCGATGTGTAATGTTTGAATGACAGTGACTGTATAGAAGATTATAAGTGATGTATAATGTTTGCAACTGAAAATATGTCAATATGGCTGGTTTTCATTTATATAAATGTGTGATTGCCTATGTCATAAGTGATAATTTAATAAAGATGTTTCTTATTAAAAAAATATTAAAAGTGAAATGACATAAATGTTAAACATTTATAAGTTTAAAAATGCTTTGCCTGCTACTTAAGTAAAAATGAGTGTGCCATACTCATTATAAGGACACTGATAATGTTCTTGTTCAGGGAGAGAAATTGAAATGGAATGAGGCTATGTTTAAAACTGAACAGCCTGAACCTATGACAAATAATGTGTGAAATTTTAGTATCAAACAGAAAGTACCAGCTGCAGACATACTTTGTCCTAATCGTGGGAAGAAGAGTCAACATAGCTAGATTTTGTGCTAGTAATATTGACCCACTTGTACCTTTGAAAACTGTAACCAGAAAAAGCATGAACCTATAGAATGCAATAAACTGCAGAGAAGAAAAAAAATATGAAATAGACAGATAACCAAGACTAAAGCTTGATCACTCTGTAAGATTTCCTGTAGTTAGAACTTCATATTTAAACATTTTAGCTGTATTTTATTTCTCTAGAGATGTTTTAAAATAATAACAATAATAATAAAAATCTGCAGAATGTCTTATGACTTACTGGATGAATAACTTGGTATGCCTTTCCCCAAAGTTATAATATGTTCCCATAGGTGCCAGAACCATAAGGCGAGGGGGAGGGAGTGCCCCCCCCCACACATTTACAGCTGCAGGGGGTGGGGGAAATGAACATAGGACTCATGTGTGCTTTGCACACTAATGTGAATTTGAAAACAAAAGTTCACGGAAAAAAATATGCTGTTATACACAGCTGCCAGAGTCAACCATGGTAAGAAGACATTTTATGTGCTCTGCTGTTTAGCTTAACTGCCTTTGTAATGGTGCTCTGCCATTTAGCTTAGCTGCTTTTGTAATGGAGCTCTGCCGTTTACCATTTAGCTTAGCTGCTTTTGTAATGGTGATCTGCTGTTTGCCATTTAGCTTAGCTGCTTTTGTAATGGTGCTCTGCAGTTGTGTGTGTCTAGCTTCTTTTGTAATGGTGCTCTGCCGTTGTGTATGTGTTTAGCTGCTTTGGTAATGGTGCTCTGCCGTTTACTGTTTAGCTTAGCTGCTTTTGTAATGGTGCTCTGCCATTGTGTGTGTGTGTGTGTGTGTGTGTGTGTGTGTGTGTGTGTGTGTGTGTGTGTGTGTGTGTGTGTGTGTGTTTTTAGCTTAGCTGGTTTTGTAATGGTGCTCTGCTGTTGTGTGTGTTTAGCTTAGCTGCTTTTGTAATGGCGCTCTGCCGTTGTGTGTGTTTAGCTGCTTTTGTAATAGTGTTCTGCCGTTGTGTGTGTGTGTGCTTAGCTTAGCTTAGCTGCTTTTGTAATGGTGCTCTACTGTTTTGCGCGTGTGTGTGTGTGTGTGTGTGTGTGTGTGTGTGTGTGTGTGTGTGTGTGTGTGTGTGTGTGTGTGTGTGTGTGTGTGTGTGTGTGTTTAGCTTAGCTGCTTTTGTAATGGTGCTCTGCCGATGTGCGTTTAGCTTATCTGCTTTTGTAATGGTGGTGTGTGTGTTTTGTAATGGTGCTCTACCTTTGTATGTTTAGCGTAGCTGCTTTTATAATCATGGTATGTATGTGCTTTGTAATGGTGGTCTGTCAGTGTGTGTTTAGCTTAGCTGCTTTTGTAATGGTGGTGTGTGTGTTTTGTAATGGTGCTCTGCTTGCGTTTGAGTGTAAAATTCCCCAGTTACTTATGGCTGGTGGTTAGAATTACCCAGGCTCAAACCCTGTACCTTAGCTACAAGAGTCTGCATTCTCTACCCATACCACCACTTTTGATTCAGGGAGTTGAGTTAGCTATCAACTGTCTAGATTTTCACAGAATATTTGGCTCAAAATTTGTGGTTGCCTGCAAATCACTGAGAATGGAATTCACTAAATAATGATAGCCCTTTAAGTTTCAGTCTTCCTATCTTTTTAGGAAACACATGGTAACACAAAACACTATTTTTGCAACTTTCTAAGATTATACAAGTAATATTTAAAATGTGTCCCTGGTTTTGGACCTTTGTCCCCACCTCAAATAAATTTTGGCTTTTTCTAGATTTCTTCTGCTGTGAAATTGAGAGATTTAGTTGTGTCAAAGTGGATGGTGCTGTGGTGCAGTGGTAGTGCTGTTGCCTCACAGCAAGAGGTTCTCTGTGTGGAGTCTGTATGTTCTCCCTATGTTTGAATGGGTTCCCCTCTGCGTGCTCTGGTTTCCTCCCATGTTACAAAGACATGCATCTGGTGCATTTCTCCCTGGGCTTCTGTTGAAAATTGGCTTTGCTCCAAGTTGGACTTTACTGGTAAACAAATGCTAGATAAATAAAAATTTACAAGGAGCTGAGAGCTTCAGGGGAAGAGAAGTTCAGTGATACTTATTCCAAGTCTGTTTGCTTTGTTATTTGTACAACAGGTAGCAGCCTTACTTTTGATGCAGAAGGCTGTGGGTTCTACTCTCCCACAGTATGCAGATGGATTGCTGATAGTGTACTGTTTTGTACTTTCAAGGGAGGGAATGCAGTAGTCCTGTGAATGTCCTCCTTTGGAGGAGTTACCTAGTAACTATGAACCTGTTATCAGTTTGCCATCCATTCCCTATTGCAATATTACTAGCTTATTGTTGTTTAATGTAACATAGGCAATTTACTCTTCAAGGGCAATGGCCACTTTATTTGTAGATGAAACAATGAAATATAATGTTGTTTCCTAGCAGCAACCTCTTCATTAGTTAGAGATCCCTTTAATGTGGAATTATTTAGATGACTTACTTCTGCAGAGATTTTGCATATTTACTGATACTGGTGGATTGTACTGACAGACTTTTGAGTGGCCTTTTATGGTTGAAATTTTCTGAAATGGGTAGTTTTGTCATTATTGGTTCATACATTTTGTTTCATTGCTTACTAGAAGACTGTTCAAAACTACAAATTTAAAACACAATCTAAAAACTGGTGCTATATTATACAAGGAATATAATTTAATACAATCAGGAAGGTGAATCAAAGAATGCATATATGTATGCATGGTTCTAAAAATATGTTTGAAAACAGCCCAGAAGAAAGTGTGAAAGGCTCAAAATCATGGGCGATTTTTAAGCCTTACTCTTGTTATCAAAGCAATGGATGAAGGTAAAACAGTTCACACCACATTACCTTGACCCGGCTAAGCCTTTTGGCACAATCCCCTACTCAGGTGTGGTACAAAAGATGAATAATGAAGAAGCAAACACTTGCATCACTAGCTGGATTGCCAAATTGCTTACAGGATGCAGGAGATCAAAACAGGGGAAGAGGCCAGTCACCAATGGAGTCCCCCAGGGTTCGGTGTTGAGACTTTTTCAGTTTGGCGTATACATCTCAAAAGTAAAAGGAAATACCATAGGGCTTTGGCCAGCTAAGTTTGAGATGACTGCAAGCTAGGAGCAGTTATTGAGTCCCCAAATGACTTACCCATCATGCAGGAAGGTTTGTCCCAAATCATAACTCGTGTCAAAATCATGACAATGCCCTCTGAGAACTGACGCAATTGTTTGGCATTTGGGAACTTGTGTATACAGTGACCTAACTTTTGACCAACATGTGCCCAGATTCATAAGAAAGTCTTTCTATATTGCACAGCTTATAAATAACTTGATTGTGACTAGCTCTAGAGATGTTGTTGTCCTCCTTTACAAAGCTCTCATTAGGTCAATCATTTTGTATAATGCCCACTATGACATGTATCTGTCCAGCCCCATGCAACAATTGGAATACCTTCAGAGATACCTTACTAAAAGGATACAAGTCCTAAACAATAGGTCTTGCATGGACCACCTCAAAGATTTATTGCTATACTCAGTATCCTACAGACTGCTTAGATGTGATGTGTCTGGCATACAAGCCATCCTCCAACCTAATACAGATGGACCTACTGAACATCAGCAAGTCAAATGGCATCAGAAATACTCAGTCCAGGTATCTAAACTGAATAATGTTGTGGTGAGATGGATATATATCACAGAGGCTACCACTGTTCCAGAACAGACTATCCATAAAAGTAAAGCAAAGCTCATCCGTCCATATTCAAATGGAACTTCGATCTAAGGCTGGGTAATAGAAAATTTACTCCAGGATTGACCCTCATGCCACTAATGGATAGAGGCAGTTCCTAAGTGCTGCATCCCTTACATGGATCCCCCTCAAATTATCTGTGGTATAATCACAGCTATTCTCACTAGGGCTAATATACAATTATCAGCTATGGGATAGGTAAGACCAATCAGAAAATGTTAATTCAAGCACCAAATGGAATTGGATAAGCTTAAAATGTCATCCAAGTGAACTTATGTTGTGGTAGTAAATAGCTACAACAAAATTGCCCTTTTTAGATCACTAAGTGCCCCTCTCACCCCCCCCCCCAGTCTTCAACAGCTTCCGGCACCTATAAAGCAGGTGTAGTCTTCAGGTGAAACGGAAGATGACTAGTGGCCTGAAAACTAATGATAGAACTGGTGCATATGAATCCTTAGCAGGTTACTATCATGGGGTCATCCACACAGCTTCTGACCAAGAAGGAAAAGCTGAAGATTTTTTTAAATACCTTTATTAAACTATCACTTAAAACATAAGCAAACATATATTAATAGAAAAGAAAAAAATGTACTAACATTTTCCATTTATATACATAATAAATCCCATATCTTTTCTTTATTTGAAATTATCATCAGTCCAGCATTACATAAATTGCTGAATTCCTGACTTCCCTTAAATGTCACTCCTCCTCCTCCTGAACATTATTCAGATGTATTGTTGCTACAATTTCCATTTATTTCTATGTAATTTGCTCTTTCCCTTTTCTAAAGATCCCTATTCCGGTTATTTTGTCTCTTTTATAATATTCAATACTTCAGATATGGTTGGTTTAGACTTTGATTTCCATTTTTCATTAATTGATTTTTTGGCAGCCAACAGAGTTAAACTGCCTTATTATGTCTAGGCAATTCCGATCCTATGTCTCAGCTCAAAAAAATCATACCCTTTGTTATAGCCATTTCCTCATCCAAAATTTCTAACAGTGTACTCTGTAAGGAATTTTTAAAATCTGCCAACTTATTAAACTCCCAAAACACATGTTCCCAGTTGCCTGTTTCTTATCTACCACACCTCTAACATTTGCTATCTACCCGAGGAAAAATTCTTTGAAGTTTGCTTGGGGTATAAATATATGCAAACACTTCCAAGCAAAAATCCTAAAACTTCTGGACTTTGTTGCATACTTGGGAGTCATACTATGTCCTCCCATTGTTCTCTTGTAAATTGCTTGTCCAGTCTCTTTCCAGTCTTTTCTAACCTGCTCTGATTGATTCTTATAGTTATGCAATATTTTATATGCCCTACTAATTATCCGTTTTTAACAGCAGCTTATCTTCCAGATTCAATTAAAAACCCCACCAGAGTATCTCTTGAGAAGCTGAAGATCTTTTCAAAGCAAGATAAAACTGTCTGAATGCTGCCCGTCTTTTATTTTTACAGACTGTTTACTCATAAATGTATAACATGATAAGGACTGCCCATCTTTTATTTTTACAGACTATTTATTTACTCATAAATGCATAACATAATAAGGACTGAAAATAATCCTCATTCATTAATTTCCCCATATACCCACTGTGATATTGTTGCCTTAGCATTATACTTTGAGAAAATGACTATCGATCAGATTTCAGACCAAGGTACTTTACATATAGTATAAGTAAGGTAAAAGTAACATTCTGCTAAGTTTTTGAAAGTTTCAAGAATGATGATGATTTATTAGTAGACGATGCATAAGAATGTTTCTGAAGTACTCATTGTGAGACAAATGAAGCATATACAGAGGCACAGAAGCTGCTGGAGATACAGTAGCATGTTTTTATATATATATTAAAAGAAGTTCACTAAATTGTAAAAGTCCACTGATGCTTTATAAGTAAAATGATGAAATTAAATGTTCAACATTTTTAACAAAAATCTACATCATAAAGTTGTTTTCTGTATCACATTAATTAGTAAGAATTATAGTGATTAATGTTGCTGCCTCACAGTGCTTGATTTTTCAGTTCTATTCTCATCTAGGTTGCCTTCTGTGTGGAATGCACATGTCTTCTCTGTGACTGCATGAGATTTTACCACATGCTTTAGTTTCCCCCAGTATTCCCAAAGACATGCTGCAAATTCACTTACATGCCTTAAAATTGCCCTTAGGTGTGCTTGTAGTGTGTAATCGAGTGTGTGTGTGTGTGTGTGTGTGTGTGTGTGTGTGTGTGTGTATGTGTATGTGTTTTTCAGTATTTATTTATTTATTTTATCTGTTTACTGGGATGGTCCGACTGGCCAACGGTGTCCATTTTCAGCGGAGACCTGAGGAGAAAAGCTCTAGCAAAGTACATTTTACTAATACTTATCTAGTACAACAAAGAAAAAGTTTGCTATACAGCTTATATGTATCTACTTACAGTTTAGCAGAGATCAGTAAGGCAATTTATATACCTAGGAGATTAGTCAACAAAAATATATACATGAGAGATGAGATTAACACATAAATAAAGTACAAATGCAGTACAGCATATTTTAGCGTGTTGCAGTAGTCACTGGCTTCTTTGTAATTGAGTAGACTCAAGCATGTAGAAAATGAACGAATGAATGACTGAAAGTCTGCTTTAAATAAATCAAGTATTTCAAGACTCACTCCTGTTTTAGTCTTTTGAGTCTTACTATTAAGGTTCCCACTCATGTCACAAAATAAAGTGATAAACATCTTAAGCTATGAACAATATTGGGAAGAGAGGCAAATGTATTTCACAAAGACTACCAAGGCTATGATGTTGTACCCTGGTAGTATCAAAATATATTTTTTTTATTTTTAAGATAATTAGAGTTATGGATTAGTTTAAAATAATGCTTGTCAATTTTTACTGAAGCTCTAATTAAAGCTATTTGTGTTCTGAGTGCACGATAGTTTGTTATGTGCAATGTGAATAGATTTCCTTCATGTGGCAGGTAAAATTTGAGAAATGCCATGCTGGTCCAATGACAGAAAACACTGGATACAAAAATTATGTGATACACTATTACTGAATCAATATTTGTTTTACAGTATAACTGTTCAAGGTTTTGGATTAGAAGGAGTCCTTTATCAGGAGTTAATAAGTTAGTGATCATAGGAACAGTGCTAGAAGCCACGGTGGTGCAGTGGTAGCATTGTCGCCTCACAGCAAGAGGTTCTCCCGTTCGATTCTCGACTGGAGTGCCTTCTGCGTGGAGTCTGCATGTCCTCCCCACGATTGAGTAGCGGTTGAAAGACATGCGTGAATGGGCATGCGTTTGTTGAAGGTTGAGCGTCGGGCTGGCACTTTGACACCATAAAAACTGATTGCCAATCATTAGTTGATCGGAGTTCTGCTGTGGCAACCCCTAACTGGGAAAAGCCAAAAGAAAAACAACAACCTAGAAAAGGAGAAACAAGTACATACATTATTTCCTATTAGCAAAAAGAAACACTTTAAAAACTGTAGTATAGAAAAATGTAGCACAGATAGCCATGAGATAGATACTGTGTGTGTGTGTCTTTATGTGTGTGAGCCTGAAAAATTAAATGGTAGGGCTCATCTCCAGCTGTAAAAGCGAAGGTCCGTCTTGGGTGGTGCATTCAAAGCAGCAGTCATAAAATACCAATCATTAGTTCACATTATTTACTCTGACACTTAATGATGAAATAAATAACAAGAAATAAAGATGAGATGCAGTATTAGTTAAATCCAGAGGAGGAATACAGTAATCAGTTATTTAAATGTTCTGTTATAATAAATCTACGTGAGATACATTTTCATTAAAAATATATAATAATAGCAATAATGTCCAGGTCATACCATTATGTTATAAAAAAAGCAGAGGTTGCCAAGAGCAGAAGGTATATATGAATTGGGAATGAGGATATGTTTTTACAGAATAGGACAGTCTGACCATTCTAATACTGAATATTCAAACAGGCATGCTACGGGCAGGTAGTCTGCTACAAAAGACTGCACTCTTGTTAACAGGAGGAAGGGAAGAAGAAAAAAGGAATGAAAGTAAGTAGCTGTCATTTAATCAGAGTATGTGTGTGACAGATATTGCCATCATTGAGTCCTACTTGGAACTTTGGAAAAGCAACCTGCACAGCTTAGTTATAAAGTTAAAATGTTGTCCATTATGAATTTACTGGCAGTCTAGCATTAACATTAACATTTTAACCACAGTATAATACTACCCTCTATATTTGCATGAGTAAAACAGGTGCCAATGCTATGCAACACTCCAATAGTTCTGATGTACTTTCTCAGGAGATCAGTATTTTAGGGTCAGTTTAGAAAATCATAGTAAAATCACACTTTTCTGATGCATTTATTGCATTTCTGAACACCTAATATGTGTTCACTGATAACTGTGCCAAAGAGAAAACTGCCTCGTGAAAAACAGACTGACATTTGCACCAGCCAGGGCCATGTCAAATAATGAGATGAATTTATCTTCATTGTCCTTTTCAAAGGTATAGGGAAATATCCTTATCAAGAAATAGCTGACATGTTTGATACAGAAGGCTTAGGCTGAAAAAAGTATGCTCTCATTAACATGTCAGCCATTTTGCATGTAACCCATGTGTTTATGCTGAAATAATCACTAACCTGAGCTGGTAACAGGAATGTACCCTGAATATTGATGAGCGGAGGAGAGAAGCACGACCAGCTCAGCTAGCTCCTGACTGGTGCCCTGCAGAGTTCTACAGCAGCAGAGAGACAAAAGAGAGACTTTGGAGTGATTAAGTATCATTTTTCTGCATTTTTTGCTGCCTTTAGATAATTCCACCTAAAATGCCCATTTTTTAGAGTTTCTGTGATTTAAAAAGCTTGTTTCAGCTACATATTGTACTTATTTTACTACCTGCACTTTAACAAAGTTGATTTTGTGTTTAAATTACCTGTTTAACTGTTGTAGGCTATACACTCAAGTGTGATATCCATTTCAGTGCATTTAAAAAGTTTTTTGATTGTATCTGCTTTATTTTCTGAAAAAAAACCCCAAAAAAACAAAACATATGCTTGGTTTCCCGCCTTTCTAAACCAGTGTAGTTCAATTTTCTGGTTAGTGCTGAATTCAGGGCTGTGTTACAAGTTTCTGTGTTTGCCCATACCTTACTTGGATTGAAGGAAGTTTCTCTGTTCACCTGTGAGAAAGGGAGCTTTGAGCAGCCTATCTGTCCCTGGAGGAGTGGTTTCTGCCCAGAAATTAGAAGTTTATTGGCCATTTTGGGCTAATTTCTCTCTCTTTCATTTCCCTGTTATAAAACTCGAATTTGCGAGGTTTTTGCACTTTTATATAGCTCAGCTAGCTTCTGCCTGGCACCCTGCAATGTTCCACAGCAGCAGAGAGACAAAAGAGAGACTTTGAAGTAATTTAAGTATCATTTTTCTGCATTTTCTTGCTGCCTTTAGCTAATTCTGCCTAAAACGCCAATTTTTTAGAGTTTCTGTGATTTAAAAAGCTTGTTTCAGCTAAATATTGTACTTATTTTACTGCCTGCACTTTAACAATGTTGTTTTTGTGTTTAAATTACCTGTTTAACTGTTGTAGGCTACACACTCAAGTGTGATAGCCATTTCTGTGCATTTAAAGTGTTTTTTTGATTGTATCTGCTTTATTTTCTGGAAAAAAAAAACAAAAAAGTATACTTGTTTTCCTGCCTTTCTAAGCTAGTATAGTCCAGTTTTTAGGTTAGTGCTGAATTCAGGGCTGTGTTACAAGTTTCTATGTTTGCCCATACCTTACTTGGATAGAAGGAAGTTTCTCTGTTCACCTATGAGAGAGGGGAGCTTTGAGCAGCCTATCTGTCCCTGGAGGAGTGGTTTCTGCACAGAAATTAGTAGTTTATTGGCCATTTTGGGCTAATTTCTATGTCTTTCATTTCCCTGTTATAAAACCTGCATTTACGTGGTTTTGCGCACTGGGCTGAGCCGGTTAGCTAGGGTATAACTATTCCCGGCTCCACAAAGTCTACTCTTCAATTTTTCCCTTGGAACTAGACAAACTTTCAACTTAAGCACAAACCATTCACTTCTCAGACCGGCACTTGCTCAAAACTCATAGCAAGCACTAATAAACCTTACACTAGATCCCCCTATACTGTAGAGAAGGACAAGGCTCTCTATTCGACCTTACCACCCAATCAGTAAAACAGTTCACTGTATCTACCCAGACATGTCTAAAGGGCAGTTTCATGTGTACTCTGCGGTCCAACTGGTGAATCTGGTCATTTTGAGGCAATGTTACAACTGCCTCATGTGCACAGACAACCCTCTCCTCCTACCACTAAACACTAATACATGCGAGAGATGCAATTATACAGCCAAACTGGAGGTTAAGCTTTCTCAACCCAAGACTGGACCAGACAATCAAGAGGAGAAGGGAACTACTTGCATCACACCACCAGTCTCACACAGATCAATGAAACCAGCACTGGCAAAAAACACACATGAATACATGAAAACATACTCGGCGGCTCTAAATAAAAATCTGCAAAAGCAACAGAGACTTTCAAAGCAGACACCCAAGCAACCTCCACCCTCCAACACAAACCATGAAACATATACTTCACAAAACCAGTGTGCCATGCAATCACAGCCCTTAAGGCAAAATAACATACCCAACACACTAGTAATAGATGACTCTATAGTCAGGCACACTGACGTCCCACTCTCTAGGCTGAACAAGGAGAAGGTTATTGTTAGCTGCCTGTCGGGTACCAGGATCCCTCACATAACACAAGCACTCAGGTCACTCCAGAACAAGTACAAATATGACTCTGTCATTGTCCATGCTGGTGTGAATGACCTGAGCCGTACCTCCCTGGACTACATGAAAAGAGACATGGAAGAGCTCTCTTATCACATAGCCCAGGCTGGTATGACCCTGACCTTGAGTAGCATCCTGCCCTCACCAAGAGTGATACCATGGTATAAAGAAAAAATTATCAATTTCAACAATTGGCTAAGCTTCTGGTGTCATTCAAAGGAGATCCAGTGTCTGTCAGCCTAAGATGACATGCTTGACAAGCCACGCTGCTTCGCTAGAGATGGCTTGCACTTTTCACCCTTAGGCTTTTGAATATTGGCCAAGGCTTTTGCCAACCCCATAGTGCCTTTTTTAGGCAAGGCTCAAAAGACAAACTCACTGCCATAAATAGCACAAGTAACAAAAAACTGAGGGTAATGCTGCTCAATGCCAGAAGTCTAAACCTCAAAATGCATGCACTCGAGTCACTCCTCAGTATGGAGAAAATTGATATATGTGCAGTAACAGAAACCTGGTTTAAGGCTCCAGAGAGCACCCCAGTACTTCCAGGCTACAACTTATACCATACATTTTGGCCACAAAACCCGGACCAAAATACAAAAGGCGGAGGCATATCCATATTCATCAAGGATACCCACACCTCCAGGTTAGTGGCACAACACGATGCTTCAGAGATCATCCACGTGCAACTAACAATGGGCAAAACTGCAATTCAAATTGTAGCTTGCTACAGATCACCCACCATGTCCCAGGACCCCCATTCCACATTTCTAGAAACACTGGGAAACATAAAGGTCCTACCAAACACCCTGATATTTGGTGATTTCAATTACCCAAACATTAACTGGGAGAACTACTCAAGTACTAACTCCCTTGCCCAACATTTCCTAGAATTTATAAACTCAAATGCCCTGGATCAATTGGTCAACACCTCCACCAGAGGTGACAACATATTGGAGCTGGTCATCACCAACATGGGCAACCGGTGTTCCACACTGGAGGTCAACCCCTCGCTGGTTAGATCTGACCATAAACTAATCACTTTGGATATCCACATTCCACCCCCACCCCTGGTCAAAGAAACCAGCATGAAAAACTTTTCAAGAGCAAACTTCACTTTACTTAAGACCAAGGTGGAAAGTTTCAAAGCCCCCATGCTAAAGGATAACGCTGACCAAGTTGCAAAATCCTTTACTAATGCACTCTATGGGCACCTATAAGAACGCATGGATTGTGCTATCCCAAGCAAAACCAAGACTTACTCCTCCAAGAAAAGGAAACCAGTCTGGTGAACCCCTGCCATAAACAAGCTATACAATAGAAGGAGAAAACTAGTACAGAAAAGAGTAAAATCCCAAGAAGGTAAGACATCCCTGATCAGTATCAGCAAGAAACTATGATCCCTCATAAAATCATCCAAGGCTAGCTTCAAAAGAAAAATTGCCAAGGACTCCAAAGATAACCATAAGGAATTCTTTAACTATGTCAAGAATCTAAGTGGCAATTCTCAGATCTACTCGGAGTTAGTGCAGAATGGCACAAAATACACTTAACCGACTGATATCGCCAACATCCTGGCAGACAGGTTCAGTGCAAACTTCACCCCCCCTCTCACCATCAAAAGGGCCCATAACCAAACCAAAAGAATGTAGTGCCCCTGAAATCACAGACACTCAGGTTAAAACAGCCCTCTCCAAAGCCAAAAACACAGCATCAATGAGACCGGATGGTGTCCCAGGCTGCATCCTACATGAGCTCAAAGATGAACTAACCCCTCACCTAAACACACTGTTCAAACTCAGCCTCTCCACAGGCTATGTGCCCATAGAGTGGTGCACAGCAACAGTTATTCTGCTCCACAAAGGTGGAGCCAGAACAGACCCTGGGAACTATCACCCTATAAGCCTAATTAGCTTGTTCTGCAAGGCTATGGAGCGCATCATCATGGATCTCATTAAGAGAGACATTGGGAACCTCCAAACACTGGACCCTACCCAGTTCAGCTTTGTTAAGGGCAGATCATGCCTACTAAACCTGGTGGACTTCTTTCAGACAGTTACCAAGGCTATAGATGAGGGAAAGATGGTCCACGCAGCCTACCTAGACCTCGCAAAGGCCTTCGACACTATTCCCCATTCTGGTATTATAGACAAGCTCACCAGCCTGAACATAAACCCCTACATCACGAGATGGGTTGCCAACTGGCTCATGGACAGAACCCACATGGTAAGGGTTGTGGGAGCTAGGTCTGACTCTAAACCAGTTACAAGTGGCGTTCCCCAGGGCTCAGTCCTAGGACCCCTTCTGTTCGGCATATACTTTCCAGAGGTACAGGCAAGCACAGGAGGTCTATGGTTGACCAAGTTCACAGACGACTGCAAACTAGGGCCTATAATTGACTCTCCGGCTGACAAAGACATCCTCCAAAAGGGTCTCACTGAGACAGATACCTGGTGTCAAAACCATGGCCTCAAGCTAAATGCCAAAAAGTGCATAGTCATCCCCTTTGGAAAAAAGAAAGTACCCACAATCTACCACATAGGTGGTAGCCTCCTAAATACAGAAGACGTAATAAGGGATCTGAGGACCCAAATAGATAGTAATCTCTCCTTTGATGATCACATTGCCAAAGTGGTTAGAAAATCCTTCTCTGTGGCCCACCTAATCACAAACGGGTTTGCATCCAGATCAAAAGAGGTCATTGTGCCCCTCTATGCATCACTCATCAGACCCCATCGTAGAGTACAATGCCCCATTTGGGATGTAAATTACAAGACACCTGCAACAGCTGGAAAGACCACAGAAATACCTCACCAAGAGGATCACTGGCCTCAAACAGATGCCCTATGCAGCTCGACTGAAGAAACTCCAGCTGTACTCGGTTGCATATCACCTATTCATAGGAGATCTATGCCTGACATACAAGGCCATGTCCAACCCAGAACTGATGGGCATACTCCACCTAAAGAAAAACCATATCCCCTCGAGCCACATGCTCTAGGGATCTAAACCTCACCACAACAATAAATAGGACATGCTGGAGGGATAGATTCCTGTCCCAGAGACTTCCTATGCTCTGGAACAAGATTCCAATCTACATTAGGCAGAGCTCCTCGCTAACACTCTTCAAGAGAAACATCGACGGGTGGATGGGAAATAGAAAGTTTACCCTGAGGATCACTTCAATGGCCCATAGGAATTTAGCAGATTGTTAGGATGTAAAGGGGCAACTCATACCTTAAGTAAAGTTTGTAAAGATCATCTGTGACAAAAATTATATTCAATTAGTATTTTAATAGTCTGGGTTTTATAATGACTTCAAACTAATTATCTCATTTAGCTCTGGTTATGCTGTAACATGTACCCAGAACATTCATTCATATTACTCCATTTCTGAAATATTTCCCTTATTTCTCCTATCAAGTTCAACACTGTCACTTCCAATATGTAAAATAACTACATGCACACATTCTAATATATTTAAATGAAGCATTATTGTTAAGATTTTTACTGAAATTTAACACATTAATATAACATTAATATTCAAAAGAACAATCATACAAAAATATCTACAATAGTGTCTCATCAAAATAATTAAGCTTTATGATTCAAAGATCTAAAAGTATGTTGATTAAGCTATCATAAAATTTATAAATCAATGTTTTTCTAACAACACATTCAGTTTTAACCAACTATTATATTCAGAGGTAATCTTTGTTCACATTTTAATAGTGATAAATTAATTCTGACATACAATGTTTGCAATATTTATAAATTCTACAAAGGAGTAATTTTATTTTTCCATTTTTTTGTGTTAATATGTTTTCTAGCAATTGTTAAAAGACTTCAGGGAAGAGGACACTGTATTCTGGGAGCACTTCCAGGAATTGCAGCATGAAATAAAACTAATGTTTTAGATACATTTAATTTGTCTGTCCACAGAGCTTGCAAAAAGCCATTAATCTCTTTCCAAAAGGGATGTAACTTTTCACAATCAAACACGATGCATTGCCAATACGCTTTTAACATTTAGTATAGATTTACATCTGTAATATCTAATGTCGTTTTTACTGCCTGAGTTATAATTTATGAAGAGTAATAAAGGTTATATGTAAACATTTCCACGAAAATAATTTCCTATATAAAGAAGATATAGGGCCAGATTCAGGAAGGCTTACAAGGAGTTCAAGAGTAGTGTAAGCCTCCGTGTAAGCCTCCTGATTCAGGAACAGCCCAAACCTCCGTGTAAGAGACAGCTAAAACGTCTCTTACACGGACTGGGCGTGGAAATGCTCAATACCTCATTTTCAGCTCAAAGATATGCAAATGAGGTATTTGAGCGATCCACGAAGCAGAAACCAGTCCGTGTAACGGACGTGTTAGCTGCAGAAATGTACTCAGCTGACAACTGAGTACATTTCTGCAAAATTAAAAACGGAGCTATGTCAGCTCCAAATAAAGGGTGCATATGTTTCATTAAGCATGCCAATGGCCAAATATGTGGCCATTGGCATGAAAAGTGTTGCAAAATAAGTTATATAACTTTTTTTTTCACGGGATTTTTGTGTTTAACTGCAGCGCACACCAGCGCAAACAGGGTGCGCTACCTAAAACTGAAAACCGAAGCTTATAAACCCACAATTGTGGGATTTATGTATTACATGAAATGTCAATGGAGGGACTTGCAGACCAAAACAATATGGCCTCCGTTTAGTGGTTGTCAAGGAGGGGAAGCTCCGTGTAAGACATGTAACTAAGCATTACTAGGCAATCCTATGTAAATGAGGGTTACAATACTGAATCACACTGCCACATAGGTAATGAGCACTTTCTGAGTAGTGTAAGAGTTAGAGAAGGGGGAGGAACAGAGTAAGAGGTAGGTGACATCACGAGGGGAAGGATAGTAATAAATGTACCAGATTGGAGGGCAATGTAAGGTAACAGATGACAGACAGACATCAGGGAGGGAGGTGTGTCCCAACAGAACACTAGGAAAGTCAAGAAATTGAGGGTATACGCTATCCCTACACTCAAAGTTTCTTGATATACGTGCATGCGCGCGTGTAAGGCAGGTTCAACATGTGGGAGCGTGTTGCAAACTGTTTACAACGGTTTGCTGGGCGCACGTGTAAGGCGGTGTGCGCGCGTTTTAGCATGAATCAGCCTAGCTAACACTGTGTAAGGATGTGTGCGCGCGAGTAACACCGTGTAAGGATGTGTGCGCGTGTTTAAGTGACTGTAAGCTTGTGTAAGCTGGTGTGCACATTGCTCCCCCTCAGGAAACAGAGAGGAAACAGGAAACAACTAAAATCCAGGTAAACTGCCAGAGGATACTACTGGAGTTAATTGGTGGAAACAATTAGAAGCAGGCAATTACACAGGCAGACTAGAAGCCCAACCCAGCACTTAAAACACTGCAAGGAGCAGTGCAGGCTGTTTCTCACAACAGATACTGCCAGAAACTAAGCTATCAGAATTGAAAACTGAAAAAAGCTGAACTCAGAGCAGAAATGCTAGGGGCTGCCATAGCTATTATAGTCAGGCATAGGCGAATTGCTGAGGGTGGTGACAATGCAGATGCTGACAGACAACCCAGAGTGAGGAGAAGGAGAAGAGTATACAAGCCCAGGGTCACCTACCATGGGTTACATGAGCTGGAGATAGTAGAGCTATAGAGTGGACAGAGAGCTCCTGCAGCAGATTGTTGAGCTGTGCAGGCCACGCCTCACACACAGAACCAACAGAGGGAACCCATCCCAGTGGAAACCAAGGTATGTGTTGGCCTAAGAATACTAGCAACAGGTACCTTCCAGAGACCAACTGGCGATATGATGGGGATATCACAGGCATCAGCCTCCAGGGTACTGCACCAGTTCCTGGATGCCATGTCACCACATGTCAGTGATCATATATATGTCCCTAATGACCGTGAGGTTGTGGCCAGCAATATCGTCTCTTCCAGCAAATAGCGGGATACCCTGAGGTGCTGGGTGCAATAGACTGCACGCATACGCATGAAAGCACCAGCCGGTGAGCGGGTAGAGCCTACATTAACCGCAAGGGATACCCCTCCATCAACTGCCAGGTCGTGTGTGATGCCCAGGGCATAATAATGAATGTGTGTGCTGGCTGCCCTGGGAGCTACCACGATTCCCACATCTGGCATCTGACGCAGCTGTACCAATCATTTGCCAATGGGGACTTCCCACACGGACACCTAGTGGGGGATGCAGGTTATGCACTTGAGCCGTGGCTGATGACACCCATCAGAAATGCACACACACCTGAACAGGAACGCCATAATGAGGCACACGCACAAACACGTAATATCATAGAGCGTGTGTTTGGGCTGCTCAAGTCACAGTTCCGGTGTCTGGACACGTCTGGTGGAGCTTTGCAGTACACACCAACTACATGTACCCAAATGATCATGATATGTGCTATGCTACATAATATGATCCTGCGGAAACAGCTGCAGCAGGACCAGCACAGGGCTGGGCCAAACATCCCCCCACCATTGCCAAGGCCACCACAGGCAGGGGGTGACTCGGAGGAGGAACAACCTGACCTTGTCCCAGTAGGCAGAAGAAGGCATGCCCAGTATGCCCTGGCCTTGGCAAAGAGGCAACGCATAGCACATATGCTTGGTCAGTAGGAACACTGGGACTGATACCCGCTCTGACTCACTCATACAGTAACAGGGATGCCTAACATGACACGACCTGCTTCCAAACGTACAGGGAGTGTAGTATGTGTATCCGACAGAGGTGGCCCTGCAGCACCACCTGAGGCATGAATGCCATGTGTTAAGTAATGTAATATCATGTACAATATGCACACCTGAGGACCCCAACTAACATCCATATCCACGCATATGACCCTGCGGAAACAGCTGCATGTCATACAGTGATGTACATGTGCAAAAACATGGAACAAGATAAAAAATGAGGGTGACTAGCAATAAATAGCATGGATAACCACACACCCATGTTTGTACCACAACAAGAAGCAACATGGAATAGCCATGGTCAAAAACCAATGGCTAAAACCGACTACTACCATATAGCTTGCTGCAGACCACTGTCCTAATAGCAGGAACTGCCCCAGGCCTATGTCCATAGGTTCATAGGTTCATACTAGGCTATCTGCCCTAGGGCATTAATAAGCCTAGCCCAGAGTTTTGTGGCTTCTGCCACCCCTGCAAGTTGATGGATAATATGCCCATTATTTTGCTGTGCCTCTGTCAAGCAGTGATACTGAGGTTATCCCTGGGGTATACCTGAAATCTCCCATCCATTGGTCACAATCTCACTTGAACAAAGCCAGTGAGGTGCTCAGCCTCACATGTACCAGGATGTTGTTCCACAGCATATGGACTCTCTGGGTGATGAATCTGTCCCTCCAGCACATCCTATTAATATCTGTGTTGAGGTTTAGGTCTCCTGCCCTTGTAGTTCTGATGGATGTAGAGGTCTTGAGGTGAAGCATGTTCATTAATTCTGGGTTGGACATAGCCTTGTATGTCAGGCACAGGTCACCTCTGAGCAGACAGTGAGCTACTGAATACAGCTGGAATTCCTTCAGTCGGGCAGCATAAGAAATATGTTTGAGACCCTTTCACCTCCTGTCGAGGAATATGTGGGCCCATCCAATCTGAATGGGGCATTGTATGCAATCATTGGTCTGATGAGTGATGAGTACAGGGAACAATGACCTCCCTTGATCTAGATGTGAATCACTGCATGATGAGGTGGCCAATGTAGAAGGCCTTCCAAACTACCCTGGCAATGTGAATGTCAAACAAAAGGTCACTGTCAACCTGGGTGCCCAGGTCCCTGATAACCTACGTTGTGCTTAGAGGATTGCCACCTAGATGGGAAGTAGTGGTAACCTTGTTCTTCCTGAAGGGTATGGCTATGCATTGTTTAGTGTTTAATGTAAGGCCATGGCTGTGGCACCAGTTATCCATGTCTATGAGACCCTTCTGAAGGATGTCTGTGTCAGATGGGTTTCCAACTATGCTTCCCAGTTTGCAGTCATCTTCAAACTTTGTCAGCCATAATCCTCCTGTGTTTGCTCGTACTTCTGAAAAGTAGATACTGAACAAATGTGGGCCCAGGACTGAGCCCTGTGGGACACCACTTGTGACAGCTCTGGAGTGTGAACTGGCACCAGCAACTTTGACCCTGTGTGTTCCGTCACTTAGCCAGTTTGCAACCCATGCTGTGATGTATGGGTTCACAATTAAGCTGGTGATGTTTTCAATGATACCTGAGTGGGGTATTGTGCGAAAGCCTTTGCCAGGTCAAGGTAGGCTGTGTGGACTGCCTTGCCCACGTCAATGGCCTGGGTGAGTGTTTTGAAAAAGTCAACCAAGTTTAAAAGGCATGATCTGCCCTTGACAAAGCCAAACTGGATTGGATCCAATGTCTGCAAGTCCCCTATGTCTTCATTTAGAATTCCCATTATGATCCTCTCCATACCTTAGCAGAACAGGCTTGTCAAGCTGATGGGATGGTAGTTTCTGGGGTTGGTGGAGGCACCTCCTTTGTGAAGTGGGTCCACCATTGCTGTATGCCACTCCTTGGGAACATATCCTGAGATGAGGCTAAGATTAAACAGCTGCCCTAACTGCGGGTGTAATTACTCATTGAGTTCATGGAGCACACAACTGGGGACACCATCTGGTCCCATGGATAAAGTGTTTTCTGCCTTGGATTGAGCAGTTCCCACCCCAGCAGTGGAGATGTTTGGGGGGCTACATTCCTCTGGTGTACATACCCTCCAGTTGGGGAGGGGAGAAATCTGCACTGAACCTGTCAGCCAGTATGTTGCCAATGTCTGTAGGTGCAGTGATATCAACATCATTCTGAACTAAGTCTGAGCATATCTGGGAGTTCCTCCCAGGTTTCAAACATAGGTAAAAAGGCCTCATGATTGTCGCTGGAGTCCTGAGTGGGTTTACTCTCAAAACATGCCTCAGATGATTGTATGGGGAACCCAGTGTTTTACTCACAATGAGCAGGGTGTCTTCCCCCCTACGGATTACGCTCTATCTGGTAGTAGCTCCTTCCTTGTGTTGTACAGCTTGGTTATGGCTAGGGTCCACCAGACTGGATGCTTGCCTGTGGTACAAAGAGTCTTTTTTGGGATTGCCTGATCCATGCAGTCCTGGAGGTGCTGGTAGAAGGCATTTCTAAGTGATACAGTGGCTTGGGTAATGGTGTCCGCTGGCCTGGGGGCCTTGAAAGAGACCACACCAGTCCTCAGAAATGTGAAGTCAGCATTTGAGAAGGTCTTCACTGTTTCTTTTCCCATCTGGGGTGTGGGTGGGATGTGGACTCCCACTGAGAGTAGTCCATGATCTGATCTCACCAATGATGGGTATACGTCTGGTGTTGAACAGTGTGACCCCATGTTCGTGATGATGTGTTCTAGAATGTTGCCTCCACTTGAGGGTATTGGGACCAGTTGTTCCATGGCATTTCAGTGTATGAACTCTTGGAACCTTTGTGTTAGAGTGTTGTGGCATGATTAGTGATCCCAGTCTATATGTGGATAGTTGGAATCACCCAGTAGGATGGTGTTTGGAGATACATTTATCCCCTTCAGTGTTTGCAGGATAGCTGTGTGAGGTACCTGAGTTTGAGCGGGTGGCATGTAACATGCTACAAACTGCAGAGCAGTCTTGCCTACGGTCACTGGCACCTGGATGGTCTCCGATGCATCGTGTGTTGCCACCAACCATGAGGTGAGGGTGTCCTTGATGAATATGGACACCCACCATCCTTCTTGGTGTTGTCGGGATGCTGGTGTCGGAATGCATGATATGAGGTAACACCCGATAGTGCGCGGGTGCTGTCAGAAGCTGTGAACCAGGTTTCAGGCACAGCACAGACATCAATGTGCTACATACTGAGAAGGGCATAGAGTGTGTGCAGCTTGAGGTTGAGACCTTGGGCATTGAGCAGCATTACCCTTAGTGTCTTTCCTTTACTGTGTTCTAGGGTGGTAGGTGTAGAATCTGAATCTTGCATAAAAAGGCACAATGGGGTGGCAAGAGCATCATCTGAAATCCGAAGCCCAGGGTGACAGGTGCAAGCCGTCCCTTGCAAATCACCGTGGCCTGTCCAGCATGTCATCCCAGGCAGACAGACATTGGACCCCCTTAGAATGACACCATAGTCTAAGCAAAATACTACAACTGATCATCTTGTCTCTGTTTATGTGGCATCATACTTGGTGAAGGTAGGATACTGCCGAAGGTCAGGGTCATACCTGCCTGGCCTACATAATCAGAGGGATCCTCTATGTCTCTTTCCATGTAGTCCAGGGAGGTACATCTCAGGTCGTTCACACCAGCATGGATTATGACTGGGTCAGACCTGTACTTGCAGCTTAGTGACCTGAGTGCTTGCATTATGTGGTGGATTCCAGTGCCCGATAGGCAGCTTACTGTGACCTCCTCTGTACCTGATCTGGTGAGTGGGACATCAGTGTGTCTGACTATGGAGTCACCTATGACAAGTGTGTCTGGCATTGTGTTTGGCCTTAAGGGCTGTGACTGTTTGGCACACCGACTCTGTGGTCAATGTGTTGCATGTGCTGTGCCCTGTGGAGGCAGTTGTGTGAGTGTCTGCTGTGGTGGCCACTGCCATTCTGGTAGACTTCTGATCAGAGCCTCCGAGAGTGTCTCTGTGTGTCTATGTGTATGATCTTAAGTTGTGACAGTGCCATGTGAGACTGGATTAAAGATGTGTGTGTGGTTACCTTCACCTTCTCTCTGGTCTTGCTAGTCCTATGTTGAGAGAGCTCAGCCTCCACTTTGGCTATATAGTTGCATCTCTCACATGTATGTGTGTTTTATGGCAGAAGGAGAGGGTTGTCAGTGTACATGAGGCAAGTGTAACAGTGCCTCAATATTCCCAGGTTCACCAGCTGAGCAGGAGAGGACACTAGCAACTGATCCCTAGACATGCTAGAAGGAATAGACAAAACAATGTTGGAATACAGGGAGATATCAAGCTCCCCAAGCCACATCATACTGTTTGATTGACAATAGCTACACATACACCAGTGTTTCATAGTGTCATAGTGTACTACTAGGCTATCTGCCCTAGTGCATGTATAAGCCTAGCCATAGTGATGTGGCTATTGCCACCCCTTATAGTGGTAATAAGTGTACAGAATAGATTCTGAATATTGTGCCTCTGACTTAGTAGTGACACATTATGACCCCTTACGTAATTGAATAACATGACTGTGTCTCTGTCTAGTCTGTGCCTCCGTCTCATATGCAGTTGTCCAGATGTCTCCTGAAGAGAGTCAGTGAGGGACTCTGTCAAACATGAACTGGGATACTCTGCTAGAGTGTGAGATGCCTCTGAGTTATGACTCTGTCCCTCCAGCATGTCCTATACATGTATGTGCTGAGGTTCAAATACTCAGCTCTCATGGCTCTGGTGGATTTGGATTGCTTGCAGTGGAGCATGTCCACCAAATCCTGATTGGACATGGTCTTGTATGTCAGGCATAGGTCACCTGTAAGTATGCGGTATGACACTGAACAAAGCTGGACTTCCTCTATTCTGGAAGCATATGACATGTGTTGAAGAACCCTGATCTTCATGGTAGGTACTTTTCGGGTGCAAAGGTGCAAAAGGCAGGATCTGCCCTGTACAAAGCTGAACTAGGTGGGAACAAGGGTCCGTAGGTCAGTAATGTGTCTGTGTAAGAGCTCCATGACTCCTCCCATATCTTTGCAGACAAGGCTGGTTAAGCTTGTGTGGTGGTAGTTGCCATGGTCTGTGGAGGCATCTCCTTTGTGGAGTGGGACCACTGTTGCCGTATGCCAGTGTTCAGGTACATATCCTGTAGCAAGACTAAGGTTAAATAGCAGTTGTATATATGGGTCCAGCCCCTTCTGGAGTTCACATAGCATGCAACTGGAGATACCAGCAGGTCCCATGGATGCTGTGTACTTGTCTTTGCTGAGTGTGGCTCTCACATGGACATCCAAGATGACAGTGAGGTTACATACAGCAGTGATAACTATCCTGTTTTGGGGGTGAGGGAGGGGGTAAATCGCACTGAAGCTGTCCGACGGAATGTTGCCAATATCTGTCAGGTCACTGGAATATATGTTGTTGTGTACCAACTCTGAGCATATCCGAGGGTTCACAACCAGGTGTCTGACATAACTGAAGAAAGCAGTGTGGTTACCTTCATTGTCTTTGGTGATTTATGTCCCCAAGTTGACCTTGCATGTCTTTATGAGATAATGTAGCTTTCTACTAGTGCTGATCACAGCTGTCTTCCCTTTTGGAGATGTAGCTCTGTCTTGCATTAGTAACCCTCATCTGTCATACAGTTTGTTTATGGCTGGGGTCCACCAGACAGGACACTTTCCCTTTGTGGAGAGGGTCCTGTTTTCAGTTGTGATTGTATGGTCCATGCTGTCTGACATCTAGCTAAGGGGAGGTCATTCTGGTTTTGCAGTTATCTTTCATCAGCAGTAGAAATGACCACAACAGCCCCTGTGAGGTGTACCTCATGCACACACATCCAGCACCTGTAAAGTCCACAACAGTACCTCACCAGGAGTATGACAGAGCTGGAACACATGTAATGTGTAGTCTGATTAAACAGAGTGCAGCTCCACACACTGCCATGCTGTCCACCCAGATGCAAGCTGTGCCTGATGTAGAAAGCCATGTCCAAGCTGGAATCAATGCACATGCTGCACCTTGTACAATCTGAATGGCAGGGAGCTATGCACATGAGGGACTTGAACCCCAGCACTGACATATATAGGACAGGCTGTACTGCATTATCCAAAACACAGAAGCCACCCCACACATGAGTAAACTACCAGTACAGGTTGTCCATAGAGACACTGGTTGAGTCCCCTCAACAGGAATCCTAATGAGTGGATGGGAGATGGGAGGTTTACCCTGGGTATCAATGTTATGTCACAGGTAGACAGAGGCACAGTATACTAAACAAGACATATGACATGGCAAACTACGCTTACAATGTGTTGATGGACAAACACATTCTCCAACTAGCATTAGGTCAAGATACCTCTTGAACACAGCCAGCAAGGTGCTCTGCCTCAAATGGACCAGGATTGTATTCCACAGCATAGGGAGTCTCGAGTGATAACTCCATCCCTCCAACATGTCCAACATACATCCCTGCTAAGGTGTAAGTCACCTGCACTAGTGGTTCAGGTGGATCTTCTGAGTCTGAGGTGGAGCATGTCCATTAATCTCTGTTTGGACATGGCCTCGCATGTCAGGCACATGTCACCTCTAAGCAGACGGTATGTGAGTGAATAGAGTGTGAGTGTCTTCAATCCAGCAGCATATGACAGATGTTGGGGTTCCTTGATCCTTTAGGTGGGGGACAGTCAGGGTGTCTCCAATTGCTGCAGATGTTGGGTGAGATACAGCCAGAATAGGGCATTCGACTCGATCACCGGTCTGATAAGTGAAGAGTACAGGGGAACAATGACCCACTAGATCTGGATGTGAATCCCATCCTGATCAGGTGGGCAATGTAGAAGGTCTTCCTAGCCACTTTAGCAATGTGAGTCTCAGAAGAATGGCGACTGTCAACCTGGGTCCCAGGTCCATGATAACCTCCTCTGTGCCTAGAGGATTGCCACCTATATGGTAGCTTGGGGTCACCTTGCTTTTCCTGAAGGGTATGTCTACACATGTTGTGCACTTTGACTTCAGGCCATGGCCCTGGCACCAGCTATCAGTTACTGTGAGTCCCTTCTGAAGGATATCTGTGTGTGATGCACTGTCCACTATGGTGCCCAGTGTGCAGTCATCTGCTAACATTGTCATCCAAAGTCCTCCCATGTTGGCCTGTACTTCTGGGAAGTACATGACAAACAATGGGGCCAAGGACTGAGCCCTGTGTGACACCACCTGTGACCAGCCTGGAGTCTAACATAGTGCCAGCAACTCTAACCCTGTGGGTCCCGTCCTTAAGCCAGTTTGCAACCCATCTTGTGACATATGGGTTTACATTTCAGTTGTTAGGGTTTTCCACAATACCTGAGTAGGGTATTGTGTTGAAAGTGTTTGCAAGGCCAAGGTAGGCTGTATGGACTGCCTTTCCCCAACAATGGCCTAAGTGACCAATTTGAAGATGTCAACCCAGTACAAAAGGCATGATCTGCCCCTGACCAAGCCAAAATGGGATGGGTACAATGTCTGCATGTCCCCTATATCTTTGTTTATGAGCTCAATTATGATCCTCTTCATAGATTTGCAGACTACACTTGTTAAGCTTATGGGGCAGCAATTAACAGGGTCTGTAGAGGCACTGCCTTTGTGCAGATGTGCACAACTGGACCCTAACCAGGCTGTTGTGCACACTATGGAAATGTAAAGCAGTGATAGGACTAAAGCCCAGGATACTGACCACCACAGTGAAAGTACTGAAACACTACACTAGACAGTGCTACAGTGTTAGGTCAGTATGAACGGATGTTGACAATTGTGTGCAAAGTATCCCATGCAAAACCTGCAGGCACAGTATACTCCCTGTTTTGTTCACACAAAAGCATTCGGACAGTAACTACACAACATGGCACAGAACACACAACCATAAACTGGAGGTATTTGTTGAAGGTCACACTCATCCACAAATGTGATGGGCTGCAGAGTTCAACATATGTAAAGCCCACACTGGGCATGCTCACACACTTAGATAAATGAGACATCTTTCACACAACATGCCATGGGAAGGCTGAACTGTGCATGCTCACACACTTGGTCCAAATGTTACCCCTAGCAAATGTGAAAACACACCAGAGGATGCTCATCCCCCTTTCTAGACACTGATCATGTAAGCACCCTATAAGTATATTGGAGAAAAGGATTCTCTCAGTAATCTGACTAGCGCGCCGTGCTAATGCGTCCGTCTGTAGTGTCATAACATAGTTAAGTAGGGGTTTGAATCCAGCAGGTGGCAAGTGTGGGTGAAGGGGGGTAAGTGTGTATGAAAGAAACATCCCTTTTGGCAACTGGGAAAACACACCACAGGATGATCATTCCACTTTCTAAACTCTGATGATGTCAGCACCCTATAAGTATATCAGGGGAAAGGAAATCCCCCAGTAATGCGAATAGCGCGCTGTGCTAATGCGTCCATTTCTAGTGTCATAACATAGTTAGGTAGGGGTTTGAATCCAGCAGGTGGCAAGTGTGTGTGAAGGGGGGTACGTGTGTGTGTAAGTGTGTATGAAAGAAACATCCCTTTTGGCAACTGGGAAAACACACCACAGGATGATCATTCCACTTTCTAAACTCTGATGATGTCAGCACCCTATAAGTATATCAGGGGAAAGGGAATCCCCCACTAATGCGAATAGCGCGCTGTGCTAATGCGTCCGTCTCTAGTGTCATAACATAGTTAGGTAGGGGTTTGAATCCAGCTGGTGGCAAGTGTGTGTGAAGGGGTTAAGTAAGTGTGTATGAAAGAAACATCCCTTTTGGCAACTGGGAAAACACACCACAGGATGATCATTCCACTTTCTAAACTCTGATGATGTCAGCACCCTATAAGTATATCAGGGGAAAGGAAATTCCCCCAGTAATGCGAATAGCGCGCTTTGCTAATGCGTCCGTCTCTAGTGTCATAACATAGTTAGGTAGGGGTTTGAATCCAGCAGGTGGCAAGTGTGTGTGAAGGGGGGTAAGTGTATATGAAAAAAACATCCCTTCTGGCAACTGGGAAAACACACCACAGGATGATCATTCCACTTTCTAAACTCTGATGATGTCAGCACCCTATAAGTATATCAGGGGAAAGGAAATCCCCCAGTAATGTGAATAGTGCGCTGCGCTAATGCGTCCGTCTCTAGTGTCATAACATAGTTAGGTAGGGGTTTGAATCCAGCAGGTGGCAAGTGTGTGTGAAGGGGGTAAGTGTGTGTGTAAGTGTGTATGAAAGAAACATCCCTTTTGGCAACTGGGAAAACACACCACAGGATGATCATTCCACTTTCTAAACTCTGATGATGTCAGCACCCTATAAGTATATCAGGGGAAAGAAAATCCCCCAGTAATGCGAATAGCGCGCTGTGCTAATGCGTGCGTCTCTAGTGTCTTAACATAGTTAGGTAGGGGTTTGAATCCAGCAGGTGGCAAGTGTGTGTAAAGGGGGGTAAGTGTGTATGATTGATATATCCCTTTTGGCAACTGGGAAAACACACTACAGGATGCACATACCCCTTTCTAAACGATATCACAATTATGTATGGCTTTTGATTACAGACATGCCATGTGTGTTGTGCACACACAGAATGCCCATGTGTGTGGGTTGTCCCTCACAATAATGCATGACATTGATTACACCGGTTATGGCAATGAACACATGATGTATGTGTGTGCCAAATACACATATGTACCTGTGACTTTCAATAGTTACCATGTGTGATGCCTGCCACATGTGAATACATGGTATTTGCACAGGGTAACATTATGACTGTGGTCTTCTGTGCAGATGCTGCATGTGGGATGTGTATATACAGTGTGAGATGTAGATGCTATCAGCCTAGTAGTGAGGGATGCACACCTGGTCTGGGGCATAAAGTCTACATGTTGTTGATGTACAGGAGCTGCATGTTCTCACCTGTTGTGGGAGTGGTAAGACAGTATTCCATAGCAATGCAGTGACTGCATGCTAAGAACCATTCAGCTAGGGTGTTGTAGCTACACTTATTTATTAGCATTCAGTAATTTGTCAGAATCCCTGGTGAGGGTCTGATGCCAACCAAGGTCAGGGGTCTACCAGCCTGTGTCACTTGCTCAGTGATCCCTTCCATGTTCCCTATCATGTATCCCAGTGAGCGACATCCCACATCAGCTGTGGTGGCATGGACAATGACTGAGTCATATGTGTCCATGCATCTGACTGACTTGTATGTTGTTGTTACAGTTTGGCCATGTGTTTCCATCTCATACATGTGATGTACATCAATGGGTAGGGGATAGGGTTGACTGTGTACATGTGGCAGCTGTGACATTACTACATGACACACATATTCCACAACTGTACCATAGAGGTGACTGCCAACTGACCTTTGCACATGCTACCGGAGTATTGAGATTACATTGGTGATTGACAGCACATAGGGCCAATGGTGAAAAAGAGACATAGGTCCATAGGTTCGTACAGGGATATCTGCCCAGGGCATGTATCCACCTAGCCAGAATGTGTGTGCCTTTCACCATGCATTGTGAATCTGTCTTGCTATGCCCTTTTCCAAGGTTAGTATACTGTGCGTCTTTCTCACAGTGACACATAAGTGATACCCAGGGTTACCCTACAATGTCACATCCAGTCATTAATATCGGTCTTGAAGATAGTCACTGAGTCAGTCTGCCTAACCTCTATTGGGATAATAATCAGGAATGAAGGGAGCCTCTGAGTTGTGAATGTGCCCCTCCACCATGTCCTATGTATATCACTCCTGAGGTTCAAGTATTTCCAGCGTGTATCCTGGTGGGATCTGGATATTCTGAGATGCAGCATGGCCATTAAGTGAGGGTATGACCTGGCCTTCTATGTCAGGCACAGATTGCCTATGAAGAGGCAGTATGTCACTGAGTAGAGCTGCTGCTACTTTAACCAGTCAGTATGTGGCATCTGTTTGAGCACTTTGATCCCCTTGTCGAGGTACATATGTGGTAGCTCCAGTTGCTGCAGGTGTCTGGTAAGGTGCATGCCGACAGGTTCATCATAGTCAATTATGGGCATGATGAGGGATGAGTAAAGGGGCACAATGTCCTCCCCTGGCCTACATGTGGATCCCATGATGATGTGGCCCATATAACATGCTTACCTAACCACTTTGTCCATGTTGTTGTCAAATGGTAGAATGCTATCAACCTCGCGTACCCCAAGGTCCATAATTCCTTGGTCTGCACTTACTGGATTAACACATATGTGGTACGTTGTGGTCACTTAGTGTTTGACAAAGGGATGACTATACTCTTTCTGTCATTCACGTTGAGGCCATGGCTGTGGCACAAGTCATGTGTTTGCAAGAGTCCCTTTGGAGGATGCGTGTGTTAGCTGGTGAGTTGATTATGGTGTTCGGTCTGCAGTCACCTGCGACTTGCTGAGCCACAGTACTTCCATGTTGGCCTGTACCTATGACAAATATATAATGAACATGACAGCTCCTAGGGCTGTGCCTTGTGGGACACCACTTGTACCAGGCTGGAGGCTGACATGGCTCCAGCAATTCTACCATGTGTGTTCTGCCCTTGAGCCACTGTGCAATACCCATAGTGACATAGGGGTTAATATGTACACTGGTGAGCTTCCTAGAATGCACAAGTGGGGTATTGTATCCAAGGCTTATGCAAGGTCCAGGTAGGCTGTGTGGACCTCCTACCCCTTGACAGTGGCCTTGGTGACTGTTTCCAAGAAATCAAACAGGTTTGATAGGCAGGATTTGCCATTGACAAAGCCAAACTGTGTATGGTGACATGTCTGTAGGTCCACAATATCTAGATATGTGAGGTTCATGATGATCCTTGCCATAGCTTTGCAGACAAAGCTAGTCAGACATATGGGGCGAGTGGTGTCCAGGATCCGTGACGGCACCACCTGAATGTTGAGGGACCACTGTTGCTGTATGCCACTCTCTGGCCACATATCGTGTATTAAGGCTGGGATTGAACAGTGGTGTTATGTCTGGGTGTAGCTCTTCTTGTGGTTCATGTAGGACACAGCCTGGGACACTGTCTGGTCCCATTGATGCAGTGTTTATTGCTTTGGGAAGGGCATCTCTTACCTGAGCATCTGTGATGTCAGGGGGGGAAGCACTGTGCTGCGAGACATATTTGCCCTTTTGGTGTGGTGGGGAGAGAAGGCAGCATTGAACCTGTCCACTAGGATGATGGCAATGTCTGTGTGTTTTATATTTTGTGTGACATATTGGATTACCTCTGAGCATATCTGGGTAGTACCACCCAGGTTACTAACATAACTACAGGCAGCCTTGTGATTATCCTCAGTGGCTTGTGGAATCCTCTCTCAAAGATGGCCTTAGACAATCATATGGGTGCCTGTAGTTGTCTTCCAATACTCATCGGTGGTGCCTTCACATTTTGGGAGGTTGTTGTATCATGTAGTGGCGTCATCCTTCTATTGTATAGTGTGTTTATGGCTGGTGTCCGGCCCAGGACATCTGCCTTTGGAGAATTGGGTCATGCTTTCATATGTGGCTTCATGATCCATGCATTCCTGAATGTGTCCACAGAATGCCTCTATACAGGTATCTGCAGTCTGGTCCATATTTTCAACAGGCCTTGGGCCTTTGAAGGTTTCCACATCATTTATGAGGGGTGTGCACTTGCTTGACATGAGCTGTTGACAGACGTGCCGCCCTCCAGACAGAGCAAGGTGAGGGTCACAGTCAGCTACCTGTTGGGTGATAGAATGTGCCACATAACACAGGCACACAGGTCACTCCACAGCAAGTACAGCTATGAGGCAGACATTGTCCATGCTGGTGCAAACCTCCCTGGACCACATGGAAAGAGACACAGAGGAGCTCTTACAGCACTCTCTCAAACTCAGGACTCCCACACAGCCTTCATGCTGACACAGGAGAGTTTAGATTACTCTGCAAACACCATCATACTGGGTGATGCCAGCTACCCAAACATAGACTGTGAACATTACACAAGCCACAATACCCAAGCTCTAAGGTTCCCATTGATCCGACATTCTTTGGCTATGGAACAGGTAACCAACCTTCCCACAAGAGGGGCAGATATACTAGAGCTGATCTTTACAAACATGAGTACAAACTGCTCACCACTGGGAGTATATCCCTCATTGTTGCAATCAAACCATATACTAATCACACTGGAGTTCTGGATCCCCCACATATGCAAACCTCCAACACATCGATGTGTGTGTGTGGAAAATGTCCCTATTAGCAACTGTGACAGTATCGTACAGGATGCAGATCCCCCTTTTGAAACACTGATGATGTCAGGACTGTATAACTATATTACCTGTAGTAAAGTCCTCCAGTAATTTGCATAGCGCGCTCTGCTAATGCGTCTTTCTTCAGTGTCATAACGTAGTTAGGTAGGGGTTTGAATCCTGCAAAGGGAATGTATGTGTGTTAGTATGAGTGTGGTTTATGTGTGTGCACTATGCTGGGAGGGTTAACTGCCTTTTGCCAACTGGGAGAACACACTACAGGGTGCACATCCCTCCTCCTACACACAGATGATGTCAGCACCCTCTAAGTACAGCATTAGTAAAGATTTCTCCAGCTACTGCAAATAGCACACTCTGCTAATGTGTTTGTTTCTACTGTCATTGCACAGTTAGGTATGGGTTTGAATCTTGCAAATGGAAAATATGTGTTTTACTGTTGGTGGGGTTAGTGTGTGTGCACAATGATGGGGTGGGATGTGGCTTTTGCCACATGGGGCTATGCACTGCAGGGTGGTCATTACCCTTAACAAGCAGTGATGTTGATAGCACCCTATACAAACAAAACTACAAAACAGAAGGTGGTGGTACTGATAACACATGTAAGGTAACACTTCTTCAAGTAATGTCCACAAAACGGAGTAGGATAATCAAACAATTCTTTTATTCTATACAGACAACATGACAACAGACAACTAACTGCCAGTACTCAGTATAGTGTTACATGCTACTGTAACACGCACATGTACCCGAATATACCTAGATAGTGTTCTGAAGCCTGAATGTGGCAAGTGTGTGGATGTGGGATGTGTCTGTGTGTGCATTTCCGTATGGGAAACATGTTTGATGTGGCAATCAGGGTACTACAGTACCTGATGCACATTACATCTTTCAACTGATGAGGTTGCCTGCACCCTGTGAGTACAGGTAGAGAAGGGGATGCCAGTAGTAAACAACATAGTGCACTTCTGAAATGTGTACCTGTCATGTATCAACAGCTACTCATGTAGGGTGATAAATAATGGGAATGGCAGGTGAGCGTGTGCATGTGTGTGGGTAGCAGGGTGTGTATAAATGCATGTGTGACAGAACAGATACATGTAGCTGAATCTACATAACAGCACAAGATGCGCATTGCCATAGTCAATGTTAGCATGTGATGGTGTGCAGCTGGTACACTTTGTTAAGTAGTATGGGTGCAGATAACAATTGAGGACATTCATACAGTTACTGCAGCAGGACTGCTGGGATATACACACAATTATACTGCAACAGTCAACAGTTACCAACATGTTACTACTTATACACATCTATGTAGTCACCCTGTGCATCAGCAACGTGTTTACCTTTACCTGCACCGATGTTGTAGTATGCAGGAGGTGGCACAGTGTCATCATATGCACAGGGTGTGGGTTAGGTATGCCCAAGCCGGCCACTGGTAACACCAATTGACATGTGTGTGTATGTGTGTTTGTGAGGGGCAGCAGTACAGGGTGGACCGTTGTTGGTGCAGTGTGTGTGTGTATGTGTTTGCCCTAGGTGTTAGGTTTCTGCATGTGTGTAAGCACGCACACAGTCCCACATAATGGCTGCCATGTACAGGGTTTTGTGGACAGCCACAGACTGCACCTGTCAGGTCATCCAGATCAGTGTCTGTGGGCACGGACACGGTACCTGTGCCTGGCAGGGGTGCTACGGGCGTATCCGTACTAACCCAGACTGGGTACTGTCATCGGAAGCAGGGGTGTGTTGACTGGACACAGTTCCCTGTTGGGACTGTCCAGAGCCACGTGCACATGGTCTCCTGGGGTGTCTGGATGACAGCACAGACCCAGCATTGCTGGGGCTGGTGCTGGCACTTGAGGCGCGCGAGTGGGCCTGTTGTCGTCCGCGGCCACTGCCAGCTGGTGCTCTTGCTGGCATACGGCCACGTCGACGTCGCAAACGCACACCATCGCCCTGGCCCATGGACATCTGGTTGTGGAGCAGCTGTTCTATGCCCCCACAATGTCTGTCAACGACATCTGTGAAGTTACGGATAGCATTTGCAACATCACACATGCCGTCTGTCATGGCTATGCGACATGCTCTCAGCTCCCTCAGACCCTGTCTGGTGTACCTTTCCATACGTGCCTGTGCCTGCATGACAGTTCTAAACATAGTGGAGGTTGACATACCTCCTTGGGCACGTCGGCCAGAGGCAGTACGGCCACGGATGCCCCCACGAGAACCCATGGGCGACTGTCTGCGTGGTACCATTGGAGGCCCCTGCTCATGGCTGCCTTGTGGGGATGCATGTACCACAGGTACCACATTACCCTGATCTATGCCCACTGCTGACTGTCCATCACCTAGGGACAATGGTGACAAAGGATGTAACGGCAGGATGACTGTGCGCATTGACGGGTTGAAAGCTGTGTACTGTCAATTGGCTGACCAATGGCGGACCCAGACACACCTTCCTGCACCATTACAGACATTTCATCATCATCAGTACCTGGGGCACAAGATTCAGGTTCCCTGCTGCAGGTCACCAGAGCAGCACCAGAACCTACGGGAGGAAAACATGGAACACAGATTACAGTCTCAATACATATTTGAAAGAGATGCACTTCAATACTAATGCACACATTCAGAAATGGACACATGCACTCATGGACACTAACACACATGCACACTTGGGCACAGGCACACTTGCACACATGCACACCCCACAGTAAACACACACATCAGTACCGTGTTACACTACTCAATTTACTACCTGTCAATTACAGTTATTGTGAACACAGTCACCAGCATGTCTACTACAGAGTTACACTACTCTTCCTAGTTTTATAAATTGTTTTACAGATAATGTTAAAAGACTCACCAGCATGTATGGCCTGCCTCATTGCTAGATGGGAGGGACCTGGAAGTGTGAAGAGAGTAATGTCAGTGGGCACATGTGTGCCATTCGTTTTGCACATGATACAGTACAGTAGTACACTAGTTCCCTTATACACATCAGCTGCACATCATGTCTGTATATATATCATGATGACAGATACATACCACATGCACACCTTATGCGTGCATGAAGTAACAGCGTACAGAACAGTCATATGTACATACCAGGAGTTAACTCTAATCTCACCCTTACCTCTCTTCAAACGTCAACTCAAACTGTACTTCCAAAACCACTGGCTTTGTTCTTCTTGGAGTCCAGGCTAACTTCCCTCTCCCTACCCTCTCTTCACCTTTAACCCCTCATTGTGCATAGAAACTAGCTTCTACCCTGTTTCTTTCACCTTGATGTCCTTCTATGCTCTGACCTACTTCTCCCATCCCTCCCACCTCCTCTTGACTGTCTTCCTTCTTTTCCTCACTTCCCTTCTTGACTCCTGCCTCTTCCATATCATTGTATCTGTCATACTCCTTCTACTTCTCTACCCTTCTGAGCCCTAACTATTATGTATATGGCTTTTGCCTTATTGCATAACCATTATGCTTTAGGTAGGATTGCTTTGAAACCAACGGTACATTGTGTATGACTCTAAACTGTTTGACTTCCTTACATGTATGTTGATTTAATTAACAGGCTGGTGTACAATTCTATTATGTTGGCTGTCTGTATTAACAACTTGTCTGTCTGCCTTTATTGCGTTATGTGTGGAGCTTTTCTCCATAGGCCTCTACTGAAAATGAACTTATATCCAGCTAGACTATCTGGGTCAACAAATGTAAAAGTAATAACAATAAATGAATATGGCATCTTACCTGCACGCTCGCTGTCTTGCTGCTGTGTGGATCCAAATTCCATCAGGATGCATGATTGTTGCTGTTGTTCTGGGGCTGGATCCACAACACTTAGCAGTATCCCCTCCTGTCTGGTGAGGGGGGATGTGTGGCCACCCCCCCACCTGTGGCAACCTGTTGCCTGCGGATATCTACAGCACGCTGGCGGACATTTCTTATCAAATCACTGCAGTGATGTCTCACCTGCTCATATGTCCTATCATGCATGCCAACATCATTTATCCTGCTAACGAGGTTTTGCCACAGTGCAGACCTCTCCTGCTGATTCTGGGTGGTGCGTGAGAACAGGATGGCATAGTCACGCACCAGGCTCTGGTGGATCACGTCATCCTCTGCAGCAGAGTAGGCAGGATTCCTTTTGGTGCCATGTCTATCTGGAAAGGTACACAAACAGGTTATCAGCATAGTATCTCAACAATACATGGTACACATTCTATACAGGGAGTGTTAACTTCTACTTATTACTGCTTGGTTAAAATCTGATTACAGTGTAGCTATCATTCTATGTCATTTGTACTAAGTACTTGGCCTTCAGACCGGTTGTTTTACATTAGGGAGGTTGGTGGCAAGCACTGTGGTGGCAGGACACATATCTTTCATCCATTGAAGTTGGGAACTGCTGATTGTGGGCCCAGTGTACAAGTGTATTACTTCTGGTATGGGCAGTTGGCCTTCAGGCCAGTTATTTAACATTAACGAGGTTTGTGGTCTGCACTCGTGTGTGACAATAGGCTGTACTCTGCCATTCATAGCTGGGGACATCTGGTTTCAGGTTTATAGTGCCTGCATATCTGAGCTGTATCTTACTGACATTGCTACACCTTGTTTGTTGTAGCAAACACTACATCCAGGCCTCCTGGATCTACCTTTGTTTATATGCTTGTTATCTGTTAGCTTGTTATTTCACTGGTATGCTACTTCCACATAGTACACATCTTCTCAACACATCTGTGACTCACTACTGATATCTGCATTGCTTACTGTACGTACTTCCATGTTACACATGACAGCAAGTGACTGCTTGTCATTGTTGCATTTACTTAATTGTGACACATTGCACTTAGGTTACCTGGCATTTGCTCACTGACACTTTTATATCAGTCAGCAGTTGTAGGTAATGTCAGTACACCCTCACTCCCCACTGGACCTTGTTTTCAATCATTAGTGATTACAGAGTTCACAATAGTATTCTAGCATGTCCAGAGGTCAGTTGTCAGTTCCCTCCCCAGTCCAGCTGGTGAGTGTGGTACTCCAGAGACAATGTTAGAACAGATGCATGTACACAGACAACCCCTCCTCCTAACAACAAATTCAAACTCATGTGAGTGATGCAACCATATACCAGACTGGAGGCTAGGCTCTGTCTACTCAATACCGCCATAACCAGTCAGGTGGCAAAGGGGATCACTCACTACACTTCCAGTCTCACGTAGACCTACCACAACAGCGGACCTAACACATCATCACACATGATCATACTTGTAGGCTCAGACCACAGCTCTGCCTATGCAGCAGAGACCTCCTAAGCAGACATCCAGGCAACCACTACCACATAAAAGAACATGTGCAACACATATCACACAAAGCCAATGTGCTGAACACTCACAGCCATTAACAGTTAACAACACACCTCATACACCTGTACTAGGTGCCTCTATCATCAGGCACACTCACATCACGTTCACCAGGCTTAACGAGGTGAGGGTCACGGTGTGCAGCCTGTCAGGCACTATGACCTGCCACATAACACAAACACTCAGGTAACCCCAAGGCAGGTACAGGTATGACTCAGTCAATGTCCATGCTGCTGTGAATGGCCTGACACATTCCTCCCTGGACTACATGACATGAGACATTACAGAGCTCTCTGAGCACGTAGCCTGAGACAGTTTGACCCTGACCTTGAGTAGCATCCTACCCTCACCTAGAACGATGCCACAATATCAAGGCACGATGATCCCTTCCAACAATTGACTGACATACTGGTGTCATTCACAGGTGTGCCAATGCCTGCCATCTTGGGGTGGTATGCTTTGCTAGGGACAGCTTGCACCTGTCACCACAGTCCTATTGACATTTGGCGGAGCCTCCTGCTACACCCATAGTGCCTGTAATAGGCAAGGCTCATAAGGCAAACCCACATCCATTTGTATCACAAAGGATGAGGAAGTAAGAGTGATGCTACTCAACACTGGACGTCTAGACCCAAGGATGCACGCACTCAAAACCCTACCTAGCATTCTGGACATCGATATCTGTGCAGTAACATGAACCTGTTTCAGGTTTCACAGGAGCACACCAGTACTACCACGTTATAGCTGTTACCATTCTTGTTGGCCCCTCTCGGTTAGGAATATGCCCCTCCAGCATGTCCATGTATGTTCTATTCAGTCGCTTACCGCTTGCTCAGAGGTGACCTTTGCCTAACATACAAGGCCATGTCAAACCCAGATTTGATGAATATGCTTCACCTCAAAAAATCTAGATCCATCAGAGCCACAAGGGCGGGAGACTTAAACCTCGACACGGCTATTAATAGGACATGCTGGAGGGATAGATTCATCACCCAAAGACTCCCTATGCTGTGGAACAAAATCCCGGTATATGTGAGGCAGAGCACCTCGCTGGCCTTGTTCAAGAGAAATCTTGACCAATGGATGGGAGATCGCAGATATACCCCAGGGATTACCTCAGTGTCACTGCTCGACAGAGGCACAGCAAAATAATGGGTATAGTTCCCCATACTAAAGGGGTGGCGTAAGCCACAAAACGATGGGCTAGGCTTGTAAATGCCCTCGGGCAGATAGCCTAGTATGAACCTATGAACATGTGTGTACTGCTATAGTACTTCTGCCATATGTTGCATGTGTGTGTGTTGTGGGGGATGCACAGGTAATGGCCAGATACTTCTGCACAGGTGACATGTCTGACACATTCTGGGTGTTCATCCATACATACTGGATGTGTGCTGCCATCCAACCCTGTGATGTGGACACACATTACTCAGCCTGGATATACATATCCGAAGAACACCACAAGCACAGTACACTACCTTGCTATGTATGCATGTAATTACACAGTTATTCAGTAGTTATGACAGTGATGCTATCCATGCAGCCCACTGGGCCAGTGGAAGCCACAACACACACCGCCAGCACCTTTGCATATGCTTACCACAGACATCCCTCATACTGCATGTACTGTGCACACAGATATCTAACCCAGAACAACTGCACACCACTTATTAATCCTGTCCAGTGGACTACAGATACAGGCATATTGTATAACAATAGTAGGAGGCTACTGCAGCACAGGGCAGATTCACATGACGGAAGGCATCTGTTGTCTGCAGTGTTAAGATGCTTCACATTCACCAAATGCACAGATATTGGCAACATTGTTGCAGACAGTTTAGGTGCAGGTACCCCCCCCATTGTCCTACACGTGTTATTAGTTATCCCAGATGACTGTAACCTCCATATCCTCTCACATGTCCAGGTGAGAGCCACCCTCATCATTGCAGAACACATATCATCACTGTTACGAAATGGTATCCCTGGATGTGTGCTACATTCACCCCTGGAGGACATAGCACCACATGACAGACTGATATTAATCCCTGGCCATACTACAGGATATGTACCTGAACAGTGCCATACATACACAGTGGTCCCACACCAATGAGGAGGAACCTCTACTGACCCTGGGAACTACTGCATCATATGCACAACTGGCCTTGTGTTCTAAGCTATGGAAGTGTTAGTTATGGCCCACATGTACAACAATATTACATATGTTTATATTTCATGACTATGTACACACAACCTATCTCATGGACATACCTATAGATAGTGAACTATGATACATTTGGAGGTGTCACAGTATACACAGGATTAACCTGCTACTTTGCATTACCTGTGTTTGTGGCAGCTGTTGCTGTGCCAGTGGTGCTGCTTGCTGCTTGCTCCTTGCTGCTGCTTTTGCTGCTGGCAGTCCTAATATTTGTTTGGTTGTTTTCTCTGTCTCTCTCTCTCTTTCTCCGTAGTGTTTGTGCAATGAATGTATTGCGTGAGTGTAGTGTGGGTACTCAATGCTTTTGTAGGTATCTGCATAGGTCCATGTGATGGCCTCTGCACCAATTGTAAGGCAGCATTTGCTAATTGCATGCAGCTGGGTGTGTACTGATTGCTTGTCTCACTGTGATTTCAGGACACTGCTATAAAAGGGTATGTGAGATAGGCATTGCCCTTTCAGATTGTAGGGCGTGGACCATGCTGGTATGCTGTTGACAGTGTTTTGTGAGTGTGAAGGTTAGTACATCTCCCATGCTTCATGCTGTGTTGTAGATTCAGGTTGCTGCATTTATCTTGCCTGTTCCCTGTAGTGAGTGTGTATGCATGCTGACACCTACAACTATATGTCATATGTATTGCTATATAAATATATATATATATCTGTGTACATATACATACTTTCATATATGTACATTAGCTGACATTATTGGGTACAAGCTAACAATTAGCAGGGCTGTTTCTGTTAACACTACACTAGTATGGGAATCCAGTAATTGGGACTATAAAAGTCTGCATGACATGCTTTGGGTAGTAGACATACTATATTGCCTTTATCTTCATTCCTACTATTACATGTTCCACTTATTTAGCACTATATTCCTGTATGAGAGTCATGGCTTAGTGGTAGGTCATACAGACTAGTGTTACAATGGTCTTGTGGTAGGGCCTACTAGTATGCTCATATTCTGCTTTTGAGTTGAGTATAGGGCCTATCAATCAAAGTGCTGGAGGCACCTTTAAGCAGTTAAAGGGTTAGTAGGTCTCACAGGAGCCAGGCTGTGTTGCAGATTCTGGTTGCTGCATATATCTTCACTGTTTCCTGTAGTGAGTGTGTATGGCTACTGAGACCTACAACTATATTTCATATGTATTAATATATATTTATATATATGTATGTGTAGATATACATACCTTCACATATGTACATTACCTTACGTTACTATGTACAAGCTAACAGGTAGCAGGGCTGTTTCTGTTCACACTGAACTAGTATGGGAATCCAGTAATTTGGCCATTTAAACTCTACCTGACATGCTTTGGATAGTACATCTCCTATATTGCCTTTATACTGATTCCTACTATTACATGTTATATTTATTTTAGCACTGTGCTCTTGTAAAGCAGGCATGGCTTAGTGGTAGGTCATACAGACTAATGTTACCAAGGTCCTGGGTTCGAGACTGACAGTGGGAAATTTTTCTTTGCAAACTTTCAAACTGAGTACAGGACCTGTCAATCAAAGTGCTGAGGCCACCTTTAAGCAGTTAGAAGGGTAAGTAGGTCACACAGGGTCAGGCTGTGTTGCAGATTCAGGTTGCTGCAATTATGTTCACTGTTTCCTGTAGTGAGTGTGTATGGCTACTGAGACCTACAACTATATTTCATATGTATTAATATATATTTATATATATGTATGTGTAGATATACATACCTTCACATATGTACATTACCTTACGTTATTATGTACAAGCTAACAGGTAGCAGGGCTGTTTCTGTTAACACTGAACTAGTATGGGAATCCAGTAATTTGGCCATTTAAACTCTACCTGACATGCTTTGGATAGTACATCTCCTATATTGCCTTTATACTGATTCCTACTATTACATGTTATATTTATTTTAGCACTGCATTCTTGTAAAGCAGGCATGGCTTAGTGGTAGGTCATACAGACTAATGTTACCAAGGTCCTGGGTTCGAGACTGACAGTGGGTATTTATTTTTCTTTCCAGACTTTCAAAATGAGTACAGGACCTGTCAATCAAAGTGCCATAAAGGCACTTTTAAGCACTTAAAACCAGGTCTGCGCTCGTTTGTGCGGAGCTCACGCATGCGCACTGGCGGTGAGCTCCGCTAACACAAGCGCACCAGCTAATTTCTTTGAAAGAAAAGAAAAAGGGGTGACAGGAAAGTGGTGAAAAAGGGGTCACAAAGAGGGTAAGACAGTAGGGAAACAAGCGTGGGATTTGCAGGAGGGATGTAGGTAAGGCCCATAGATGCCCATGTCTTTGGCAGCAACAGCTGTGCATTTCCATGTATTTTGGTGAGAAATTGGAAACCTTTCACCCCTGAGAGAGGTGTCAGGACAACATTAATATTTGTTGTAGAGCCAATTGTAATTAACTGTTTCAATGTCAAGCAGACATGTGTGCGACATGGACAGCTATGTATGGGGCGTAATTTTTTTGTGGGTACAGAATGCCCTTTTTTTTTTTCAGGTGAGAGTGGTATGTCAGGTGAAGGAAGTCGGTATATCTGGGGAGGTAGGTTGGGTAGGTTACAGACAAGACAGACAAGACGCATACAGGGGCGGTGTATGACACACGTGGGGGGTTTACACAATTGACGGGGACGGAGGTTGGGATTTCCAAGATGCATGAGCCCACAGATGGCAACAGTGGAACTGATATCCCCACCCATAGGCAGTTGCCACTGTTCCTTCACAGCCCAGGACGGGGCTGTGCTGGGGGCTGTGTAGGCGGGGCAACGGCCGGGGCCGTTAGCTGTGCCACACGAGCCTCATGCTGGCGTAGGGGCCCAAGAACAGTGTCTTGGATCTCCCTTCGCACCACAGACCGGACACCGCGGAGGGTGAGTGGACGAACCCCTCCGGCCACACTTGCAGAGGGGGGACCGGCCCCATCCCCTGCAGCGCTTCCACCCGAAGGTGGAACAGGGCCACCGGAGGGGGTCCGGCCTGGGCACTAGTGCCAGGTGCAGGCGCCAGCTGAGGTGGGAGAGGTGGGTCCGCTGGGACCCGCCTTCCCAAGCATTCTAGGTTTGTGAGTTGTTATGTTAGTTTGGGTTAGTGGCATTTTATTCCATTCAGATTAGTTGTAACAGCATGCATTGGTATTCCCATCAAACAAACACCCAGATATTAACACCATTGAACAAGGGGCATATCAATATCACATGCATTATTTGAACAGAAATACACAGTCAAACAACATGCAGGGTTGATTAATGGCAACAGGCCATCAGATTTGCAGGTATGAACAGGGCACATGCACGAACAGACATGCATATATTTTTGAAACGGACAAATGTCCATGATTAATGAAATGTTCACATACCATTATTTAGTGGGTGTTGTTATATGGAATTATAGGGTTGGGCGGAGATAGAAAGTGATGACACATTCATATGTTACACATTGATTTACATTTGTAATAGGTACACAATTAAGTTGAGGCTGATGTTTCAAAATAAATTTTATTTGACTGTCAAGCTACACCTGTTACAAATACATCACTATCCTACTTATTTTGAATTTTATCAGATACATCATCCTGCTACACTTTGATGATAGGACAGGGGACAACTATGGCTGTTTAGTCTGTCAGATAATCATTCATTCTATCTGCAAATTGTTTACTGTGATCACCATATACAGCATTTGGCCTAGACATTCCAGATTCTGACACACTGAAATCAGTTTGGGATATTAAGTTGTACTTCCCACATGCATTTAGTTCTGTAGAAACACACTGGGGCTACTATATTCAGGAGTTATTACTACTTTATTTATTCATACATGACCCGTTCTGTCACTCTCACACATCCTGCAACTTCACAGTTCAGGTTGGTACTTCTAGGCTTTGTTCACATGTTAGACTGGTGGTGATTCAAACACTTTCCAACAGCCTCACTTCTGTCATGATTCAGCATTTCGACAGGGGATATATCTCACATATGACTACCTCATATTCTAAAGCTGTACTCTTGGGACTACTGCAGGTTACACTATATTTAATTCATGGTGGGACATCTGTATTACAGCACTGTTTAATTCTATCAATTATATTTCCAGTTACACTTGCATACTGATGAACTTGTTGCAGCCATACCTGCAGACTTACAATTCCTGCTTGCACATTATATTACTTTTAATCAATACACTGCAGTGTTCTGATACATGCTACAGTACAATATTTATTTACAAGTAATGGGTGGGGTTACTAACCTACATGGTGGCGCAGCCGCACCAGCCTACGGCCATACATCTCACGATTTGCAGAGCGGACACCTGCAGCTGTAATACGAAAGAAGTAATATTGGACTACACATCTCCATGGTATCGGCCAGTTGAAATCCTTACATACATAAGCAAAATGTAACTTACTCAGTAGTGGGGCGTTGGGCATATCCCGGGCCTCCTGGATCCATTCGGTCAACTGGTCTTCCTTGCGTTGCTTCAGGTCCGCATGGTGGTGACGGACCTGCTCACCAGTGCGTGGAATGCCAGTAGCACTGGTCAGATCACGAGCCAACTGGTCCCATGCCTCTGCCCTATACGCTCCCCATGAGACCTGGCCCTGCATGAGTTGGGCCTCATGATGATGGACAAGGAGCCAGACCATGTATCTGGACTCCTCAACGCCCCAACGCTGTGCTCGAAAGCAACGTCCCTCACCTACTCCACTCATTCTAACTGCAGGTCTGTTCTACAATCGTTTCTGCTGTGTATTCCCGCCTATGGGGCTTATATATGCCGCTTTTCCTGCACATTTCTCTGATTGGCCATTTTGGAATTGTATCTACTTCACTGAAAATGCTTTATCATGCTCCATTCTGGATTTTATCCCATATATATGCTATTTCTGCCTTTCTAGGTATTGCTGTCATGGCTTAGTGGTTTAGTACCTTGACTCTAGTGCATGGTATCCTGGGTTCGAATCTGACAACTGATTTTTGATTTTCCTGAAAGATATGAGTTGAGGACCTGTCAATCAAACATGCCAAAAGCACTTTTAAGCACTTAAAACCAGGTCTGCGCCCGTTTGCGCGGAGGTAACGCATGCGCACTGGCAGTTAGCTTGTGGGAGCGGCGCGCAAACGGTGTGCGCTGGGATAAACCTTAATTGGCTAGTGACACACATGTTCAACTAAGCACAGCTAGTTGCAAACGGTTTCAGCCTATTAAACCGGTGCTTAGCAACGGGCACGCAGTTTGCAGCTTTTTAAACACTACTCAGCTACGGGCACTCCGTCTCACAGCAGCTTAGCTATCAGTACATTTCTGACTATTTTTATTATTGTGTTACTTCAGAATATATGCTCCATTTCATTCCATTTTACAAAAGGGAATACATTTACATTTGTACAATACTGTCAGGGGGCTTTTTAGTGCTTATTTACAAAAAAAAAAAAAGGTTGTTGTGGGGGCTCGAACCCTGCCTGCCTACTCTTAGGCCGGCAACTCTACTGCTAAGCTATTACTTCTTGGCTTACTTTGCATATTTAGTTCTTATATCCATTTCCACTGACTGCTAACTGTGATTGTGCTAGTAGCACACCCGCGCACACGGGCGCACACAGTAGCAAACATTTACGGGGTTTAAAAAAAAAAAAGGTTTTAATTTAATTTTATAACATCTCTTCACTTTATACACTGATGGTCTATCGGGGCATGTGTTGTGTAGTGTGTTTATTCACATTTCCATGACCTCTCTCGTGGCTGTTTACTTTCAGCCATTCTAGTCTTCCGGGGGCGTGTCCGCTTGCAGGGCTTAGCCTACAGACACGCCCCCTACTCTCTTACATGGACCATGTAAGAGTTACTAGTGTGATTCAGCATGCCTCATGCACCTCATGCATATGCATGACATGCTGACATCACACAGTTTAACTGCAGCCTCCGTGTAAGAGTTATAACTCTTACACGGAGGCTTCCTGAATTTGGCCCATAGTTTTTTGTGATAATAAAACTAACATTCTATCAATTTCAGAAGTGCATGATTGATTAGTGAAAAGTAATCCTAACAATCATTGTTAATGTAATTTACTTTTGTATCCTTAACAAGTTCATAATTTTAGATACGTATGATTTTCCTGAATCATTTTTTAAAACAAAGTAAAATAAAAATTAAAGGGTAGAATGTTATTTCTTATAATAATAGGTATTAATTCAATTTTACAATTATAGGTTCATAGGTAAGTACTAGGCTATCTGCCCGAGGGCATTTATAAGCCTAGCCAGAGTGTGTCAGCTTTCGCCGCCCCATTGATTAATTAACTGAGCCTCTGTCAAGAAGAGCCAATGAAGTGATCCCAGGGGTGTATTTTCTGTTACCCATCCACTCGTCAAGGTTTATCTTGAAGAGTGTTAGTGAGGGGCTCTGCCTAATGTAGTTAGAAATTTTGTTCCAAAGCATGGGGAGTCTCTGTGACAGGAATCTATCACTCCAGCATGTTCTATTTATTGTTGTGACAAGGTTTAGCTCACTAGAGCGAGTGGCTCGCAGTGACTTGGATTTCTTTAGGTGGAGCATGTTCATCAATTTTGAGTTGGACATGGCTTTGTAAGTCAGGCAGAGATCACCTCTGAGTAAGTGATATGCAACTGAGTACAGCTGGAGTATTTCCAGTCGGGCTGCATAGGACATATGTTTGAGGCCAGTAATCTTCTTGGTGAGGTACTTTTGTGGTCTTTCCAGCTGTTGGAAGTGTCTTGTGAGGTACATCCCAAATGGGGCATTGAACTCCATGATGGGTCTGATGAGTGATGAGTAGAGGGACACTATAATCTCTTTATTTCTAGATGCAAACCCTTTAGTAATTAGATGGACTACATAGAAGGATTTCCTAACTACACTGGCAATGTGATTGTCAAAGGAGAGATTACTATCTACCTGGGTCCCCAGATCTCTTATTACCTCTTCTGTATTAAGGGGGCTGCCACCTATGTGGTAATTCATGGGTGTTTTGTTTTTCCCAAACGGGATGACTATGCATTTTTTGGCATTTAGCTTGAGACCATGACTTTGACACCAGGTGTCTGTCTCAGTAAGGCCTTTTTGGAGAATGTCTGTGTCAGCCAGAGAGTCAGTTATGGCTCCCAGTTTGCAGTCATCAGTGAACTTGGTTAGCCATAGTCCTCCTGTGTTTGCCTGTACTTCTGAGAAGTATATGCCGAACAGTAGGGGTCCCAGGACCGAGCCTTGTGGGATACCACTTGTGACTGGTTTAGAGTCGGACCTGGAGCCCACTATTCTTACCGTATGAGTTCTGTCTGTAAGCCAGTTGGCAACCCATCTCGTGACGTAGGGGTTTATGTTCAGGCTGGTGAGTTTTTCTATAATTCCCGAGTGGGGAATGGTGTCAAATGCCTTGGCAAGGTCAAGGTGGGCTGTGTGAACTATCTTCCCCTCATCTACTGCCTTGGTGACTGTCTCGAAGAAGTCAACCAGGTTTAGTAGGCATGATCTGCCCTTAACTAAGCCAAACTGGTTTGGGTCAAGTGCTTGGAGGTTTCCAATGTTTTTGTTAATGAGTTCCATGATGATGCACTCCATAGCCTTGCAGACCAGGCTAGTCAGGCTTATGGGGCAATAGTTACCAGGGTCAGTTGTGGCCCCTCCTTTGTAGAGCGGAATAACTATTGCTGTGCGCCGTTCTATGGGCATGTAGCCTGTGGAGAGGCTGAGATTGAACAGTGTGTTTAGGTGGGGAGTTAGTTCGTTCTGTAGTTCATGCAAGACGCAGCCTGGGACACCATCTGGCCCTATTGACGCTGTGCTTTTGGCTTTTGAAAGGGCTGTTTTCACCTATGCATCTGTGGCTTCTGGGACACTACACTTTTCTGGTATTATTGTGGGCCCTTTTGGGGGTGAGAGGGGGATGAAGTTTGAACTGAATCTATCTGCCAGGATGTTGGCAATATCAGTGGGTTCAGTATATTTTGTGCTATTTTGCACTAGCTCAGAGCATATCTGCTAGTTGCCACTTAGATTCTTGACATAGCTAAAGAAGGCTTTGTGGTTATCTTTCAAATCCTTGGATATTTTTCTTTCGAAGTTAGCCTTGGAGGATTTTATGAGGGACCTCTTACTGATACTGATCAAGGATGTCTTTCCTTCTTGGGATTTGCTTTTTTTCTGAACTAGTTTCCTCCTTCTATTGTATCACCATTTTATGGCAGGGGTCCACCAGACTGGTTTCCTTCTCTTAGGGGAGTGAGTCTTGGTTTAGCTAGGGATGGCACAATCCATGCATTCTTGTAGGTGCTCATAGAGTGCATTTGTAAAGGTTCCTGCATCTTGGACATTGTTATCCTTTAGCGTGGGGGCTGTGAAACTTACCACCTTTGTCTTAAGTAAGGTGAAGTTTGCTATAGAAAAGTTTTTCACTGTGGTTTCCTTGGTTGGAGGTGGTGGTGTGGTGTGGACATCCAGAATGATTAGTTTATGGTCTGATCTAACCAATGACAGTTTGACCTCCGGTGTGAAACACCTGTCGCCCATGTTGTTAATGACCAGGTTCAATATGTTTTCACCTCTGGTAGGGGAGTTTACCAGCTGATCCAGGGCATTTGAGTTGATAAATTCCAGGAAGCGCTGGACCTGGGAGTTTGTACTTGAGTAGTTTTCCCAGTTAACGGTAGGGTAATTGAAATTGCCCAATATCCGGGTTTTTGGTAGGACCTTCATGTTTTTCTGTGTCTCCAGAAAGGCGGACTGGTGGTCCTGGGTCATGGAGGGTGATCTGTAGCAGGCCACAATTTGCATTGCAGATTTGCCTGATGTTAGTTGCACATGGATGATCTCAGAGGTATCATGCTGTGCCACTAACCTGGAGGTGTAGGTATCCTTGATGAATATGGATACACCCCCTCCTTTTGTGTTTCAGTCCATGTTCTGTGGCCAAAATGTGTGGTATGAGTTGTAGCCCGGTAGTGCTGGGGTGCTCTGTGGAGCCTTGAACCAGGTTTCAGTTACTGCACAGATGTTGATGTTCTCCATACTGAGGAGTGCTTTGAGCACGTGCATTTTGAGATTTAAACTCCTGGTGTTGAGTAGCATAACCCTCATTTTTTTATTTGTGCTGTTTATGGAGGTGGGTTTAACTTTTAAGCCTTGCCTAAAAAAGGCACTATGGGGGCAGCAAGAGCCTTGGCCAGTATTCGAAAGCCTAGGGGTGACAGGTGCAAGCCATCTCTTGCGAAGCAATGAAGCTTGTCAAGCATGTCGTCCCAGGCTGACAGACATTGTTGAAATTGATCATTTTTTTCTTTATACTGCGGCATCATTCTTGGTGAGGGCAGGATGCTACTCAGGGTCAGGGTCATACCCACCTGGGCTATATGATCAGAGAGCTCTTCCATGTCTCTTTTCATGTAGTTCAGGAAGGTATGTCTCAGGTCATTCACACCAACATGAACAATGACAGAGTCATATTTGTACTTGTTCTGGAGTGACCTGAGTGCTTGTGTTATGTGGCGGATTCTGGCTCCCGACAGGCAGCTAACAGTAGCCTTCTCCTTGTCCTGCCTAGTGAGTGGGACGTCAGTGTGCCTGACTATAGAGTCACCTATTACTAGTGTGTTAGGTATGTTATTTCGCCTTAAGGGCTGTGATTGTGCGGCACACTGATTTTGTGTTTTACGTGTTGTCTGGTTTGTGATGGGAGGTGCAGGTCTTTTGGGTGTCTGCTTTGTAGGTCTGTGATGCTTTTGCAGGTTTTTATTTAGAGCATCCAAGTATGATTTTGTGTATTTATGTATATTTTTGCCAGTGCTGGTTTAGTATGTCTATGTGAGGCTGGTGTGGTGCAAGTGTTAACCTTCTCCTCATGACTGCCTGTTCCAGTCTTGGGTGGAGAGAGCTTAGCCTCCAATTTAGCTATATAATTGCATCTCTTGCATATGTTAATGTTTTGTGGTAGGAGCAGAGGGTTGTCTGTGTACATGAGGCAGTTGTAACATTGCCTCAGGATACCCAGGTTCACCAGCTGGACTGGAGAGTATACCTGAAATTGCCCTTTAGTCATGCCTGAATAGTAGGGTGAGCTGCTTAGTCACTTGGTTGGTGAGGGAAGAATAATGAGCCTTGCCCTGCTGGGCAATCAGGTGTTGGGGTATATTAGTGCTTGCTATTAGGTCTGAGCAAGTGCTGAACTGTAGGATGCTTTTTAAGTGCTTAGGTTGAGAGTTAGACTACTTTCAAGGGAAAAACTAAAGAGGAGACTTGGTGGAGCCGGGATAAATGTAGCCCTAGCTAACCGGCACTGCCCGGACATGCAGAACCATGCAAACATGGTTTTTACAGCAGGGAAATGAAAGAGATAGAAATTAGCCCAAAATGGCCTATAAACTACTAACTTCTGGGCTGGAACCCCTCCTCCAGGGACAGATGGCTGCTCAAAACTCCCTCACTCGCAGGTGAACAGAGAAACCTCCCTCTATCCAAGTAAGGTACGGGCAACTCAGAAAACTGTAACACAGCCCTGAATTCAGCACTAGCTTGAACACTGGACTATACTAGCTTAGGAAGGTGGGAAACAAGGAAAATATATATTTTTAAAAGATAAGGCAAACACAGTAAAAAAATACACTTAAAACAGCTTTAAACGACTACACACAGTAAAAAAATACACTTAAAACAGCTTTAGATGACTACAAGCAATCAGAAAAGGCTTTTAAACAAATTACCCAATTAACCAGTAAAAAAATCTCAAAACTAAGCCCTGTTCCTGTAGTCTTCAATCAGACAAGTTCTAACTGCACACTCCTGCCACTGGGGTGCAGGGGAACCTTCTCCAAAAAAGAAGGCCTGGATTAGTGCTCAAGTTATACAAACAAAGCTAGATTCAGCAGGCCTGGATCTAGTCTATGCTACAGCAAACAAGGTGCACCAATTTCAGTAAGAAACAGTTCAAATATGCAGGCACTATAAGCCTTTAACCAGAAATTCCCAGCTCAGAAGGGCAGAGTCCAGCCTCTCCTCCCACAAGAGTGCAGACCATGAGCCTTCTTAATGTAAAATAACTGTCCTGAAGCCCAAGTGCTTAAACCAGAACTAATACACTTTTAGAATAGCAGACACTGAGCCTTCAATCAGCAGTTCTCAACTTAGAAGGATGTATGCTACCTGTCCTGCCAGAAAAGTGCAGACCACAAACTTTCTTAATGTAAAACAACTGGTCTGAAGCCCAAGTGCTTAAACCAAAAGGCTTAGAATAATAGTTACACCAAGCAGTAATAAATACAATTGAGTACTTTTAAGATGACATAAAAGCAAAACAAAGTAGGAAGAAACACAAATACATTTAAAGCAGATGAAAAAAGTTCAACTTCTTTTTTTAAGTGAGCAAATGAGATCGGCCCAGGAGGAGTATCCAAATGCAAATTTACAAGAGGGGCAGGCAGTTTCAAAGCCACCAAGATTAACACCAAAACAAAAGTAAGGAGGGTGGGTGGGGAACTAACTGAAAAAAAAACAGAGCCACAACTTCCAGCTAGACAGTATGCAATGCAACACAAATAAATCAATTTAAATGCTGTATTATTTGAAAAAAGTGCAGATAAAAATTTACTTAAATTCAATTATATGTCCAGTTGATTACATGTAGGTCTTAGCTGGCCAAAGCTCAGAGTTTAAGCAGAAAATAATCCAGAATGCACCACTTATATAAGGCAGAAACCGAATAACAATGAAGTGAACTACCCCCACTTATCACTGGCTATTCAGGAATTCTAACAAGCATTAACTGAAAAAACAGAGCCACAACTTCCAGCTAGATAGTATGCAATGCAACACAAATAAATCAATTTAAATGCTGTATTATTTGAAAAAAATGCAGATGAAGATTTACCTAAATTCATTACTGTATTGTCTATTAATTTGTATAGTCAAGCAATGGTTCATATCAGTATCATATATTGGTACCAAAAAATCAAGCATTGATCTTTTAAGCTCATCAATTTAGTGAAACAAAGAGTATCAATAAGATATTTATTAAAAGCTATGGAAATTATTGTAAAGAACCAACCTTTCAAATAAGCATTTTTTAAAAAATATATATTTATTTATTTAATGTCAGTAAATTTATTGTTGGTTTTAATAAGATATTTCTTTAATAACCATTTAAAACTATTCCCAGAGATCAAATGATGCCAACTAGGTACACTATTATCACTATTCATCCAGATAATATCACAATGCTTTTTCCACTTAGCTAAGTAATTAGAATTTAGCCTTTGCTACATGCCTAATGAATTACACATTTGTTTAATGAGATCACTAATAAACTGTGGGCCATTGTCTGACTCTATGACCCACCGTGGCCATCTTCAATGACAGCAAATATTTTTCCATAAGGCTTCTGCTGTTGCCTTTGCTGTCATGGTTTTGGTAGGAATTGCTTCTACCCATTTTGAAAAGATGCCCACTACTACTAGTCGATACCTGTAATGTCCCTTTGTTGTTGGTAATGGACCTGCATAATTTATTTGAACTGCATACCATGGCCCATCCACTGGCTGGACTCGATGTAACTGAGGCCTTTTGCTTTTAGCATTCACCTACAGACAGATTAAACATTCTTTTACAATCAGTTTGCAGACCTTTTTTAAATTTGGGTTCCAATACTTTTCTTTTACAACTGCCCATAACTTATCAGTTCCTATATAGCTCAGTATTTGGTGATTTAACTTGACCAACTGGTGTGCCAACTGAAATGGTACATATGGCAACTGTAACCCTTTGGAGGTGGTGTATGCATAGTATTCCTTTGGTGGTATACCTGTTAATCTGCATTGATCATTTTTTCTTTTAAGCCCTGTTGTTTTTGTATATTTACAAGGTCTTTTTCTATTGACTTCATCTATTTTTTTTAAGACACTAGCTTCTACATTGGCATACTCATATTCTGGAAGTTCTTTTCCATTTTGTGCTGCTTGTTTGGCCAAGGTATCAGCTAACACATTTAACCTGTATGTTTCACTGGTTTGGCTTTTGATTTGCTTTTACTTTTAAGATGCTATACTGTCCTTGTTGTTTTGACATTATTATAACTTTATATATGTATTTTAATACTTCAGCATGCCATAATGGTTTACCTACACTATCCACAAATCATCGCCTTACCCAGGTTTCCATATGCAGTCTTAAAGAATTTACTACGTAAGCACTATCTGAAAAAATGTTAACAGGATTGTAATACTTTAGCACATACAGTACTGCCTCCAGTTCAGCTCTTTGAGTTGACATATGCCCTGGTAACTTGATTAGTTCAGGTGAACCCAGCTGTGGATTGTCTGGAACTATGGCAAATCCTGTCCAGTATCTGCCTTGGTCCCAATATTGTGCTCCATCCACAAAGATGGATGGCTTAAAGTGATCAAAATCAGATGCTAAAAATTGCACATCAGGTGACATTATCTTTTCTAAACAGTTATGCTGTTTTCCTTCGTATCCCATGTGGTTTGACAAATAGTATTTGTCCCCTGTCTGTATAGTAACAGTTTTCATTCCAAAAAGTGCCATCCATTTTGCAAAGACTGCCTGACTAATACCATCTGTAATTTTATTCATTTCAAAATTGTCTATCAGAGCTTTTACTGCTTGATGTGGTGTTTGTACTATAATGCTGGAAAATACAGTCAAATATTCAGTTTGTTTAATTCTCCAGTAAATGACTAATAATTGCTGTATACATGGATGGTAGCCCAGTTCCACCGGAGTCATCTTCCTGCTAAAGAAAGTGACTGGGCGTAATGTTTTTTTCCATTCTGTTGTCACTACCATGTGGTCATTCCTGTAGTAGTACCACAGACAGTGTTTTTTTCCCTGCTGCTGCTTGTAGCACAAACGGTAAACTTGGTGTGGGTGCTATTAATACTGTAGCTTGTGCTAGTTTTACTTTTATTTGTGAAAATACCTCCTCTTCATGAGATCCCACTCTAAAAAGCTGGAGTTCTTTTGTTCCTGTAACATTTTGTATAGGGGAGCAGCCACGGCTGCATATTCCTCTATAAATTTCCTATTGTAATTCATGATTCCCATGAATTTATGTAAGTCTGCTATAGTCAGTAGCTTTTCCATTTGTAAAATGCCTTGTACACGTATAGGGCAAGGAGATCTTCCTGTTGGTTTTATAATAGTACCTAGAAACTTAACTTCTTTTGACATAAACTGATTTTTTTTCACTTTTAACCTTAAACCCTGCTTGCTATAGAGTATGAAAAACTCTCTTAAGAAGCCGTACATGCTCCTCTACTGTTTCTGACTGAATTAAAATATCATCAGTGTAATGTATTACTGAATCATCCTTTTCCAAATGTTGTAGAATGGATCCTACTGTCTGATGAAAAATAACTGGACTATTTTGAAACCCTTGTGGTAACCTTGTCATGACATATTGCTGGTTTTTAAATGTAAAGGCAAATCTTGGCCAATCTTTTTTCCTGAGTGGTACTGCTAAATCTATTACTGTAAACCACTTACTTTGTGGCTTAATATGTGCAGCCAACTCTGGGACTCCTGGAATCAAATGTGCTCTAGGAGTAGTATATTGATTAACCTTCCTTAAATCAATAACAAGACAATAACTACCATCTTTTTTCTTAACTGGCCAGATTGGTGAATTTGTAGGGCTGTTGCCCTTTTGTATAATCCCTTCTTTTTCCCATTTTGAAATACATTTTTCCATATGTTCTTCTGCTTCCCTAGGAATAGGATATTGTTTTTGAAAAGGTGGTATATAGTCCTGATCACTTCCTACCCCTACTATCCGCAGTGGTGGTGCTGCAGTAGCATTGTCGCCTCACAGTAAGACACTGTCTGGTATGATTCTAAGCTAGAGCATCTTCTGCGTGGAGACATGCATGAATGGGCGTACCTTTGTTGAAGGTTGTGTGTCAGGGCTGGTAACTCGGCACATAAAAATCAACTACAAATCATTAGCGGACTGGAGTTCCACTGTGGTGACCCCTAACCGGGAAAAGCCGAAAGACACAACACAACAACAACTTCCTACCCCTACTGGGCTTTCTAGTTTCTCACAATCACTGGGACCCTTGGACCACAGATTTGGGAATTGCTGTTGTAAATGCTTCCATACATCTTCACTGTCTGTATTTACATAGCCTGTAGGTTTTTCAGGTTTGTCAGGTAGAGAGATTGCATAGCAACCTGTACTTTGCTCTTTCTCTCTTTGTTGTTTGTCTCCCATCCACATAATTTCATTAGGTAAATCAATTACTATGCCCAAAGGCCCTAGATTGTCCATATCAATAATGGTATCAGAGCAAGATGGATGCATTAAAAATGCACCCTTCCATGTCTGTCCCTCTTGACTAAACTTTATGTCCACATTGTGACTACTCACTGCATAGCATCCTGTGCCATTAAATGCTGAAATGCAAACTTTTTTTATAGGATTTGCTGGTAACTGTCTATTTGTGACAGTTACTGCTGCTCCTGTGTCTATTAAGACATTTTCCACAGTGACCCCTCTACCCAAATATCAATCAGTGGTCGTCCATATCAACCCTTTTTAAAGGTAGTCAGAAAAGATACCAGAGTGGGGGGGCACATCCCTATTGCAAGGAAATCCACTCATCCTCTCCTTTATTATCAAATGCAATATGACACACCTCATATTTTTGCTTGTCATCTTCCTCTGTGTCTGAATGATCTACATATTTAGGTTTTTTTCCCTTTTTTAACTGTTGCCTAGCTATTCCTTCTGCCTGTTCTATCAAATGCTTCAGATTTACAGGTGAAACTGTTTGAAAATCTACAGGGCATACTTCCCCCTTTCCTGTATATTGCTGGCTCTTATAACTGTCTTTACCAATATTGCAAGGTTTTTGTACATAATCCTGCTTTTCTGACTCTTCTTGTAAATTTTTTTGCTCTCTTTTTGGAAACACCCCTGTTCTTCCTTCTTTTTTCACCAGGCTTTGTAATGATCACAATTTTGCTTATCATGTCCTATTTTTTTTACAAACGAAGCATGTTGGTGCTTTTTGCTCATTACCTGTGCTTGATCCTGGTACTACAGACATAGAGGCAGGAGCTGGTGGTGCTGACGCAGCTCATTCTGCTGGTGGTTGGTCACACCACCTTTGCCTTCCCCTGTTTTTTGCCTCACCAATTACTTCAAATGGCTCACTATTATCTTCAAATGCAAAGATATGGTGTGAGTAAAATGTCCCATCATCGGTCATAGTCCGTCCCCTCATTAGTTTTTGTTCCAGATCAGTGAGGGTATCAGAATTTTCTTTATAGATACGTTTAATATCCCCTGGAACCCCTTTGACTTGTTCTAAGAAGCAATATATTAGCTGTTTTTTATATTTCTCTTTTTCTCATGTCTCTGTCTGATTTTTGATATATGATTTGTAACGCAAGCCTAAAATGTTCAATTTGTTCCATTAATTTATCTGTGATTGTTTGTGTCTTTTGGCTTTTCCCAGTTAGGGGTCGCCACAGTGGAACTCCGTTCCGCTAATGATTGGCAGTAGATTTTTACGTACTGGCTTGCCGGGCCTAACACACAACCTTCAAAGAAGGAACGCCCATTCAGGCATGTCGCTACACAGAAGACAATCTAACTGAGAATCGAACGGGCAACGTCTAACTGTGAGGCGACAATGCTACCGCAGCACCACCACCGCAGTATTAATTTATCTGTTATAGTAATTTTAAAATTATCTAATAATTTGGCTGTGAGAGGCTGCCCTTGTGTAAATGCCATTAAAATGGCTGTTATACATCCTACTTTAGTGTTTAACTGATAATCATCTTGTTTTAATTGAATGAAAGTTTAAAAAACATTTGGGAATGAAAATCCAGAAACATCTAAGCAATGCATCTGTCCATATATCAGATCTTGCTGTATATTCCACCCATTCTTCAAATGCAAGCATGTTATAAAATATGCCTTTTTTATAATCCTACTGTGGTAAACTCTGTAATAATCTAGACTGTGTATATAAATCTGTAGTGTTTCCCTGTCCTTGTTCTATAATTTGGACTGGTTTTGTGTTTTGTAACTCTTCCTTAAGCTGGGATATCAAAATAGTATTTTGGAGGTTAGTCTCTGTTAATTCATTTAATTTTCTTCCTTTTCCTTCAAATGCTGTTTAAGGTCTGTCATTTCTACCTGTAATTGTTTAAGGGAGGTATGATACTTGTTATTAGATTCCTCTGTTGACTGCAGGGCTCCTATGCACTTTTGACAGAGATCCTGGATGTCATTTCTGAACTTTTTAAACTCACTTTGTTTTTCTTTTAAAATTTTATTAAATTATTTTGTCAATGTATCATAAGCTTTGTTTCTGCCCTCATCTGTATGTGTAACTGTGGCATCATTCCATGCTTGTACATAATTTTTAGAAGGAATTACAAGATCTACAGGGGACTCTGTCAAGAAAAGATTTGATTGCTGTTGTAATTCAGAGATTAATGTACTGACTGCTTTACATCCGGATATAATGAAAACTCTTTACCCTTAGTTAATTCTGTATCATGAACAGATCTGTCTTCACAGTCTATTTTTTTGGCAATATCATGCAATACGTTATTATGGCATAATACACAAAATGCAGTTTCTCTTGAATCACACAATAAACATTTACTATGATATATTTCATTTTTTTGTTGCAAATACTAATCAAATGTTACAATCCACCTACATAATGCCTGTATGTCAACTTGCCCTAATAAGGTTTTACACTTACTAATGTGTTGTGTATACGAACATTGCAATTTACTCCGCATTTTATCTGGTTGTTCTGTTACATTAAGAGTAAAACTTGACTTACATTTGCTGGAATTCTGTCTGATAGCATCCATACTAAAAATGTGACACAGATAAAAGTCTTACCAGTGAGCAAGAAAACAGGTGATCAGGCTGTTGTTGCAGATGGCTGGAAATTTTTCAAAGTCACTTGAGAAGCTGGTGAAGCACAACAGGCAGCAGACTGCTGTACAAAGTAGATATCCACCTTTTCTTGGAGAATTTATGGCACTGCGACTTTCCTGCACTGCAGGCTCAATCTGGATTCAGATGTCTGAAAAAACTTTACTACTGCAAGCTGCATAAACTGGAATACTTCTGTTTAGAAATTACACATATGTACAAACGTTAGTTACTGCAATTTGACTGAAGTGACCCTCTGCAGGGCTTACTACTCCCTCTGTGTTTGAATGCAGGCTAGCTTGCTATTTAAACATTATATGGTGCTGCTTACTGTGATGGATTTGAAGTCTTCTTAAGACACTCAGTCTTGTTGGCTGGATTCTGCTGAAATCAAAGTCTGGTTATAGTTGTATTTACAGTCTTGTTGCACACAGAAGCTTGCAGAATGTATACTGATAAAAGAATATACTTTGCAGCACCCAACCCAGAGCAGTAACAAATAGCTTTGTATAACAAACCACACATACTAATGTTATCGCTTTTAGCTATTGTTCTACTTTACTTCTCAATCAGCATGGATGTTATAACATTTACCTCGGGACAAATGTGTCCCTACCCAATACACATGGCCACAGCAGAGTCATCCATCTGCAGCTGAGGCAGATTGCTAGCCTGCTGTGGTGTTTGCTTATTTTTTTTTCTTTTTTGTGGCTGAATGAAGAACTAACTATGGGACTGACAGTTTGCTCCACAGCCAAGCCGAAAATGGTGTCTCTTTCCCAGGGAAGACAAGTAACAATTACCAGTAAACACTACCAGCCCACAAACATTATTTTTTTGAGAGGAAAAAAAAACACAGTAAAAAGCACTTAGAAAACTATGCCAGCTCCACAAATGAAAATAAACACAATTTCTCCTCAGAAGCAGTGTTTTTAGTTACTTTATATTACTTTTAAACTGACAGGAAAAATGAGTGGTCTGTTTAAAAGTACATTACAGTCTCAAGACAGTCCATTAAAACAAAATATTCCTAGCTTTAAAATAGCTTTCCTGTAGAGGGAAGTAATAAAAAATAAATAAAAAATAAGAAAATGGAAGCATTTTTCTCCCAGAGGGAACTTATCTGCCTGGCAAAATAAGCACCAGCTGACTGTCAAGCCTCAAAAGCATCAGAGGAGTGTACTCTTTGGTGTTAGCAAAGCTCTGGAGAACTTTACACTCAAACTTATCTTTTAGTCAGCTCAGCTCAAGCTGCTTGACAGTTGGGCTGCATGGAAGGTGCTATAAAGTTTTTTTATGGTGGTTGGCTATTTTCTTGACAGGATGCAACCCATATAGTTAAGGCTACTGCAGCAGTGATCAGTATGATGAACACTGGTGATTTTCACTTTTAACTTCTTAGATTTTGTGTTATTCTTTCACCCATTCCTTTCTGCATGCCTTTTCAACAATGTAATACTCCAGTCAATGTCCTCAGAATGGTCTAAAATATTATTCTTTTGTATGTAGGTGACTGCATTATCTAAAGTGTCAAAGATTTTCTGACCATCTGTTAGAAAAAAAAGTTTAAGTTTATCTTGAAACAAAATATATGCTTTAATTCCTACTCACCTCATTTCCTTTATTAATGGCATGCATTTTTTTCTATTTGAAACCACTGAGGAGGAGGAATAATTATCAGATCTGATTGTGTTACTGCCCATTTAAATTGGAGAATTAGTGCATGCAGATTTTAACACCAGTTCTTTGTCTTGCTTTAATAATGGCAGATCTGGGAGATGATTCTTTCTTATTGGAAGGGTTTGTCAAGAATATATGGACTCTTTCTGTCCCAAAGGATACAGCATCTGGTAAGTTCATTTTTTTTTGTCAGCCAGGAGCTTAAAAAGTTTGCCATATTTTCTTATTCTTGTCTCTCAAGGTAATCCATAAAATCTGATGGTGTTCTTTCCGGATCTATTTTCCAAGGTAATCTAGTATGTATAGTAGACTATTTTGTTTCAAGATAAATTCAATGTGATTTTCTCCTTCTGCAATTTTGCCAGCAATATCATTAAGTGTTTCTTCCATCCCTGTTATCTGGGTTTTCTGCTGTTTAACCATTTCATTCAAGATTTCTATTTGCTTACTACATTATTCCTTGATTGTATTCATTTTTGTATAAAGTCTATTTTCAGTGAAACATCCGATAAGTTACGAAGTAACAACTGCAGTTCTTTCTTAACCTACAGTTCTTGAGATGAAGATTTCAAATGACTCATCTTGAGAAAAGATAGTTTTAGCCTTTTGTGTGTAGTTTGACAGGAAAAGTATAAACCAGTAAGTTACATTTTCAAATAAACATATTATCTTCCAGTAATAAATTCTTCCAGTTTTACCTTTCAGCATTTTTATTAAAGATTTTGGAAACTTCAGGTAAATAAAAGAAGAAGTATATTAAGTATATACTATATACACAATGCATGCTAGATGATGCAGCACAAGTATGAAATTGAAACAAAAAAAAATCCCTAAATACTCAACATGTTACAATTGATAACACATTGTTACAATTCATAGAGGGGTCAAAATTTAAATATTTCTCAATCATCATGAATATGTTAGTCCATGGAGATGTTATGAAAGGTTTGGGAAATATCTTGTTTTTCTTGATGGAGATCTCTTTCTGAACTATTCGTAAAGAAGTTAGGAGTTCTTCAAATTTTGGCGGTGAGGATTTCTCCAGTCTCTTGACTATATATTTTCTTGCTACTGCCAGAATAGTCCATAAGAGGAGGCAGTATTCATTATTTATCTGGAAGTTCTCAAGGATGTTGAATAACATTATTGATTTGTTTAATACAACATTGTCAGACCACAAGGTCTGATGAAAAATTATCTTCTTCCAGTAACTAGATAAAAGTAAGCAGTCATAGAAAATTTGTGACCAAACAGCCTTACAGAACTGTCTACATTTCCAACATATAATATTCTTATCTTTAGCAAATTTTGATAGTTCATATGATGTTAAAAAGGCTCTGTGTAAAAAATTTCCAGGTATAAATACACTACAGTTGTACCAGTGAAGTATTTCCCACAGATTTTATTAGATATATTTTGTTCTTTTCAGACAATAATATGTTTTAACTAAAGTAATGAAATTCCAAAACTTGTTATTAAAATCATTTTTATATAAAACTAAAATTCTATGTAAAATTAGAAATTACACGTTTGGTATCATCATCATCATCATCATCATCATCATCATCATCATCATTATTATTATTATTATTATCATTATCATTATATAAAATTTCATAAAGATAGACACTTAATTTAGGGGTCTTTTTAATAGGATTGGGATAAAGAGAAAAAAATACTTTGTGCATGAGATCTGATTCTCTGTAAAATTAAGCAGTTTTGAACATCTAAGTTATTTTCTGTGACTAATGATTGTACTGATTTAGTTTCTGTACCATTGAGACAATTATAACAAAATAGTTATTATTTTTACATTGAAGAAATTTTTGATGTTGAATTCCAACAAATATTTTATTCATAGCAAAGGGGATTAGAGTATCAAACCACAGTTTCAGGTCTGTATTGCCAATAATTATAGTTTTAACATTTTTTAAGATTAAATTAAAGCATTTTGATTGTGTGGGGGAAGAGAATATTAAACTGCATAAAGTTGCATACATATTGCCATAAAGGATTTTTTTTATTTTCTCAACTGAAGTAGTGCTAAGTTGGATTTTTGGAGGATTAAAAAGAGAAATATGCAAAGATTTCCAATTTGCTGTATATAGGGTGGATTCATGTAAATCATTGAAGGTAATTTCAACTAAAAGAAAAAAAAGTGTTCACCAACACCACTTTTGATGAACAACTGAACAATTTTGTCTTTTTGAAGGGGGCAACCCTGGAAGAAATATGTATGTATATATATATATATATATATATATATATATATATATATATATATATATATATATATATAGAATACACACACACACACACACACACACACACACACACACACACACACACACACACACACGAGGTCACATAACAGGCAAACTCCACTGTCAGCAAAAGTAATTTTGGTGAACAGCACTCACTGCTTTTGCATTGACTGAAATTATGATCAGTGAGACAACATGCTCCCAGTTAGGATCTAGCCAGTTCACTACTACTCTTAGCATTGCCACTTTGGTATAAGTTTCTCTGTTCTGAAAAGTAATGCCTCCTAAATTCAAGGGTCTAATGTGATGAAGATGAACAATTCTGTGTTTTTGGAAAACATAGGAAAAGTAAGAGTAAAAATGATTTTTATATAATATTTATTGGAGGAACGGCTAGAACTTGTATTATTTATAAGATCTTTGGGAATAAAATCATCTTAATTAGCTGAATTCTATCTTAAAAAGATATACTTAATTTATTCCATTTAAGTATCATATTGGATATGTCCTTCAATGCTTTATTATAGTTAATATCTTTAATTTCTTCAAGAGATTTATCTATGATGATACCCAGACAGTACAGAGTTTGATATTCAATACCTATAATATCACCATGAGAGTTCATTAATTTTTTTTTTAATTTAAAATAAGGTATTTGAATTTAAGAGGATTAAAATGAAAATCTGTCAAGTCTGAAAATGTTTTAACAATTGAGTTTAGTTCATGTAAGCTTTGGTCTTAGCACTTGTGCTTCAGGCCAGTTACTTTGCATTTAAGAAGGTTCTTGTAGTTTACACTCTTGTGGACAAACTCTTAACAAAACCCTCTCTCCATAAGTCTGCCCAAGCAGTCGGAATACTATGTCTGGACATTTCCCATCACTTTCTCCTGCCAGCTTGGACCAAATTGGCATACAGTGTAGCAACTGCCTCACGTTTGCTGACAACCCTCTTCTCCTAGCACATAATTCTTCCACCTTTGAGAAATGCTTGTACATCAGTAACCTGGAGTCCATACTCTCTCTCTCACCACAGTCAGTAATCCTGACAGAGGAGATTGCCAGCACAAACACCATGCCACTGACATCACATAGCCAAGCACAACACACACACCTATGCAAAGGTCCTCAATAAAAACTTACCTAAACAGCAAAGACCTTCAAAATGCGCTCACAGATATTTCACACACACAGCAGACAACACACCAGTGACTCACAATTACAGCCCATAAGGCAAAACAATAAACCATCACAGCCCACAAGACATAACAATAAACCAAACACACTAGTCATCGGTGACTTAATTGTGAAACACACCAATGTCCCCCTCACCAGGCTCGACAAGGAGAAGGTCACAGTCAGTTGTCTGTCTGGTGCAAGAATCCACTACATCACACATGCAATTAAGTCTCTACACAAGCACAAGTATGACTCTGTCATAGTACACATTGGTGTGAATGACTTAAGCCGCACCTCCCTGGACTATATGAAGATTGACATGATTAAACTCTCAGAGTATGTGTTCCAGGCAGGTATGACCCTAGCCCTAAAAAGCATCCTCCCTTCACCAAGAATGATACCACAATACCAACAAAAATAATTGACTTCAACAATTGACTTAGTTTCTGGTGTCAATCCAAAGGGATCCAGTATTTGTCTGCCTGGAATGACATGGTCGACAGGCCTTTATGCTTTGCCAGAGATGGCCTTCACCTGTCACCACTGGATTTCCAGATCCTGGCCAAGGCTCTCACCTCCTCCATTGTGCCTTTTTTAGGCAATGTCGCAAAGACAAATCTTCCATTATAAAAGATCTGTGAAAAATCAAATTTAAGGTCAAGCTGTGTAATACTAGGAGCCTAAGCCTGAAAATGGACTCACTGGAAGCCCTCCTTACACTAGAAGATACTGATGTCTGTGCAGTCATGGAAACTTGGTTCAGGGCTGTGGAGAGCACCACTGCCTTACCAGGCTATACCTCATTCCACACACATTCTGACCCCAAAATAAGACTGGGAAGACTAAGAGTGGTGGAGTCTCTATCTTCATCAAGGACAAGCACACCTCCAGACTGGTTTGCCAGCATGACACACTGGCGAAAGAAACAAGGAATCTAAGTTTATTGTTTTCAGCACGATTTATCTTTGTTCCTGAGTCTTCCTGTCATGAAAACTATGCTTTCCCTTTCTTTCCTCTTTCTTTAAGTAGATCCACAACACTCATATCAAACTCATGCTTGGAATACCCCCTCTCTATAGACTCTTCCCCAAGAGTTTGCAGAGCTGCTGTCAACTGTGTGTCACTATTGTTTAATCGCATAGTTCTTAGAATCTGTCCCCTCATAACATTCTTACCAATATGTTTTGGGTGCATACTGTTTTTATGAAGCAAAGATTTTCTCCTAGTTGGTTTCCTATATCAGCTGGTTTCCAGTCTGTTAATCTCAGACTTCTTGACAAGCACATCCACAAATTCAATTTCTTCTAATGAAAACTTACAAGTAAACTTCAAGAATATTGTTGTTGTGTGTAAATATTCTAAGAACCAATCTAGCTCTTGCAAGGAGACCCCCCTCCCACAGGAAAAACATATTATCAACAAAACAGGTATACCATAATAAGTGTTTGCGGTATTCATTATTTCGTAAAAATGATGTATACTCCCATTCAGGTTAATGCCAGATTGGCATAGCTATTGACACATGCCGTGCCCATAGTTACGCCTGTCTTCTGGAGGTAGTAGTCATCCCGGAAAAGAAATATATTATTCTCCAGGATAATTTCCAGCAAATTACAGATCAAATTCACTTTTTCATTGGTGAATACCTGTTTAGTGTTCAATAAATTCCTAATGTTCTCGATACCCCAATGATTTGGAATTGCAGTAAACAGAGATGTTATGTCTAGAGTCACAAAAAATATTCCCAATTGACTGTCATAACCTTATTGTACAATACCTGTAAAAAAGTCTTGGAATCCTTTAGCACATTATCACAGGTTTCAAGCACCGGATGTAAACATTTTTCTACATAAATGGATAGTGATTCTGTTGCCCACCCTTTACTTGAGACTGTAGGTCTCATGGGTGGGTTCTCTGTGTCCTTATGTACTTCAGGTAATCCATATATTACCAGAATCAATGGGGTTTCAACATTAAAATATTTAAAGAGTTCCTCTGAAATCATGTTACTATAAGTAAGTCAAACACCATGACAGATATTCTATCTGTTACATAGGGAAGTCTAACAGAATGTTAAAGGATCGCATACTAGAACTTGTCAGGGATATAAGTATCAAGAAGGAAATGAGTGCCTTGGCCAATCATGTGGAAACAGAAGGGGTACAACGCACATTTAAATTCCTTGTACTAGAGATTCGTGAAAAGGGGGTTAGACGAGGGGACGTAAGAAATAGGACTGAAGCAGCAGAGCAAAGGTGGATTATGAGGCTGAATGCTGATAAACCACCAGGGATCAATGAAGCTGTCTCATTAAAACCCTTCCTTAAAGCAAGGGCACTTAGACATTAAATGTAGTAGGAGAAAGCATCATATTCTTTTTTGTATTTTTAAACAAAATATTTATGTTATTTTAGATTTTTATGTAATAAGGTTTCTGCCACATAGAGTGTGAATATTCTGAAGGTTTTAAAAGAAGTTAGTAATTTTGTTGATTGGTTAATTGTATTTTAATTAAGTTGAGCTGCTTATTGGATGAGTATGTGTTTAAATCAGATGAAGAAGTTAGTAACAAAGTCTGATGAAGCAGTCATTGTGATTGTGAAAGTGCTTACTTATTTCCAGTACTTTTTGTAATAAAGTTGAGTTTACTACAGCCATGGTGGTTTGGCTCAGCTTTTCTACTTGGATATTTTGTTCTATAGCTGTGAGACGTATCCTTTGTCTGGGGCTTTGGTTTTGTTTTTATCTGCATACAACTGATAGTTGGCAAGACATCCATCCAAGTTATAGCTAGGTATAGACCCCCCTCCATGATTCAGGACACCCAGTCCTCTTACCTGGATTTCTAGACTCCATCAAGGTACCCCCTAACACCTTGATCCTTGGTGACTTCAACTACCCCACCATAGACTGGGTGAACTACTATTGCACTAGTGCACTGTCTCAATGATTCCTCAACTTCATCAGTTCTAATACACTAGACCAGCTTGTTTCATCCCCCACAAGGGGAGATCACATTTTGGACTTGGTTCTCACAAACATGGGTGACCACTGCACCACTCCCATAGTATGTCCTATCCTGGTTAGAGCAGATCATCTGACTGCCTCATTCAAAGTTTCTATCTCACCCAACCCCTCTCCAGCTGAAATCAAGCTAAAAAACATCTCAAAAGCTGACTACAACCTCCTAAGGGAGGATATCTGCAGCTTCACCCCCCCAGAGGATGCAGACAACTATGATGAACAGTATGCCAATGCAGTTTACAAGCACCTGCACAAATGCATAGACTCAGCCATACCCAATAGAACTAAAACCTGTTCCTTAAGGAAACATAAACCTGTTTGATGGACATCCTCTATCAACAGGCTTTACAACAAAAGGAAGAAACTGTTGTCCAAGGGTAAAAGGGATCAAATTCCAAATTGGAAAAACTCTCTCCTTAACTTCAACAAGCAAATTAGATCACTAGTGAAAACCTCCAAGGCCAGTAATGAATTGAAACTAGCCTCCATAGCAAAGGAAAACCATAAAGTCTTCTTCAGTTACGTCAGGAACCTCCGTGGCAAAGCCCAGGTTTTTCCAAATTAGTACTTAACAGTATCACTTACACTGATCCTGTTGACTTAGCCAACCTGCTAGCAGATAGGTTCAGCACAAACATCACCCCCCTCCCCCTAAAGGCACTTTCAACATCCCCGATACTTGCCCCACACCTCACGTCTCCATAGATCAAGTGTTACAGGCCCTATCCAAGGCAGAAAACACAGCTTCCATGGGACCTGATAGTACTCCAAGATGTATTCTGCACCATCTCCAGCAAGAACTGGCTTCGCCTTTGAGCACCCTATTCAACCACAGCCTAAGTAATGGCTTCATTCCAGCAGAGTGGAGAACAGCCATTGTCAGCCCCTTGCACAAACATGGTGCCTCTACTGACCCTGAAAATTATTTCCTCATTAGCTTGGCAAGTCTGATCTGTAAAACCATGGAGCATATTATTATGGATCTCATAAACAAGGACATAGGCAATCTCCAAGCACTTGACCCCACCCAGTTTGGTTTCATCAAGGGCAGATCTTGGCTGTTGAACCTAGATTACTTCTTTTGAGACTGTCAACAAGACCCTGGATGAGGGAAAGTCAGTATATACAGCTTACCTTGACTTGGCCAAGGCCTTTGACACAATCCCCCACTCAGGCATCATCGAAAAGCTAACACAATTTGGCATAAATCCCTATCTCATCAGGTGCGTGGCCAACTGGCTCACCGACAGGACCCTCAAAGTCAAAATAGGCACCTCCACTTCCAATAGCAGACCTGTCACTAGTGGAGTTCCCCAGGGACCTGTCCTTGGACCCCTACTGTTTGGCATCTATTTTTTGGAGGTACAGGCAAAGACAAAAGGCCTGTGGCTGACCAATTTTGCCAATGACTGTAAGTTGGGTGGTGTCATTAACACTCCAAATGATGTTAACATACTGCAAGAGGGTCGCACAGCAGCTAATGACTGGCTTCAAAGTCATGGCCTCAAGCTAAATGGAAAAAAATGTATCATCATACTATTCAGCATAAACATGACCCCCTACTGATCACCACATCAATGGCAACCCCCTAAGCACACAACATGTGGTGAGATACCTGGGCACTCAGGTTGATAACAACCTCACATTCAACCATCATGTAGTGGCGGTGGTCAGAAAAGCTTTTCACTTGATTCGACTCATAAGTAAAGGGATTGCATCCAGAAAAAAGGAGGCTATTCCCTCTCTATACTCCTCCCTCATTAGACCAGTAATTGAGTCCAACACCCCCTTTGAGATGTACCTCTCCAAACATCTGCACCAACTGGAAAGGCCACTGAAATACCTTACAAAGAGAATCCATGGCCTACAACAGATGTTCTATGCAGACAGGTTCAAATCACTATCACTCTATTCAGTATAGTACAGATTGCTCTGGTGATCTGTGTCTTGCCTAGAAGGCAATCTTGGACCATGCCCTACTAAAGATTTTCCATACCCATAAGTCTAACTCCTTATGCACTACCTGCTCAAAAGGCCTGAACCTAATATGTGACATTAACAAAACCTGCTGGAGAGGCAGGTTTGTTTCCCAGAGGCTGCCCTGTTTCTGGAATAGACTTTCCATACACATCAAACAGTGCACCTCACTGACCCTCTTCAAGCACAACCTTGATGAGTGGATGGGAAACCACAGATTCTTCCAGGGGTTCCACCTGTGTCCCTCATTTACAGGGGCAGCAGGTGCTGACTGAGGTTTCTTTCTGGGGATAAACCTTTGGCTAGGCTTGTAATGGCCCCATGGCCATTAGCCTAGTAACCTCCTATGATCCTATGATAATGATTCTCCCAAGTTCATTTGTGTTGGCATAACATAATGTGCAAAAAGCATAATTTTAGAAGTATATTGTTCATTCAATTCTAATCATTTTTATTTTTTGATTAGATATAATTACAATTGCTAAAATTTCTATGGCTAATGCAAAGAAGATAGGTGAGAAAGGATAACCTTTGTTTTGTTCCTGTAATTAGTGGAATTGTTTCAGAAGAGAATGGACCCAATTTAACACAGACTTTGTTTTTGTATATATTACCTAGGAGTGATATAAACTGATAAGGAAAGTCAAATATTTCTAATCATTTGAATAAATAATTCCAGTTTAATGATTCAAAAACCTAATGATTATAACTTCTTGATCTTTGTTGTTTACAAACATCAATAAGTGTTACTGTTCTTTTAATGTTATCTTGTGTTTGTTTCTTGTAAATGAAGCCAGATTGATATGTGTTAATTAGAACAGGTAGATACTTTTTTTTAATTTAGCAGCTAAAAAAAGACATAAAATATTTTATAGTCAAGATTTTTAGAGAAATTGGCCTGTATGCAAAGCAAAAATCTTCTTTTATAATAGGAACTACTAAAAATATCTCCACGAAGATGGAATTGTCCTAGATGACTATATAATTGAAAGAACATCATGGAATATGTATATAATTTGCTTGGGGTGTACCTTGAATATTTCTGGTATTAATCCATATATTCCTGGTGATTTTTTTTAATTGTTTTATTTTGTCAGATATTTCTTTAAAGAAAATTTGATCAGTTAGTTTATCTTCTAATTTGGGAAATTTTTCTAAACTGATATATCAAGAAGATTATTTAAATCTGTTTTGAAATGGTCCAATTGCTTTGGTCCCTGTTGTAAGGAAATATAATACTGTCTAAACATGTCCAGTATATTCCTGATATATGTGTAAATATTATTAATTGGATTTTTTATTTCTTGTTAAATTTAGACTATAGTTTCATACTTTTAGTAATATTTTTTCAGATGTTTAGACATTGTAGCATATGAGGCTAGATTTAGTTTTTTTTGAAATTAAGGTTGTTTTATGAGATAAAAAATCATTGTAGATTTTAAGTTTACAATTTCTGCTTTATTAATTATATCTCATTTACTTAACTTACATTTGGCATTTTATAATTTAACTTGAATGTCTATAAATTCATTGTTCCAATCTTTTATTATTTTCATAAACCAGGCTGTTTTTACATACATACAAGCTTTAAAATAATCCCATATCATGACTTTGTTTACTTCTTCAATATTATTTATTTACCTTTAAATTTAAATTTCTGAAAGCAACCAATATTTTAAATTTAAATTGACTATGTAGGAAGGAATTTTATTCATCAAGGTTAGTTTATTAAATCCATAGACATTTTTTTAAATAAGGACACTATGGCCTGAAAAAGAACAGAGTATTATATTAAAGCTAACTATTTTAGAGGAGAGTCATATGATGTCAATATCTTGTCATCTGCATTGAGTGTCATAATTAAATAAGTAATGAGTAAATTTTAGACGTATCAACTATTGTGGAAAAGGTATCTTTAAAATGAAGTTTTCAATCCAATTATTGAGGGCCTCAGCTGATGGGGGCAATCTAAATTTTCTAGAAGCACTAGTTTTAAAACTCTTTCATTTACAGTTGAAATCATATCCTATGATTAGTATACCCTTTGCATTACTCACAATAATATTCAAATGATCCTTAGCTTAACACCTATCCCTGGAAACCAATATAAATTAGCCAGTGTCCAAATTCTGTTGTTATATTTTATAACCACAAGAGATAATAAACATTCCTAGTCTTCAAATTTATAAATGACCTGGGGAATTGTGGTATTCTTTTTCCATAAAATCATGGCAATTCTTCTTTTAGTTTTAAATTTCGATTCTGGCAGTATTGAGTTGTGGTTTGGATTCCAAATGGATTTGTCTAAATGTTTAAAGTAAGCTACTTCAAGAAATACTACCACACATATTCACTAAATTTCTGTGCAGGACTAGCTTAGTCCTGCATGGAAGTGGACGTTTAGGAGCAGGACGGCAGTGCACCATGCATATTAATGAAGGCGCACTGCCTGAGCTCCTAATCTTACACTGAGTATGTAAGAGTGCAGGGGGCATATCTGAGAGCAGTGCTTTCAGAATATACACCCACCACAATGAAGAACAGCAGAAAGGCCAAAGGAATGAGCAAGACCACTCATAGGTGTCCGCATATCCCCAGCAACATTCCCCCATGTGTACAACAGCAATAGTAAATACAAATCAAATAAATAAACCTTTTGTTTTATTATGAATCCGATTAAAGCTAACCGTAGGTGTGCGGGTGTGCCCATCACTTAGCTACGGTTAATGCAGCTTAAATGGCTAAAGAGGATAACAAGGAAGATATATGGAAATGAAGCAATATAGCAATAGTGTAGTGGGCAGAGTATTCGCCTTACAAGCAGGCATTCCCGGTTTGAGTCCCACTGCAGCACATTCCATTTTCCATGTCAAATCATGTTATGACCAATATTTTAGTTGCATAACCTACTAAATAACATATATTTGTGAACTGGAGTACTGCATTAAATGCACACGTGAGGTGTCAGTGTCATAATGTTGCAAAGTCCACAGATAAGCACATGTGCCCCATACAGTATATGTACACAGGAATCATGGATACAAATGGAAGGTAACTTGTGTAAGGAATGACAACTACATACAGCTTCCAAATCCTCCACCTTCCCAAAAACCATTAGATATTACTGTCTAAATCAGTGCAATTGTAAGCAGGAGTAAGCACTAGTAAACAAGTGTAAGCACCAATAAGCAGTAGTAAACATATTTAAGCACTAGTAAGCGAGTTTAAGCCTATTTGCATGGGGGTAAGCAATGCACGCAAAGGTTAAGCAATTTTGAAGCTAACTCTCTGTAAGCATATTTAACCAGGGGTTAGCATTGCTTACCCTCACACAAACCCACTTACAACTGCTGAAAAATGCCTTAATCACTCTGTAGCCAACGGCCCTTGTTCTGCCCAGCAACAAAATACACAGCCTTGCAGGTCTTGAACCCAGGATACTACACACTATAGTCACAGTAGTTAACCACCAAGCCATCACAGCAGTGCAGAAGAATGAGGTATCTCCAAACAAATCCTCACTATAGTAAAATCAAACTGAACCTGTAAAAGGAATCAGTATACAGTCATATGTTCTATAACCCACTACATAACATAAATATATGAATTGGAGTACAGCACTAAGCACAGATGTGAGGTGTAATTGTAATAGAGTGTTGAAGTTCCCAATAAAACACAAGGACCCCATACAGTGCATGTACACATGAATCATGGATACCTGCATATATATAAGATGTAATGAATAATAAATCAATGCCAAAAAGAAAATATAATGCAAAGTCTAATGCAAGCAATGCTAAGCATTACACATGCCAGCTTAGGAGGTGTAAGCAATGTGTAGGCCAGCTAACTCAATGTGCCCAGTGGTATACCCCTTTAAACAATGCCAACCTTAGGCAAGCATTTTTGCCCATAGCCTAGTCTTTTCAAAACCAGCCAATCATGGAAAAGTGTGGGAAATTAGTCCTACTTAATCCCAACCGGCAGGAATACATCTCATAACTGGTTGTAGCTTTCCCTTGCAGGCACAATGGCAGAAAGGGGAGAAGGTGTGTGCTTCTGGACACAGAGCCGGTGCATCCAGGAGTCCAGAGTCATGGCAGGACTCCTTGTCAAAGACCATGAACAGAGACTGCTGCAGGGCCAGTACCAGGGTTCCCAATATAAGGTGGAAGCCTGGGACCATTTCGCCCGTGACCTCACCAGTGTGACTGGCAAACCCCGAACTGGTGAGCAGGTCAGGCATCACTATACTGACCTGAAGTGGCATAAGGGGGACCTCTTGAAGCAGTGGATCCAAGAGGCTAGAACGGCGGAGGCTGTCCCAGCTGTGTGTAAGTATCACTCCACTATGTGTGTAATAATTGCAAGCTCATGTATATCATGGATAGGTATGGCTAAATATTCCTCTTATGTCCTCCACAGCTGCAAGTGAGTGGGCCATGAACCAGGAGGCCCATGGAAGTCACCTGGAGAGGTTGCAATGTGAGGCAGGTCAGTAATACTCCTGTATGTACTGTCATAAGAAATAAATCTAAAAGTATTAGTAAATAAATTGCCTGTATAAAACCTGTATTGTTTAAGGCAAGTACTGCATACACCAGAGAATATGGCAGGAAGAGTCTCATATAGTTTGTATGCAAATAAAAGTGTAATAGCCTGACAATAAAGGTCTAACTGCTGGACTGCATGTGTATACTCTGGTATGATATGGTAATGTAGATTTGCAATCATGTAATAGTACTGTTGTATTAAGCACTGTTACCCACACTGTGCACCATAAATAGAATGTGTAGGAATGCCTATATTTGACTGGTGTAATCCCCAGAGGCCATTTAGTGCAACTGAGAGACACATAGACAGAAAACAGGAAAAAGGCAGACAACAAATCCTGAATAGCACATGCAACTGAGATGTTAACTGTTGTATTTTTAGCACACACAGCTATGGTTTGAACCCTGGCAGTGGTAGTAGTCTGCATACAGAATCATACCCCACAACTGTACAGATATGTCCAGAATGTCCAGTAAAGTGGCCCTTATCTTTGCATGTCAACCTGTCCCCCTAGGAAATCAGTGGGGTGATCCCAGACATATAGGCAGCAAACAGGAAATACAACTGATTGACACACATCTATGAGAAAAAAGCTGGCACACTAGCAACTCCCCAAATCTTATGAGAGTAAGAAGCCACGTATGTCCCATTTACACCCCCATGTTGTCAGACTGTGGCCAGAGTGTGTACAGTAACAGATTAAGATGTATGTGCATAATAGTAATGTGGAATCTGGTACTGTGTGTGGCAACATTCAGGTAGTGCTAGCAAACATTTTTTTCACAGGCCTGTCAGATACCAACACTGTGCCCAGAAATACAAGAATGATACCCTGCACTGGTACTGTTTACTTTGGTATTGTATGGCATTGTGACTGATGCAGTTGCTCTGAATAATAAGGTATTACTCATCACTGTCATCCACATTGTCCTACAAAATATAACTGTGTAGGAAACCCTGTATAAGAGTGTTGTAATACAAGGTCAGAATGCAAAACCATAGGAGAATTGTAAGACAGAAAGCAGATAGGAGATATAAAGCAATATCTATATAGCACACACAACTCTGATGGACAGTGTTTAAGTTGTAGCAGACACAGCCATGGTCTGAATCCTGGGAGTGGAAGTAGGCTGCATATAGAATCATACCCCATAACTGTACAGATAAGACCAGAATGTCCAGTATATGAGCCCATATCTGCTGCCTGTCACCCTGTCCCCCTGGGAAGTCTGTGGGATGATCCCAGATGTTTAGGGAGCAAACAGGGAATACAACTGATTGTCACACATCTATGAGAACAAACCTGTCACTCTAGCAACTCCCAAAACTGTTATGAGAGTATTAAGCCAAGTATGTCCAATCTATACCCCCATGTTGTCAAGCTGTGACCAGAGTGTGTACAGTAACAGAGTGAGATGTATGTGCATAATACTAATGTGTAATCTGGTACTTTGTGTGGCAACATACAGGTAGGGTTAACAAACATTGCTCCCACAGGTACATCGGATACGAACACTGTGCCGAGAAATAAAAAACTTGATACCCTGTACTGGTACTGTTTACTCTGGTATTGTATGGAATTGTGAGTGTTGCAGTTGCTCTGAATAATAAAGTATCACTGATCACTGTCACCCACAGTGTGCTACATAATATAACTGTGTAGGAAAGCCTGTATATGTGTGTGGTAAGTCACTAAAGGTTGAAGAGGGCAATAGTCTAGATATGTCCTGGTTCACCTGCATGTGGTCAAGACATGGCCACAGTCTGTGCAGAAAGAGATGCACAGCTATGTGCACAACATCAACCTGGAATCTGGGAGTATGTGTAGAAACAGTTAGTGTTAACAAACATTTCCTCCACAGGTATACCAGGCAAGAGGTGTATACTGCAGGTAAAACCAATTCATATATAAAGATGATAACAGCCATATCACTGTCCAAACTAAGGCTATAGGGTAGCGTAGTAATACTTGTAAGGTACAGATAACAGCACTGACTAGGAAAGTTATGTGAACTACAGGAATATACTAGTTAATTGACATCTTTCTCTCCCCCCTACCATATCTCCAACAATAAACTACATTTCCACCTCAACTGGTATGTAATGACGTCACTGTGCTTATGGGGCATATGTCCTATTGGTTGATAATTATTTAAATCTGTTTCAATGCATGTGCTGTATTGAAATATTCCAACATAGGTGGCATGGTGCCATCAATGTACCTGCATGTTGTTGTTATTACCACTGTGGTCCCATATATGCATGTGTTCTGTTTGCTATGCAACTGTTCCATATCTGGTGTCTGGCTTAATGAGAATATCTATGCATGCTGTTATTCCTAACCCTGGAATGTGTTGACTATTACTAACCTACATATATTGATAAAATTTAAATACTATAGCACATTTGGGAAGGCTAGTCCCAGCAGACCCACCTATCCCACCTCAGCTAGCTGTGGCACTGGGCACCAGCATGTCTGGGGCCCAACTCGGGTCCTCCTTGTCCTGCACCACCTTTGGGTGGAACTGCCTCAGGGGATGGGGCTCATCCCCCCAAGAGCGGGCGTGGACAGGAATCTGTCACCCATCGCCAGGTCTGGGTTGTTCTGCATAGCGAGCTCAACCAACAGTTTGGAGATCTGCTATGCCAACTCAAGGGCCGTGCGTCGCAACTAGAGGGTTGACCTGGCTCTGCGACTCAGCCCTCAGCACAGCCACCTATGGGGCTGTGAAGGTGCAGTGGTGACTGCCCATGTATGGGGACCTCAGTCCTACTGTTTCCACTAGGAGGATCATGGGCTTCCGATTTTCCAACACCCCTTCCCATCAAGGTGTTTACCCCCCACATGTCATATACCGCCCCTGTATGCATCTTGTTTGTCTTGTCTGCTAACCTACCCAACCTACCTACCCAAATATACCTACTACCTGTCCCCAACATCCCACTCTCACCTGAAAAAAAAGGGCAATCTGTTCTCAAAATAAATCACGCCCCATACATAGCTGTCTATTTCACATGTGTTCACCGGACACATATAATCTGTTCTAGTTGTCATCACAACATATTATTGTTGTCCTCACCGCTCTCTCAGGGGTTTGAGTGTCCAAATCAACCTCCAAATTCAGTGCATATGCAGAGCTGTTGCTGTAGAAGAAATGGGCAACTATGGACCTTCCCTACACCCTTCCTGTACATCCCTAGCTATTTTCCCTACTGTCTTTCCCTCTTTGTACCCCTTTTTCACCACTTTTGTATCAACCCTTTTTTCTTTTCTTTTAAAGAAATTAGCACGGGGTAAGCGGGAGTCATCACTTTTAAGCAGCAGTAAGCAGGTTTAAGCCTGTTTGCACAGGGGTAAGCAATACCTACACAGGTTAAGCAATTTAGAAGCTAATTGAGTATAAGAAACTGTGCGTGAAAGTTAGCAGTGCTTACCTCCACACAAACCACGCAAACCCACTTACAACTGCTTAAAAGTGCCCTTATCACTCTGTATCCAACAGCCCTTTTTCTGCCCAGCAACAAAATCAACAGCCTCAGCAAGGATCGAACCCAGGTCCCTGCACACCATAGCCAAAATGATTTACCACTAAGCCATGTCAGATATACATAACCCTGATATTTTCACAAACATATCATCCAGCCCAGTCATTCAACAGTACAAGAAATGTATTCCAACATGTAGATGTATGTATGTGTGTGTGTGTGTGTGTGTGTGTGTGTATATATATATATATATATATATATGTATATATATATATATAGATATATATATATATAAATAAATATATATATAAATAGATATAACATATCTATTTATGTACATATATGTGTGAGTGTATATATATATATATATATATATATATATATATATATATAGATATAACATATATATATATATATATATATATATATATATATATATATATATATATATAGATGTATGTGTATATATATATATATATATATATATATATATATATATATATATATGAATATATATACACACACACACACACACACACACACACACACACACACACACACACACACACACACACACACACACACACACACACATATATATATATATATATATATATATATATATATATATATATATAGATAAATATATATACATACATAAGCATACATCTATAGATATACATGTCTACATCTATATAGGTTCATAGGTGCATAGGTTCATAGGTTGGTACTAGGCTATCAGCCCTAGGGCCTATACAAGCCTAGCCATAACAATTCCCTGGATATTTCTTCCCACAATATTTACTTCCCTGTCTAGCAGGGTGACTGACATGATCCTGGGGTGAATTTACTATCTCCCATCCAATCATCAAGGTTCCTTTTGAAGAGGGCCAATGAGGCATTCTGCTTGACATGTATGGGCAGTCTATTTCAGAGTATGGGGAGTTTCTGGGTCAGGAACCTATCCCTTCCAGCATGTTTTGTTCATTGTGATGACAAGGTTTAGATCCCTGGAGCGTGTGGCTCTGAGGGATTGGGATTTCTTTAAGTGGAGCATGTCCAACAGCTCAGGGTTTGACATGGTCTTGTATGTTAAGCAGAGATTGCCTCTGAGTAGACGATATGCCACAGAGTATAGCTGGAGTTTTTTTAGACGGCCAGCATATAGCATCTGCTTTAGGTCTGTGATTCTTTTAGTGAGGTATTTCTGTGGCCTTTCCAGTTGTTGCAGATGTCTTGTGAGGTACATACCAAATGGAGCATTATACTCTATAATGGGTCTAATGAGGGATGAGTACAGTGGGACAATGACCTCTTTTTTCTGGATAAAAAGCCCTTAGTGATGAGGTGTGCCACATAGAAGGATTTCCTGACTGTTGTGGTGATGTGGTTATTGAAGGAGAGATCACTGTCCACCTGTGTCCCTAAGTCTCTCATCACACTTTTGATGTTTAGTGTACTGCCACCTATGTGTTAATTCATGGGTACATGTTTTTTTCCAAAGGGAATAAATATACATTTCTTGGCATTAAGCTTGAGCCCATGGCTCTGGCACCTGGCATCTGTTTCTATAAGGCCCTTTTGTAGAATATCCACATCATTTGGGGATATAGAAATGGCTCACAGTTTGCAGTCATCTGCGAACTTTGTTAGACAGAGTCCCTTAGTGTTGGCCTGTACTTCAGAGAAGTAGATGCCAAACAAGAGTGGTCCCAGGACTTGAACTCTGAGGTACTCCACTTGTCACTTGTCTGGAGCTGGATTTGGAGTCGGCTACTTTTGCAGTCTGGGTTCTGTCAGTAAGCCAGTTGGCAGCCCATCGAGTGACATAGGGATTTATGCCCAGATTAGTAAGTTTATCTATGATTCCAGAGTGGGGGATGGTGTTGAAGGCCATGGCAAGGTCCAGATAGGCTGTGTGGACCACCTTACCCTTGTCCACAGCTCTAGAGACTGATTCGAAGAAGTCAATCAGGTTCAGGAGACAAGATCGGCCCTTCACAAACCCAAACTGGGTGGGGTCCAGTGTTTGAAGGTTGCCAATGTCTTTGTTTATAAGTTCCATGATAATGCGTTCCATGCCCTTGCAGATCAGGCTCATCAGAGTGATGGGACGTTAGTTCCCAGGATCCAAGGTGGATCCCCCCTTGTGGAGTGGGATAACTGTAGCTGTGCGCCACTCAGTGGGAATGAAGCCTGAGGTGAGGCTATGATTAAACATGACACTTAGGTGAGGTGCTAGTTCATTTTGTAGTTCATGTAGTACACAGCCTGGGATGTCATCTGGTCTCATGGATGCTGTATTCTTAGCTTTGGAGAGTGCGGTTTCTACCTGTGTGGCCGTGATTACTGGAATTTGGCAATCTTTTGGTATTGAGATGGGCCCTTTAGGGGATGGGGGGGGGGGGTGAAGTTGGCACTAAATCGATCTTCCAGGATATTGGCAATATCCTTGGGATCAGTATATTTAATGCCATTCTGTTGTAGCTCAGACCAGATCTGAGCATTGCCATTTAGATTATTGACATAACTATAGAATGCCTTGTGGTTGTCTTTGGAATCTTTGGCCAATTTTATTTTCGTAACTAGCTTTTGAGGATTTTATGAGGGATCTCAGTTTCTTACTGAGGCTGGTGAGGGAGTTTTTTGAATCCTGGGATTTTCCTCTTTTCTGCAACTATATATCTACAGATATATATATATATATATATATATATATATATATATATATATATATATATATATATATATGTATGCAAGCAGATATATATATGGCTATACAGGTATATACGGCCATACATCTGTAGATAAAAATGGGAACATAACAAAATTATGTATGTCCACATGCACCGTTAATGGGGTTGAGAGGCCCCCAAACAACATACGTCTGGTACGAATAGGTATCCCCCCCCACAACCAAACACGTCTGCCCTGCAATACACTACCAGCTGTTGCAGATCCCATAACCAGGACCTGACACGACTTGGGAACAAGATGTTAACAGTACTCCATCCCTACTGTATGATGTCAGACTGGTATCAGCAACATATCATGCAGTACAGTCTGGCTCCCATAGGGAATGTATAATGTGGAAGCAATCAGCATCCCTAGGATACATATACACAGACACATATATGCAGATACAGATATATATATATATATATATATATATATATATATATATATATATATATATATAACTACAGATACACACACAGAGATATGTACAGGAAGATACATATGAAGGTGCACACAACATGGAACAGCCACTATGCCTACAGTTACCACCTTACCAATTGGACACTGTATGAGCCACCCATACAAATGAAAATCGTTGCCTGCAACATAAACCCAAAGAGAGATCAAAGGATATAACACCAAACACAGGTTTGCATACATGGGAAAGCTTTATTTGTGTACTATTACAGTCATATATGCCATGTCATATAGCTGTTTAGACACTGACATCCATATAAACAGAGTAATGCAACTGTGAAACAGTTGTACTCATACAGTAGTCTGGAAAGGTTTACATGTGTTGCTGTCCAGGCCGAGGCCTTCAAGTAGTACAATAGGAAAGACAGACTGGGCCACAGGATACCAAACAATCAACAGTAAGTAATGCTGATGTATAGTTCAGCAGTGTCTGTCTACACTCTGTACACAATCCCTAGTGGGTAAAGACCTCAGCTGACACAATGGGATATAACTGTTACATAACAAGGCATAACTGACACCATCACAATCACACTGACAGACAGAACAATCTGTATGGCAGGAGACAGTAGGCCTGCATTTACCGAAGGTGGATTGTATTATAATGTACATCCAGATACCTTAAGGCAGCTTACCCCTGATGCCCCCAAATGTTGTAACAGCCTAGGTTAGTTATGGTGCATCCCCCCTAGACTCAATAATACAGAGCCATATACCACTGTTACAAACACTGGCCTCTGTTGTGCATAAGGGAACACATGTATTGTGTGGGTGAAGCCCACAGATATATGACCCCAACCCCACAGTATGTATGGGAGACACAACAGCAGTGGAATGATGGTAGGAATGGCAGCATGACATACTCACAGCCTAGTACAGAACAACCCCTGACAGCATGTCATATGTGCAAAGCCTGGTATGTAGGTGGAGGACAGAGGTTGGAACACAGGCCCATATGTGTAAAAATGTTGTCATACACTAAGCAAGTTGCTGGTGTTACAGGATAGTCTGCAACATACCCCTAGTCAGGAATATGAAGTTAGAAACAGAAATGGATGTAGCCATGTACTGATGGCACTCAACACACACACTGTGAGAGAGAGAGAGAGAGAGAGAGACCATAAAAATGAACACATACAGCTCATATATGCATGAACAGAAGTATATATGCATGTAATAGAATGTAGTAATTGGCCCATAACAATGAGATAGATGATGTGGAATGCTTTATATGTGCCATCAGGTGTTGTTGTAATGATGTTCAGCTGAACAACTGCTAAGGACGAGTCCATCCCTGAGGATAGTGGGCCATACCCCTTAACCGTGCAGAGCAGCACTGACTGATAAGATGTAAGCCATCATAGTGTGTGATGTGTAATGGTGGAAGTAATGCCATTATGATGGACATGAGGGATCCACAGCCCACCCCTTGCAGGTACTCAGGTTAATCTGTACTGTAGCATGCAGGAATGCCATAGGTGTGTAATAGGGTTACCTGCAATCTGGCCCTACATATACCCCCCCAATATCAGGTTGTGTCCATATGTAGCACCTGTCTGTGTTGTAGCAAGGCAGAACAGTGCAGTTGTGCAGGAAGGTGTTGTGAGATTGTGGACCTGATGTCTGAATGTACCCCACATATAGGTATGCATATGTGTACATATATATAATATATACATATGTATGTATATATATATATGTATATATATATATATATATATATATATATATATATATATATATATATATATATATATATATATATGTATTTTATATATATATATATATATATATATATATATATATATATATATATATATATATATATATATATATATATATATATATATATATATATATATATATATATATATATATATACATATATACATATATATACATATGTATGTGTATATATATATATATATATATATATATATATATATATATATATATATATATGTGTAGACATATATATGAGCATATATATATACATCTACAGCTGTCAGTATGTGCAACATGGACGGGTATGTCACATGTGAACCCCTACATTGCCCTTGTCTGTAAAGTATGGAATGGAAAAATGGGAAAGTATGGCAGGAATAGTTATGGAGGTGGTAAGTATTGGTAGATATAAAGGGCAGTCTACAGGAATGGTATGTGACACATGTGGTGGGTAAACACCCTGGATGGTGTGTGTGGTCTGTGATGTGGATGTCCCATGGGCCCCAATATGGACACAATATGAACTAGCCTCCCACCCACTGCTACTCACAACAGCAGTCCATGTCCTGAAGGTGCCTGGCCTGGAGGCTAAGCCGGAGGAGCATGTCAGCATTGTGAATGTGTACTGGGTGCCTCACAGTGATGTAGCACATCCCACATGTGTCTGTAAAGCCCATTATGGAACAGACCCTGGACCTGACCTCAGGGGACAGGAACATGTCTGTGTGTGCCCCCGGGGGGGACAACATCCCCTGGGTTGGTTCCACCTGCCGGTATTGCTGGACCAGTACATGAGGAGGCCCCAGGGTAGGACATACATGTGATGTGACCGGATAACATGGGCAGATGGGTTTAGAGAGGTGGTTCTGCTGGGCAATAGTACATATACATGCTATTGTGTCACTGTTATAGAACATATGTCGGTAGTAATACTCTACACAATCACAGAACATGTCCAACAGCATGCATAGATACCCCCAATAACACAGAATGTCAGATGTGCAGCAATCACAAAGCAGCCATACCACAGGCATATATGGAGCCATAGTGGCCATGACAATGGCACACAGATGAATAGTCTGTAACAGGCCAGCAATGATAGTGTCCACACAGGGAACATGGCTACAAATACATAGCACAAAGTGCGGTACAATACAATATCTGTCCCACTGGTAGGTAAGCTGTAGCCATACCTAATGAGTTGTGTGTACAGTTTGTTGTCGCTGATATGGTGGTGGGGGGGGGGTGACAGATGTATATTAAGAACCGTGGTAACCTTGCTGTATGAGTTGCTCCAATCTGTTTCCATCTTTATGTCTTTCAGGCAAGATGTCACATGCATGGCTCCCATCATATTCAGTTGCTGAAAATGAAGTAGTGCTTACCTATTTAATCCAGCACTAATCTGTCCTGTTTGGCCGGGCCACCCATGATCAGCAGGAGTGGACCACCCTGTGGAAAGACCTAGTCCATAGAGTTAATGATGTCAGACTGCACAACCGCAGCTATGAGCAGGTCCAGCATAATTGTTCTGACCTGCTTTGCAATGCCTGTCGGCATGCTGCTGCAATCTGGGGGGATCACCTCACCACAGGGAGGGGGCCATGGCATCCATCCCCCCTGACAAGTGTGGAGGAGCTCCTGGCCAGCCTTGGGGCACCTGCCCATCCGGACACACACCAACCACCAGACAGCTTTGTGGAGGTGGTTGCCACCAACACTCCGGCCGAGGAGCATGCAGGTAAGGCCACAGGGCACATCAGTAGACCACTGTTGTGTATACATCCGCATCAGTATAGGTAGAGCATGCATATCTGACATGTCATAGATATATTTTGTTGCTGCATAGTAGTGATAAACAGATGTCCATATGTGGCAGTATTGTGGAATGTATTTTTGATGTATTGTAATACTGCACCCACGCTGTAGCACTGCCACAGTTGTGGCCACTGACTATGCATCTCTCACCCTCTTATGTAGTCCCCTCCGGCATACCACCAAGGCAGTAGCCTGTAGCTGGTGAGTATGGTTTATGTAGATGCTTGCCAATACGCCAGGTAACAAACAGACACTACTATTGTGACCCTCAGGGTGAGAATGACATGCATCAGCCAATCCTCCAGGTGCCTCCCTGCACATGGCCACTGAGGTGATCAATGGTTAGTGTTTGTGATGGAGACCTGTACCCAAATATGTTCTGTTGACTGTGGTAGTGTAGTGGGGGTACCCATGGCATGTGCTGCATACAGGGTGACATCTCCTATATGTGCCCGTTCTTACACAGCTGGGCAGACATGTCCATGCCAATCAAGCTTAAGTTGCCTGTACAAATCCCAGATGGATAACTGCCATCTGCACATCTGTACATGGACTATTGAGAGTTATCAGCTTGGCAAGTAGCTATGCAGTAGGATGAGTGTGTTGACAGATAGATGTTTGACAACAATATATATGCCATATCTACATGTCAGAAGCCCTCACTAATGTGCTGTACAGATGGTAGTCTACAGTTACATTCCACATGATGGATCATTACCCAGTAAGGGGTATATACTGTGACACAGCTCACACACCAGGGATACAACAGGGAGGACTCGGTGTTCAGCTATGCCTGCAGGTGTGCCTGTTGTCAGTACTACATTTAGCAATCTGCTCTTGCCTGGGTAAGCACTGTCAACAGTGGTACTGCCATGATGCACTACATGCCAGTGTGACAGCATGTACACTGGGCTACTACCCCTGTATGTAACACATTCACATGGATAACAGTGCTGTACAGGCCTCATATACGTCTGTCCAACACATGAGACTCACACCACTTGCTACTGTAATGACAGCACATAGGCGCATGTATTGTACATGGCATTACATACACTTATTACAGATGTCATTACCCTGTGCTGTTATCAGACTGGGGGGTGTGACCTGGTTACCAGGGCTAAGCCAAACTTAGCAAGTATCAGCATTGCTGCAATATAACAGCTGAGCTGATTTGCGCACTGGTAAGCGAAGTCTACACTGTGTAAGCACCCATACATTTACCCAGAGGTTAGCACTGCTTAGCTTTGTGCAAAGCCACGCAAACCCACTTAAAGCTACTCAAAACTGCCTTAACCACTCTGAATATGACAGCCCTTGTTTTGTCCAGCAACAAAATGAACAGCCCTTGCAAGACTTGAACCCAGGACCCTGCACACTAAAGTCACAGCACTTAACCACTACTCCATGACCACTGTGAAGACAGCTATTGTTTTACCAATATAGCTGTCAATATACATATTGAGTAGTATTGAACAATTGCCTTTACTTCCTATATTGTGTAGTCTTTGTTATTAATATGACTGTTGCATCACATATGTTGTTTTATCATAATGTACACATAGCGGATACATATGGTGAGATACATCTGGAAGGGTATACACAACCGTGAGGTTTACACATGACAGGAATATGGTTATATACATATAATAGGTCTATATATGTCTACCTGTACATATACATGTATACTCATACATATGTCTGTATACACATCTGTATAGTACAACATATATATGGCCATGTGTACATATCTTCCTATGTACATACACACACATATATATATATATATATATATATATATATATATACATTTATGTATATATAGCTATATGTATATATAGCGATATGTGTGTGTGTGTGTGTGTGTGTGTGTATATATATATATATATATATATATATATATATATAGATATATGTATATAGCTGTATATGTATGCACATCCTATGTGCACAGATATGCCTAGTTGTGTTGGTATATATGTAGATATCTATAACTATATGTGCATACATATATATTCTGATATACCTACTACTGTCAATATATATGTAGATATCCATACGTATATGTGCATATGTATCTCTATCTGTACATGTGTAGACATATATTGCTCTGTATATGTATATATCTGAGTGTTTATATGTATATATATGTACATATACATATACATCTATGTATGTCGATATGTATATATGTATATATCTATATAGATATATGGATACTTATATATACATATCTTTTCACTATAGATCCTGAACATGGAGTGGAGCTCTACCTCAGCCCCAATAATCCCAACTTTGAAGTGCAAGGGGATGTCAGGTATGTATCGCAGGTATATCTGTAGACTATTGCTATTGTAATAGTGATTGTCTTCACATACATGGTGTGTGTGGGAGGTCACATCTGCTCTTAACATGTGCGCCATTGGCTACTGACATACATCCAAAGGACATCATAATACAGTACCATTGCTAGCACAGTAATGCTTCTCTGGGCTACAGCATAGATATGACCAATATATGTGGACAGTCTGACACACTCTGGACAGTCCAGAGGTATACACAGAACCCCTTAGTGCAAGACATATGGACCAAGCCTGACAATGTGGATGTTAACAGCCATGTAGATGGGTATAACACATAACTACTGGTATACATTTGCCCCCATAGGTTATGCATTCACACACCCCTGTCTCTCCTGACACATAATAACCACTGGTACAGAGGTACCATGGCTACATACTACCCACTAGTTATTGACATGCATATGTACAGCATCCCAATGCTTTGTCTGACATACATGACTGTTATGGTGGCCCGGCAGCCATACATCTGGCAAGTATCTGGACATGACATCTCACTGGATGAGTACACTAAGCTGCTAGGCGTGTAACAAAGCACTGTGCAGGCTACAGGCAGACTGGCTCAACACTGGCCTACATTTCCTGTGGGGCAATACACATGTGCCTGCATATATAGCAGGCTCTACAGGTATGTCACAGCACAGAGTAACAGACACCTGTGTGAAAGTGCATAACCACAACCAATGTAAACACAGCCACAGCCACATATGGTAAGCTAGCGTAATATTACAGTATATAGACTATCTGTTCAACACCATCCTCATATGTGCCACTCACACACTAACCCTACATATGCTGGGCCACTACATAGTGTGGTCTGATGCCTGTCTGTGGTATGGGACATGTGTGTGTTTGGCCCTACAAACATGTAAGCCAATAAGGTAACATAGAGTGGAGCAGCATGTAACATCAGATAGAACAGGCCAAGGTACATATTAACAATACTCACACTGTCGACAATCACCATAAGTACACAGACCTCAGTACTATACACACAACCACAGAATGTCCAGGTTATGTCAGAGGTTCATATGTTTATAGGTAGGTACTAGGGTATCTGCCTGAAGGCATTTATAAACCTAGTTGGAATGTGTTGGCTTTTGCCACCCCCTTAGATTAGTTCCCTGTGCCTCTGTCTAGCAGAGCCATCAAAGTGATCCCCCTACTATAATAACATGTGTAGCTTGTTATCAGATATGATGTCTATAGATATCGTGTACAGCACATATGCTCCTCTTACTACATGACATACGTGCAAAGGTTGACAGAGTTGTGGCTGGAGGCACAAACACAGGGCCACTATTGACATGTTGCTGTGATAACCTCATACATTTGCTGTTGTAACAGGGTTTGTTGCAAGATATGTCCTATGAGGGGATATGAAGTCATTAACTCTCACAGCTGTCACCATCGACAGACTGCAGTACTCACACTACCTTTTGCAGTTTACAGATAGGGGCTCTATGGGTAACACAAGAAACAAAAGGCACCACACACTGCCCAGTCTGCAGATGACCCTACACATGGGGGTTTCCTCATTAACATAGCACTGACATGAGAGGTAATAAAACATGTAGGACAGCCATATCCGCACAAACCCTGTTAAACCAACATTACTCCAAATGCAGTATAGCAGCACTTACAGTCTGTAGCAAGTTAGGCACACCCCCCTCCTGTGTGTTGGCCTGTTTCCACAGTGTATGTTGTTAGAGGTAAATCCCCAATCCAGCTGTGATGCTGTTTGCCAAACAACAGATTAAGTTCCTGCTCACAGTGAATGCAAAGGCCCAACACCAACATGATGTTCCTAGATATTGGAGTGTGTTTCCATGCAATTGGCTATGGGAATGTTACCACAGCTGTTCCACATGCAATCAGCTAGAGAAGGGCTGCAATTCGTGCAGAGGCCATCAGCTGATCATGAGCATCACTTACAATACACATGCTGCTTCCTAAGCAAAGCAGGTGTAAGTCTTCACATCCACCAGAGAGGGAGTGAGAGAGGCAGATAGGGCAAAGATAAGTCAGGGAGGGGTGGGAGATTAAAAGTTAAGCATGTATGTGTCACACACCTACCAGTACAGGGTACCAAACCCCCAATGGCTATGTATTGCTATCACATATCTATGCAGTTATTGGATGTGCCACATAGGTTACATGTTGAAGAGCCCTCCAAACGTTTATGTGATGGTGAGTGACATCTGCAACAGTATTATGGTAGCTATAAGATAGGTGTAATACACATGCCTGTCCACATGATCAGGTGTCAGCATCAACACAGCCACACTCTCACAGGGACAAACACACATTGACACACTTGGTAGGGCCAGGAATACAACTCATCACTAGTTAGATTGCCACAACACAGTACTGTGCAGGTATCACATGCACCACAGGGGTTATATGAAGGTTATATGGGCAAAGGGTATGTGGAGGTGTCTGACATCAGACAGTATACTTCAGAATGCCAATGGGGGTTGTGGTGAGTGTGAATGTGGTCATAGGCATCATACAACACACACACAGACACAGAGTGCCAGTACTGACATGCATGGGTGCATTGCTTCACGGGTGTGTAGTGGTCTATTGTGCCAGATGGCTATACAAGGCTAGGTAATGGGTATACCTTGGCATCGGGCCACATGACAATGGTCTGCAGTGTGGCTCAGATGGGTGTAGTGTCTGGATTTGCCCACACAGGTGGGTATTGTATTCACCATCCAGTCACCTGGGTAACTATTGCGTGTGGCCATTGTTGTGCATTGCTTGCCATGTATGTGTTCCTTAGTCCATGACATGGATGGTGTCTGGGATGTGCACACCTTTCACATGCATGTACAGTGACATGTGGAACTGTACCTGGGATGTCTGGCCCATGTTGTATACACAGATTGTTATCATCAGATGTGCCAGTCCTGGCCTCATGTGGCAGGAACTGTTAATGGACAGCAGGTTGACCCTGCACCTGCACTGATAACATGATACAGGTATTCCCTGGTGTCAGTGGCATCTGTCCATACAGGGATGTTTTCAGCCATGGTATGTCCTTTGTGGGTCACATTTGATGGCACCACAGGTGTTGCAGCTGTCCAGTGGGGAACATATGGAAGGTGCACTGTCTGCATGTACATGCTTATTGGACTGATGGACAGGGTGTCATGCCCTCTGTAGCCCACTGCAAGCACACCATGGTTACTATTAGTGGGCAATTTGCAGGGTACTACCAACATAGAGGCTGTTGCCTAGGCAAGTGTGTGTGTGTGTATGAGACATGGGTTGAGAGTGTTCTCTGGGTAATACAATGGTTGCTAACTTTGTTCGCCTGGCCTTGATGTCACATGTAAGGGTATGGATTTGCACCCCAGCCTCTCAGCTATTTCAAATCTGTTATCCCTGTATGGTGGACATTGTGATATATACTAAGGCCACCATATAAGAAATTTGCAAAACCCGCTGCATATTGATTCCAGTTGTTACACATTCACACCCACCTCCACACAGCATATGACTGACAACACAGACACACACACCTGTCATGTCTGGGATTAGAACTCCTACCTAACTAGTTTATTACACTACAGCACCACACAGTTATAGGACGCACCATGGAGATTACTGGAGTACTCCTTCCCTAAAGGTGCATTTCACAGTGAATGACATCAGCAGGATTGCCAAAGGAGGGCATTTGAATTGTAGTGAGTGTGGCTAGCCTAAAAGGCATTGCTCCCTACACAGACACACACACAAACATGCACACCTGCCATGTGTGGGAATAGAACCACTACTAGAGTTCTATATCACACCACAGCATTATGCTGTTATAGGATGTGCCACAGGGATTACTGGAGTACTCCTTCCCCAAAGGTGTATTTCACAGTGAATGACATCAGCAGGATTGCCAAAGGAGAGCATTTGAATTGTAGTGAGTGTGACTAGTCTAAAAGGCATTGCTCCCTACACAGACATAGAAACACACACGCAAACATCCACACCTGCCATGTGTGGGAATAGAACCCCTACCAGAGTTCAACATTACACTACAGAATTATACTGTTATAGGACACACCATGGGGATTACTGGAGTACATCTTCCCCAAATGTGCATTTCACAGTGAATGACATCAATAGGATTGCCAATAATTGTAGTGAGTGTGAGTAGCCTAAAAAACATTGCTTTCTACACAAAACGAGACACACACACACACACACACACACACACACACACACACACACACACACACACACACACACACACACACTTGCCATGTCTGGGATTAAAACTCCTATCTAACTAGTTTATTACATTACAGCAGTATGCAGTTATAGGATGTACCACATAGATTACTAGGCTATGGCATTCTAAAAGGTGTATTTCACAGTGAATGACATCAGCAGCCTTGCCAAAGCAGGGCATTTGAATTGTAGTGAGTGTGATTAGCCTAAAAAAAACATTGCTTTCTACACAGGCAGAGACACCCACACACACATGCCACTTCTGGGATTAGAACTCCTACCTAACTAGTTTATGACATTACAGCATTATGCAGTTATAGGACATGCCATGGAGATTACTGGGGTACAACTTTCCAAAATGTGTATTTCACAGTAAATGACATCAGCAGCCTTACCAGTGTAGGGCATTTGAATTGTAGTGAGTGTGACTAGCCTAAAAAGGTATTGCTCTCTATACAGACACACAGTTGCCATGTCTGGGATTAGAGCTCCTACCTAACTAGTTTATCACACTACAGCAGTACGCAGTTATAGGATGCGCCACAGAGATTACTGGACTGCAACTTTCCGAAAGGTGTATTTCACAGTGAATGACATCAGCAGCTTTGCCAATGTAGGGCATTTGAATAGTAGTGAGTGTGACTAGCCTAAAAAGTATTGATCTCTTCACAGACAGAGACACACACACAAACACACACACAGTTGCCATGTCTGGGATTAGAACTCCTATCTAGCTAGTTTATCATACTACAGCAGCACACAGTTATAGGACGTGCCATGGAGGTTATTGGGCTACAACTTTTCCAAAGGTGTATTTCAAAGTGGATGACCTCAGCAGACTTGTCATAGTAGGGCTATGGGGAGGGCAGTGTGTGTGCATGGGCCATAACCCATTCATCTAGAGGCTAACACACCACATGCAGGCACACAAACAGTTATATCCCACAGGTACATGTATACAGCTGCTAGATGACTACTTCCTTGTACAGTCATGTTGCACAGCTAGCACTTGCACCACATAGTCTTTAATGCTAATGGATACCGGTGGCTAATGTCTACAGTGAGTGAAATTTACACCTCATGTGGTTGTAGCCATTTGGCTGTGTGCTGGGTGGGACAGTTCTCATAATAGATGGCTCCTTGTCACAGTCACTCTCTTCCACACATCTATGTACATCTATATTTGGCTTATTATAGTATGTTGTCCTTGTATATATATCTGTAGTCCTATTGACTGTGTGTGCAAAGCATGACTGGTGCATACTGAGGAGTGTATGCGCTAACATCTGCAAATGCCAGATATGTAGGGTCCACTGTTGTTTGCAGACATGGGCTTCATTTGTTTAAGTGTGTGAGCATGCCCAGTATGCCCTTCTGTACTGAATGTGTGAGTCAATTCCAGGTAGTTTGTACTCAAGTGCAGACCTTTGTGTTGTAATCCTACAGGTAGCAAACTGTTTCTGGAGGATATCAGTCGATCATTTGGCAATATGGGGACAAAGTTTGCAGGGGATAGTATGTACTGTAGGTGATTGTGTCTGTGCTGCTTCAACTACATGGTACTGCTGTTAGCAGAGATATTCAGACATGTGGACTGTGAAACACTGTGATGTTTTCTGTCCTCATGTACTGTCAGGTGAACATTCCTAATCACAGTGATGTCTTGGGGGACAAGGGTGACTCCAGCTGTGTGCGGTATTGTGGGCAGATGCCTACATATTAATGGTAAGTTATGCCATTCTGGAGAGGGAGCTGCAGACACTTGCTGCTGGGTCTGTGTATCCGGTTCAGCACCTTGGTCAGTGCTGGCAGAGGATCCCATACTTGTAGATCCATCGACATGACAGTATGGCCATATATTGCTGTGGCAATACCTCACAGCTGTACAGATTCAGTCAGGTTACCCAGAGGCAGGGGCCATGAGTCAAGACATTACTCCTATTGTGGTATACAGGCAAGTATGTAGCCACCCATTTATGTGTTTGCAGTCAGGGATAGTGTGTGCACACAGCTTTGTGTTGGACCTTGCACATTCCATGCTGCCCATGCTCTCACCCTCCTCTGTTATTCTATCCTCTTCCATACATTATGCATACATTCTCTGATACTTTCCCTAAGGTTATCACCCCATCACAGCTGTGTGTTGGTGTTGGTCATGCAGTGGGACATGGAGGACATGTTACTGAGGTTTGTCCACATGGCCTTGCCTATGACTTATGTGGAGTGTGTTATGTTATTTGGGTATCCATGACATAACATGCATTGGCAGTACGTGTGAGACACAGGCCCTTGGCAAAGGCCTGTGGGCCATTAGGTGTTGATGCAGGCCAGATGTGGCAGGCAGTTGCATTCTGTCAGTTCTGCAGTCTCAGACCGCCATACAGTATATTTCCCCACGGGTGACAGGGTAGGTGTGCTAGGTGTTCGTGCCAATACCATTTATCAGTTTTGATCAGGTGGTGTGGATGCTGGTAGTGTGCTACCTATGGCTAGTGACACACCTGCATGGGGCACCTGCACTGCATGCTGCATTCTTTCACTATTGCCATATACAGGTGAGGTCATATTGTACCCATTCCCCACAACAGGGATACGACCAGAGAGGTACCTGAGAGTAGTGTTTGTGTGAGCTGGGTGCATGTGTGCTATGGACACTGCTTGTATCTGACACACAGATATGTATTGGGCATTCCAGTTATGCTGGCATGTGCAGGTACATCAGCTCTTTCCCAGTACATCAGTCCTACTTCCTTTGTGATCTGCAAGTGTTCAGGCAGACAACACCGGTATCCCCTACTACAGGACCAGATAATGTGATGCAAATCCAACTTCAGACCAGTTACAAGTGGAGTACCACAGGGTTCAGTTCTGGGTTCTCTCCTGTTTGGTATCTACTTCTCTGAAGTACAGGCTAACACAGGTCGTCTTTGGCTAATGAAGTTCGCAGATGACTGAAAACTAGGAGCCATAATCAAAATTCCAAAAGATGTGGACATCCTACAAAAGGGCCTTGCTGAGACAGATGCCTGGTGTCAAAGCCATGGCCTCAAGCTCAATGCCAAAAAGTGCATTGTCATCCCTTTTGGTAAAAACTCTGTACCCATGAACTACCACATAGGCGGTAGTCTACTTAACACCGAAAGTGTGATAAGAAACCTTGGGACACAGGTGGGCAGTAGTCTCTCCTTTGATAATCACATCACCACAGTAGTCAGGAAATCCTTCAACATGACACACCTCATCACAAAAGGTTTCTCATCCAGGAAAAAAGAGGTCATTGTTCCCCTCTACTCATCACTCATTAGACCCATTATAGAGTACAATGCCCCTTTTGATATGTACCTCACAGGACATCTACAACAACTGGAAAGGCCACAGAAATATCTCACAAAGAGGATTACCGGCCTCAAACAGATGCCCTATGCAGACCGTCTCAAAAAACTGCAGCTTGACTCCGTCACACATCGCCTACTCAGAGGCGATCGCTGCCTAACACACAAAGCTATGTCAAACCCAGAGCTTTTAGACATGCTCCACTTAAAGAAATCCCACTCCCTATGAGCTACATGCTCTAGGGACATAAACCTTGCCACCACAATAAACAGAACATGGTGGAGGGATAGATTCCTGTCCCAGAGACTTCCCATACTCTGGAACAAACTACCTATCTATATCAAACAAAGCTCCTCATTAGCACTCTTCAAGAAAAATCTTGATGATTGGATGGGAGATAGGAAATTCACCCCGGGGATCACTTCTGTGGCTCTGCTCGACAGTGGCACAGGAAAATCATTTTCTTGGGTGGCGAAAGCCAGGAACCTTCTGGACAGGCTTATATAGGCCCTAGGGCCAATAGCCTAGTACCTACCTATGAACCTATGAATCTATACCTGTATGTACAATTCCAAGGGTGTCTCCATTTCACAGTGACACAATATATACTGCATGTCTGGGGTACTTTCCCCGTGTACTGCTTGTATATCTAGCCTAACATCCATGCCATGTCAGTCTTTCAGATGGTGACACATATTACCACCATACATTTACAATGGCTGACTGTTAGCATGTGTTATACTGGTAGTAATTGTCTTTGGCACTGCAGTTGTGAGGACTTGTCCCTGTCATCAGCAGTAGTGGGCAATGGCCACCAGGTCTTACCTCAACATGCATACATACTGACCACTCTCACACAATATGAAACACACACCAACCTAATTCACACATACCTGCATACTGTGCAGATGCTACAACCTATCCTGCTACCTTGACCACCTCTGTACATCTGTGCTCCACTGGTATTATACTTACACATACATGTTACTACATTTCTAAACAGGCTTGTGGGGGGGCACACCTGACTATTACAATGTGTGTACATCAGATTGGGGGGCACACCAGACCGTTACTACATTTCTAAATAGGTTTGGGGGCACATCTGACTGTTACTACATTTCTACATAAGGTTGGGGGAGCACACCTGACTGTTTCGACATTCCTACACAGGATTGTGGGAGGGGGGCACACCTGACTGTTACTACATTTCTACACAGGATTGGGGGGGATGCAGCTGTCTGTTTCTACATTTCTACACAGTGGTTGGGAGGGGGCACACCTGACTGTTACTACATTTCTACATAGGATTGTGGGGGGACGCACCTGACTGTTTCTACATTTATACACAGGATTGGGGGGCACACCTGCCTATTTCTACATTTCTTCAAAGGATTGGGGGGCACACCTGACTGTGTCTACATTTCTACACAGGATTGGGGGGGCACACCTGACTGTTACTACATTTTTACACAGGATTCGGGGGCACACCTGACTGTTTCTACATTTCTACATAGGATTGGGGCCATACCTGACAGTTATAACATTTCTACACAAGATTGGGGGTGCACACCTGACTGTTACTACATTTCTACACAGGATTGGAGGGGGCACACCTGACTGTTTCTGCAGTTCTACATAGGATGGGGGGGCACACCTGACACTTGTACACATCTGCTATGACTGTACTGGTATGTCAGGTACTCCATTTCATTCTGTATTCCAACCTATCATGCTGACTAGAGGCATATCAGTGTACTACAGGTCTTAGTTTTGCTTGACCTACATATTAGTTTCTGACTTCCTACCCTTCAGAACTAACATCCCACTGCCTGACCTGCTGTAGTCTGTCTGTGTAGGCCTGGGGGGTTACCCATAGGCATCATTCAGAGGCCATAACACAGCATTTGTTTGTATTTGTCTACATCTGTTCAGCTGGCTGAGACTGTTGTTGGGTATATGAACCTCCCTGACTGGCATTTGTGAGTCATATGGACACACATGTGGCCCAGCACATTTCCTGCAGTGGGTTTTGTCATCCTGTGTAGTACTGGCTACTGTGGTGACACCAGTATTTGTTACAGATCTCATGGTGCCACTATAGGTGTCTACTATCTGCTGGCATACCATTCAGCTACCTGATTCCCTTACATGCTCACATCCATACCATAGATACAGGTAACAACACATTCTACTCCATTCGACAATTGGTAGGTTGAGTGACTTACCTTGTGGGTGTCCCAGTACTGAGGGTGGTGCTGCAGAGATGTCTATGTCAGATGCACATAGTACACTCCCTACACATGGTTGAGCACAGGTAGTGTCATGTTTGGCATCCCTTTTACTGTATGTGCAAGGCAGAGAGAGGTGTCATTCCCTTGGTCCCTCCTGTGTCAGTGTATGTGCTATGCATTGCCTCTTTGCCAAGGCCAGGGCATACTGGGCATGCCTCCTTCTGCCTACTGGGGCAGGCTCAGGTTGTTCCTCCTCAGAGTCACTCTGTGCCTGTGCAGGCCTTGGCAATGGTGGGGGGTTGTGTGGCCCTGCCCCGTGCTGTTCCTCCTGCAGCTGTTTCCACAGGATCATATTGTGTAGCATGGCACATACGATGAAAATTTGGGTACATGTAGGTGGTGAGTACTGCAAGGCTCCACCGGATGTGTCCATGCACCGGAACCGTGACTTGAGAATCCCAAATACATGCTCTGTTATAATTCTAGTCTATGCATGTGCATCATTATGTAGTTTCTGTTTGGGTGTGTGTGCATTTCTGATGGGTGTCATCAGCCATGGCTCCAGTGCGTAACCAGCATCCCCCACTAGGTGACCGTAAGGGATGTCCCCATTGACAAATCTCTGGTACAGCTGCGTCAGATGCCAGATGTGGGAATCATGATAGCTTCCAGGGCACTCAGCAAACACATTCATTATTATTCCCTGGGCATCGCACACGACCTGGGAGTTGATGGTTGCTTAGATGATGTAAAGAGTGCTAGGCAACCTCAGACACACCCCCTTGCTTAGCTCTGCTAAGCTAAGGGCAAACCCGAGCCACAGGGCTCCAATCCACTTACAGTATGCCTGACACCCCCCCCCCATGATGTCAGCTAACTCCTAGGCTTGCACCAAGCTATTCCTGCTCTTACACTAGCATGCAGGGGAAATCTGGGATTCACTATCATTCCCCTCATTTGCATAGGATTGCCTGCTAATGCATAGTTACATGTCCCACACTGAGCCTCCCCCCTTAGCAACCACTATTCACTGGCCATATTGTCTTCTGCCTGCCATTAAGTATAGTGGTAGAATAGTGATTTTAGTTAGAATGCTTATTTTAGGTTTTTTTTCTTATTTTCCCCCGATCCCATTTGCGCGCCACTGCCCTACGCTTAAACAGCCAAGATCGGCTAAAAAAATAAAAGTTTAATTTTTTTTCAGGTGTTTTCCATTCCAATGACCTTATAGTTGGCCATTGGCATGCTTTATCCTCAAGATACTTGACTCTCATGCTCCTAAGCGACTTACTAGAACCAAGGAACGTATAGCACCTTGGCTAACACAAGATACTAAATCTAAAATTAGACTCAGAGACTTGGCCTGGAACAAATGGAGAACCACAAAACCCCCCTTAGATCGCATCAAGTTCCTACAGCTTAGAAATTCAACCAAAGCAGCCGTTATGTCTAATAAAAAACAATATTTTTGTCACCTCCAAGATAAACATAAGTATAATCCTAAAAAATTCTGGGCTGGTTTCAATCACCTCCTACACCCAGGTAAATCTACTACCCCCACCCCTGAAAAACTCATGGATAAAGATCCAACTGAAATAGCTAACACTTTTAATTCTTTTTTTACTGAGACCATCCAGTCCCTCGCCAGTAAGCTTGCCACTTCTCCCTCGGTGGCAACCTCAACCAAAGATCCAACCCAAACTGCCTTCAGCCTACAACCTACCTCCACCTCCTATATTCGTACCCTCTTGAAAAAACATAAACCAACCACCCTAGCGGCTGACTTGCTCCCAGCCAAATACTTACAAATAGCATCTGACGCCATAGCCTACCCTGTCTCAATCTTGATCAACCGAACCATTTCAGAAGCTTCTATTCCCTCTATTTGGAAAATCTCTTATATCATCCCCCTCCATAAAGAAGGGTCCTCCACCGACACTTCTAACTATAGACCCATAGCCATACTGTCTCCTCTTGCCAAAATTATGGAACGCTGTGTCCACAAACAACTCATTACCTACCTCACACAAAATAACCTCCTATCCAACACCCAACACGGCTTCCGCCCCCATCACAGCACAACCACTGCTCTCCTCTCCTTTGTTGACTCAGTCAACCACAACCGCAATAACAAATTAATCTCCTCTGCGCTCTTTCTAGACCTATCGAAAGCCTTTGATATGGTCAACCACCAACAATTGTTCCACACACTGGAAACCTTTCATCTTAGCAAACCAACCATAAGTTGGTTTAATGCCTACCTCTCTTGCAGAAAACAGGCGGTTCAGTGGCAAAACAAGCTATCAGACCTACTCCCCACCAATATTGGTGTTCCCCAAGGATCTATCCTCGGTCCCCTTCTTTTTTCCATATTTATAAATGGTCCACACTCTATCATTCCCAAAGCTACCTGCATTCAATATGCAGATGACTCCACCCTTATCTGCTCTGACGTCTCTCTTGCCAAACTCCAAGTCACAACCCAAAACTGCTTTTCCACAGTTGAAAAATGGTTCTTGGAACTTACACTCCTACTCAACCCAACCAAAACCAAATTACTTCTATTTTTCCCCACTTCAGCTACCGCCCAAGGAATAGAACCCCCCAACACCAACAATCCAACCTTCTACGTGTCCTCCAACAATGGTACCATAATCTACCCTGTCTCCCACACCAAACTGCTAGGGGTGACTATAGACCACAAACTTAAATTTGATATGCATGTAAATCTAACCATTAAGTCGGTCAACAAAAAACTCGGGTCCATGTATAGAATAAAGACCTTCTTAACCCCGCACACCAAACTAACAATTGCCTGAACCCACCTCCTCTCCACACTCCTGTATGCCTCCCCGATATTCTCCTTCCTCCATAAGAGAGAGCTTAATAAACTTTCTACTGCCTACAATCACATAGCCAGATTCATAACTGGAATGCCCTATCGCACCCATCACTGCCTAAACCTAAGGACACTAGATTGGCTAGAACTGCCTAATATTCTCAAACTCAACCAACTCATTGAGGCTTTTAAAATTATCAACCATCCAGATAAAACCCCCTCATTGAACAAACTACTTACCCCTTACTCCAACCTTACATCCCTCAGGTCTTCCAAAAGTCTACAAGTAATGACCATCAAATCTAACAACTCCGGTGGTGAAGCACTATATGCTAATTCCATTGGCAAATCCTGGAATGCCCTCCCAAACAACCTAAGACTTATGTCCTCTCTGCACCAATTTAAAATACATCTTAGAGCACTCCTGAAGTCCCAATGGTTATGCCCTTGCTCTAATCCAGACTAATAGTTAACATCCCTGCCTCACCTAGGCCTCACTAAGCCTCCACCCAACCCTAAAACCTAAGGGTACACAATATAGCCCTGTTAGTCCTTCTGTTCAAGTCTGTATCTCTTTTAAATTACATATATAACTACTTACTTGCTTTATTTTGCCTTTAATCGTCTGTGTATTTACTTGTTTTAACTTTGTCCTGTATTTGTTTATGTAACCATGATCTTGGAGCTTTTCTCCCCGGGCCTCCACTGAAAATGGACATGTATCCAGTTGGACTAGCCCGGTCAACAAATGTAAAATAAATAAATAAAATAAAAAATAAAAATAAACTTTATACATGATATCCACCCTTTATTTGGAGCTGTCATGGCTCAGTTTTGTAATTTGTAAAAATGTACTCCATTATTGGCGGAGTACATTTCTACAGATTACACTAGTCCTGCACGGCCGGTTTCCAAATTCACGTCAGTTGCATGGATTTCTCCTGCAAATTGGGTAATTTGCATAAAGGCACTGAGTCCGTGCAGGACTAGTGCAGGAGCGCTCATGCACGTCCCTACAGGTGGAGCTGGAGCTGGAGCTCCTGCATTAATCCTGCACGCCGTGCAGGGCTTGCAGAATCTGGGGGTACTTGTAATTTATTGATATCAAGATATTTTAATAAACATCTCCTTTTCATGGAATTGTTAAAATGTTAACATTTACAGAGATTAAAACTAAAGCCATACGGAGTTAAAAGGAATTAACCTTGGTAATTTTATAAGTGTAAGAATGTAAGTTATTAAATGAAATAAATTTTTATCACAAAGAAGAGTCTGTTAGTACAAGGGAATTAAAAAGTCATCCTATGAAGTCCGCAATAAAATAAATGAATATAATAACTTAAATACAACTATAGTACAGTATAGTAAAATAAAAAACAATTATTAGGTTGTTAAACTCCCTGTTTTAAACAATTAATTAAACATAGTTATACAGTAACGATCAGATACATAAAAATGTATAGTATTTATTAGTGCTCCCCTAACACAGTTAATTTTCTTTGCCTTTTTTTCTTGTAAGTCTGTAACTCCTTCACCATTTGCTTTTCTTGTTATTTATATCACTTCCCCCATTTCTGTTCTTAGGATTATAGGATCATAGGAGGTTACTAGGCTAATGGCCCTAGGGCCCTTACAAGTCTAGCCATGTACAACTCCTGTTCCCAGGAATATCAAGGTATTAAGTGGAACTAAATCAACAACTACTGCCCCTGTCTAAGAGGGACGCAGGTGAAACTCTTAGGGTGAAGTTGCAGTCTCCCATCCAGTCATCCAAATTACATTTAATTAGGGTCAGCAAGGGGATCTGTTTCACCTGAACTGGAAGTTTGCTCCAGAGGAGAAGAGTGGCAGCCTCTGTGAGACATAACTGTTCCTCCTGCAATTCCTGTTGATGTCACATACTAGGTTGAATTCCCTAGAATGAGTGCATCTTATACCATTTGATTTATGAATGTGCAGCATTTCCATTTGAGCAGGATCTGAGATTGCTTTATATGCAAGGCAGAGGTCGCTTCTGTGTAGTCTGTAAGATAAAGAGTTTAGTGACAGTGATTTCAGTCTGTCAATGTATGACATATGCTGAATACCCTGAATTTTCTTTGTAAGAGACCTTTGAGGTCTTTCCAGTTACTGCAGGTGCCTGGTAAGGTACATACCAAAGGTAGCATTGTACTCGGTTATTGGCCTGATGAGTGGGAATACAGGTGGGTTATGACCTCTTTTGTTCTGGATGCTGTGCCCTTAGTTATGAGGTGGGTGACACAAAAAACCTTTCTTACCACTGTGGAGATGTGGTGGTCAAGTGAAAGGTTGCTGTCAACCTGTGTGTCCAAATCTCTTACCACTGATTGAGTGCTTAGGGTATTGTTATTAATGTGGTAATCTGCAGGGATATCGCCCTTGCCGAAGAGTATGATAATGCATTTTTTTGCATTGAGTTTTAGCCCATGACTTTGGCACCAGTCATTTGTGTGTGTAAGTCCCTCTTGTAGGATGTTGACATAATTTGTGGACTCGACTGCACCCAGTTTGCGATCATCAGAAAAATTTGTCAGCATAGGCCTTTTGTGTTAGCTTGTACATCAGAGAAGTAGATTCCAAACAATAGCGGCCCCAGCACTAATCCCTGTGGAGCACTACTGGTTATGAGTCTGCTGCTAGACGTAGAGTTACCTCTTTTGACTGTGTGCGTTCTAACAGTTAGCCAGTTTGCAACCCACTTGATAATATATGGCTTGATCTCCAGTTTTAATTTCTCCAAATTATTTTGGTTTCTAATACCATGATGGGAATGGACCCCATTCCTAAGTCAAAGTATGATTAAAGTTCATGAAATTAGTATTGTTTCAATCTTTGATGTCAGCCAGAAAAGCTTTTCACAGCACCTGCAATGTGCCCAGTAATGACTCCTTCTGCAACTTGTATGGAGTTAGATGTATCAGTAACATATCTAAATGTATTTATTTATTTTTATTTTAAATTTGTTGACTAGGTTTGTCCAACTGAGCTTAGTAGCCCTTTTTCAGAAGAGGCCCAGGGAGAAAAGCTCCACATGTTCTACAGATTATAATTTACAAAAATAAGTAAACAAACAACTGGTTTACATAACATATTCAAAGCAACATATACATAAAAAACAAGGAGTTACTACAGTAAACTAATCATTATGTCAGTCAGATTTAGAATCCTACATCATTCAGAAGGACTAACAATAGTTTTGTCACCAGACATAAAATCTTACATTATGCAGATAAGAATTATGTAATGTGTTTAGGAAAGAAAAGTTAATGCGAGATGAGGTCTAGAGAGTTAGAGCAAGTTACATAGGTTGGGAGCAGATAGAGGTGTGCAGTTAGGGTTGATAAGCTGTTTAAGGGGGGTGGGTACAGAGGCAGGTCCATTGGCTTAGCAGGTATTCTGTAGTGGCTAGCTTGACTTGACTAAATTGCTTGAGTGACCTAATCTCTAGTGGGAGTTTTTTCCATGCCTTGAAAGGATTATAGCTGTAGAAAATACATCATTTCTTAGTTTTAGGTTTGTGGATTTGTAGCAGATCTAGGTTAGAGGTCCAGAGGGATCTAGCAGGTGAATAGTGGGAGATGACAGATGATAGGGTAGGGCAGTAAGAAGGCTGATAAAGAGTGGAGTGGATGATCTGGAGTTAAGGGAGAAGAACCTGGTGAGGTAGTTCAAGCCAGTTAAGGTGTTTGAGTGAGAGACAGGTAATGTGACTTAAGTCTGATGTGCTGCAAATTTGGCTATCTTGTTGTAGGTAGATTCAAGTTTGGCAAGGAGTGTGGAGTTGAGACAAGTAAGAATTTGAGAGCCATAAAATAGGCTGGGTAGGAGGTAGGCATAAGAGAGAGAGTTACTTTAGCTTCACTGGTGAGAAACTTTTTGTTGTAGTAGAGGAGCCCTAGTTTCTGATGAGTTTTCTTGATACAGTTGTTAATGTGTCAATCGAATTTAAGTTGGTCATCAATGATGACACCAAGGAGTTTAGTGCTAGTTTCCACCTCAATGTGTGTGTTATTGAGGGACAGGATTGTGAAAGTGGAATTAATGTGGTTCTAGTTTTTAGGAAGAAAAAGCAGTAGCTTAGTTTTTTTGGGTTAAGGATGAGCTGGTTATCAGAGAGACAGTTTTATACTGAGTTAAAGGAAGTCTGTGTTGTAGAGATGAGTTCAGAGGGAGAGTCAGCAATAGTGATGACAGTAGAGTCATCAGCGTATTGGAGCAGTGATGAATGAGGACAGGAAGAATAAAGAAGATTAGTGAAGATGTTGAAAAGTAGTGGCCCAAAGATGGAACCCTGAGGGACACCCATTTTAACTGGGAGAGGAGGGGAGAGTGCAGATTGCCACTTCACTGCTTGAGATCTGTCAGTGAGGTAGCTGCAAAACCATGCAACAGTAGCAGGGGAGAAGTTAAGGTTGGTTAGTTTGCGCAGAAGGAGAGGGTGAGAGATGGTGTCAAAGCTTTAGAGAGATCTAGGAATAGGCAGGAGACAAGTTTGTTGCTGTCTCTGGCAACGGCTATAGTATTAAGGAAGGATAGTAGGGCAGTAGTAGTACTATGTGTTGGTCTAAAGCCATGTTGTGTAGGTGTAAGCAGATTTTTAGAGAGTATGTAGTGCATAACTTGTTTATATATGCATTTTTCTAGAACTTTAGAGAGAGGAGAGAGAATGACAATTGGTCTAAAATTAGTGATGTCTGAGGAGTTACCTCCTTTATGTATTGGCAGAGTGAAGAATTGTTTCCATTTGGAAGGGACTTTGGACTCTGAAATGGAGTGGTTGATTAAGATAGATACAGGGAGAGAGTCAGCAGCTAACTGAAGGAAAAGGGAAGGAATGTTGTCGGTAGAAGCTGAGCAAGGTTTGAGTTTAGAAAGTAGGGATTTGATGTAGCTAGTGGGTACAGGTTTGAGGGAAAAAGAATTTGATTAGAGTATAGTGGGATGTGATAGAGAGTGGTTAGAAATATTATTAAAGGTAGATGAACTGGCACTGGGGTTAAATAGTTTGGATAAAGAGTCAATGAAATATGTGTTGAAGGTGGAGGCAGTATCCTTGGGAGTGTTATCAGGACAAGGATTGGGGGAGCAGGGACCACCAGGATGTAATATGTGGTTTAAGGAGTTCCAAAATTTTTTGGGGTTAGAGTTCAAGGCTGAGGGTGGATTATAGTAGAAGTCTCTTTTATCTTTATTAATACGCTTTTTGGTCTGATTTCTAAGTTTTTTGTATTTTAGCAAGTCTGCAGGGAGGTTTGTTTTGATCCATGTTTTCTATGCTCTGTCTCTATTTTTCATTAGGATGTGGGTGGAATTTGATAGCCATGGAGATATATTAGATTTAATATGGACTGTGCAAAGTGGGGCAAGTGAGTTAAGTATAGAGAGATAAGTGGAGTTCAAAGACAGGACAGCATCGTCAAAGGGGAGATGGGTAAGGAAATTCAAGTTAAGTTTAGAGAGAAGAGATTTAAAGGTGTCAGGGTGGAAGTTAGTAAGCTTGTGGCATGTGATAAATATATGTTGATTAGTAAAATGGGGGATATATCTGAGTAGTTTTATTGGGGAGTGATCACTTAGTTTGTTGGGAAGGTTTCAGGATTGTGATATTTAGAGGGATGAGAGACTAGAATCCAGTCGATAAGGGTGCTGTGTGTATGAGAGTTGTTGGTATGGGTTTCATCAGTGATAAGTTGAGTAAAGCTATACAAGCTGATGTGTAAGGAAGAATTTGGGGTACAGAGAGTTAACCAATTAATACTGACATCACCAAGAATAATGGTTTCATTAGGAATATGTTGAGAGAAGTATGAGAGATTGTTTTCCAGCAGGGGTAAGTTATCCCCCTGGGGGAATGTAGACTGCTACTATTGTAATGGTGGTATGGGTGTTAAGCACAAGGTTGGCTGTCAGTATTTCAGCAAGGGAAAAGGACGGGATAGTTTTATTAGTTGTCAGAGTAAGGTGGTTAGAGTAAACAATGGCAACTCACCACCCTTTTTCTTTTGTAGGTCAAGGCGGAGTGTACTATAGTCAGGAGGGAGAAAGTCTTAGTCATTATGTTGGGGTTTCATTCAAGTTTCTTTTAGGGTGATGACATCAGGAGTGTGGCTTGAGATCCAAGCATGAAGTTCACTAACCTTGTTTAATATGCTTCTAGTGTTTATTGAGTAAAAGGAGATTTGTTTGTTGGGAGGGCAGAGGTGTATAGGTTAGTGGGAGTATATTATCAGTGGAGTTGTGTTGAGTGGGACCTGGATTGGGATGAATATCTCCTGCAAGTAGAAGAACATTAGGGTACTAGTGACAGTTATATTTGTAAAAGTTAAAGATAAAATACTTTGTTTTATTTTTAGGGAATGTGGTGTAGGTGGGGGGAATTTTGATTTTAGGAAGAGGAGTTTCAGTAGAAAAGATAGAAGTGAAAATAGCAAATGAATGACTGTAGATTATTTTTTATAAGCCCCATTGCTCCTACCACTATTGGAACTGTCTGGGTATCTTTCTTTCACATTGCTCTCATTTCTGCTTGCAAATCCTGATAATTTCTGACTTTGTGTCTCTTTGTACGCAAGACACTGTAGTTACTGGGTGTAGTGGTTTCAGTGATCAATGCTACTTTTATCTTCTTTTCATGGGCCACTATATCTGGTTTTCTCGCATCCATTTTTTGTACTGTTGGTAATGGATGATCCCATGTGATGTAGACGTCATCATTTTCTGTGATGCTTTGTGGCTCATGCTTCCAGTGGTTTTCAACTACTTCAGTATTATAATGTTTGTACAATCCCCAGTGCAACAGTCTTGTTGTATTATTATGCCTTATAGTATACAGTCCTTATGCCATTAGTATGCCACAAGCAGCAACAAGGTGTGCAACTGTTTCCAATTCTGTCTTACAAAACCTACATTTGTCTATTTCTCCCACATGTTCATTGAATGAATTTGCCTCTACTTAACCATTCCTCTGTTCGATCCTGATCAACATGAGGTTGTTCCAGGAGTTTTCTATACATGCAACTATATTTATGCATTTTCCACATTTTTTGCCTTCTCATCTGGTCCTTCATATTCTTTCTTTTGTTTTTTGCCACATTCAGTTGCTGCCTGATTTTTATCTACTTTTGGTTTGATTTCCATTCCTGCTTGACACCAATATGCTTCTGCTAGACTAAGAAGGGAAGTCATCTTAGATTTATTCACCTCATGTTTCAAACTTTTATCTATGTTTGGGTCTTGTGAGGTCAGCAGATATGTATGTAGCCCCACAATTGCAGATCTATACATGTAATCAATTTCAAGGAGCCCCATCCCTCCTTCAGAACGGGGAATATATAATCTTGATATGCACTGATTTTTAAAATCATTTGATGAGCATGAAGCATCCTTATTGTTTTCCTGTCTAATCTATCCAACACCTTTTGGGTCAATCAGTCACTCCAAAACCGTATGTTAGGACAGGAAGAGCAAATTGGTTTATAGCTTGAACTTTGTTCCTAGATGGCAATGCTATCTTCAGGATTAATTAAAGTCTTCTAAAATATTCTTTAATGAGTTTTATTTGCATTTGTTCATGTTTTATTGTTGATCCTTCATCATTTTCCAAATATTTATACACCCTCTATTTCTCAAATTCTTGTCCCAAACTGATGTTTTCTTGGTGCTGCAGCTTTCCTACTTTAACAGTCACTTTTGCACATTTATTAAGACCAAATGACTTTCTTATATAATCTGGAAAAGTTTTGACTACTTGCAGTTGTGCTTTCAGTTCCTCATCTGATGAGCTATACAGTTTTAAATCATCAACAAAGAGAAGCTGAGAAGTCTTTACACTTTGTTGCTTTCTGGGAGCCAAATTTTAGCCATGACCTAATCTGTTAAGCAGACAGCTTAATGGGTTAAGGCAAAGCAAAAGAGTAGCTGTGACAGAGAGTCACCCTGGAATATCCCCCTCTGGATTTTTATCCCAGGAATAATAATTTGTCCTTTATCATGGCTTAACTGCAAAGTGGTTTGTCACTGTTCCGTGGTCACTGTGATGTAGTTTATCAGTGCAAGGTGTATCTTATACATTTTAAGCACTGTTTTATCCATGAATGTGGAATACTGTCAAATCCTTTTTTGTAGGTTATCCATGCCATACTTAGACTTTTCCCCTTTTTACAGTGATCAGAATCTTCCCCTTTTTACAGTTTTCCACTATGACTTTATTTAACAACAAATGATCCTTTGTTCCATATGATTGTTTTATTACCATTTTGTTCTATTGCCATAATTGAGTTTTCTTCTAAATTACTATAAACTCTGTCGGCATCAGTTCTAGTGTATAGTTTACATGTCATTGGAAGACAAGTTATTGACCTATAGTTTTTAGGGTAGCTTGCCTGTTCACTCTTAAGTGGGGGCATTGTTTTTCCTGTTGTTAGCCAGGCTGGTGTCTGTTTGCGGTGCTCATATAAATAGTTCTTACTCATGGCTAAATCTTCATGCAAAGATGCTAATACTTTCAGCCAGAAGTTAGGTACTGCAAATGAGCCTGGGGTTTTCCAGTTAGTGGCTTTTCTTAACTTTGTTTCAATCTCTCTGGCCATTACTTCATCCCATTTCATATCATGTACATTTGAACTTCTTATTCATTCTTTTACTTCTTCTATCCATTTAGCATCTTTGTTATGTTCCACAGGATTTTCATAAATATTTCTCCAAAATGTATCTACTTCTTTTTGGGTCATCTTTCAATTCCATTTACCTTGTTTCCCAGTTCTCTATAAAACTTTTTGGGATCATCAATAAATTGCTTATTTTGTACTTTTCCTTCATATTTATCTGTGCATCTTCTAAGTTTTGTTGCCTGTGCTGATATTTTTAGTTTATTATTTATGATAGTGCATGATAAATCCTGATCCATTATAATATTGTGCATTGCTTTTATTACATCTTTCTTTCTGAGTAATTTTGTCAATCTGTTCTCTCTTCTATACTCTCCCAACAGTGACACTTCTTGTGTTAATTGCTTTATAGTTTTCTCTATTTGATACTTGCATGATGGCATTTGATTTCTCCCCATCCTCTCCTCTACTACCCTGTGTTCTTGTAGTAGGACTTTATCTGTTATTAATTTGGCTGCACAGTAATGTATCCTATTTACTTCTGTTGCATTGCATGAATCTCTATGAACAGTCCTAATTACTGTATTCATTTATTTTATTAAACTTCTAACTTTTGGGGTTTTTGATCTCCAGCTGGGTGAGTTCATCAATGATGCCTGAGTGGGGAATAGAGTCAAAGGGCTTGGGCAGGTCCAGGTAGGCCATATGCACAGATTTACCTTTACCCAGGTCTTTGGTGACTGTCTCAAAGAAGTCCACCAAATTCAAGAGGCAGGATCTCCCATTAATAAAGCCAAAATAGGTCAGGTAAAGCATTTGGAGGTCTCCTACATCTTTGATGATAAGGCCCATGATTATTCTTTCCAGATTAGTTTCCAGGGTCAGTGGAGGTGCCTCCTTTATGCAACGGGATGATGGATGCTGCTTTCCATTCAGCAGGTATAAAACCAGTGTTTAGACTGTGGTTAAAAAGAGTAGCCAGTGGTGCAGCTAGTTCCTGTTTTAATCCATTTAGAACTCAGCAATGGATACTATCAGGTCCCATAGACCCTGTGTTTTTGGTTTTGGAGAAGCCTTTACAACCTGCTCCTTAGAGATACTGGGTGGAGGCAGGTAGTAGGGATGTTTTGGGGGATATGTAGTGGAGACAGGGGGGAAAGTTTTCACTGAACCTATCAGCTTGCAGGTTGTCTATTTCTGCAGGTTTAGTATATGTGGTGCCATTAGCAACCAGATGTGCACAGATCTGGGCTTTTCCTTTAAGGTTTCTGACATAGCTAAAGAAGACCTTATTGTTATCCTTAGCGAAGGCAGCAAATCTGGATTCATAGTTAGCTTTAGAATGTCTTACGAGGTGTCTTATTTGCTTGTTTAAGCCAAGGAGGCAATGTTTCCAATTCAGACACCCTTTGTTCCTGCTCCTGGACAGCAATTTCCTTCTCTTATTGTATAATCTGTTAATGTGGGATGCCCACCAAGCAGGCTTGTTCTTTCTTGAGGATCCTGTTTGGGTCCTATCAGGTATGACTGAGTCAATACATTTGTATAGATGCTTATAGAAGGCATTGGCATAAATCCCATTATAGGTGTCCATGCCATCAGTGAGGGCAGGAGTTATGAAGGTATTAATGCCATCACATATTAGGTTGTAATTGGCTTTGGAGAAATGTTTTAGTCTAGCTGCTGCTAATGGGTAGTCCGATGTTATTATTACTTCTAATGAGACTAATTTATGATCAGGCTTCACTAGGGAGGGCTGCACACATAGCGTGGTGCAGCGATCACCCGTGTTAGTGAGTACCAGATCCAGAATATTTGGGCCCCTTTTGGGGGGTGCCAATCAACTGGTCCAGGGCATTGGAGTTGATGAAGTCCAATAATCTTTGGGCAAGTGTGTTAGTACACATATAATTTACCCAGTCTATGGATGGGTAGTTAAAGTCACCTAAAACTAGGGTATTTGGTTGTATCTTGAATGATTCAAGTAGATCCAAGTATACAGTGTGGGTATCCTGGTTCATGGAAGAGGTCCTATAATTGGCAATAACTTAGAGAGTGGTATTACCTACAGTCAATTGGACCTGAATTAGTTCACTGGGATCATTTTGTTTAACCAGTCTGTGGATGTATTTATCTTTGATGAATATTGATATTCCACCTCCTTTAGTTCTCGCACTTTCAGTTTGTGGTCTAAATGTGTGGAAGGCATTATAACCTGTTATGGCAGGGGTGCTTTCTGCACCCTTAAACCAAGTCTCTGTGACTGCACAGATGTCAGCATCTGCTAAGGTGAGGGCTAATTCCAGTGAGTGCAGTTTTAGGTTTAGCCTCCTAGCATTTAGCAGCATAACTTTCAGGTTGCTTTTTGAAGATATTTTTACGTTCAAAATTTTGTTGTTGTGACATTGCTTAAAAAAGACACTATGGGGGAGGCAGGAACCTTAGCCAGTATCCAAAATCCCAGAGGTGACAGATGAAGACCATCTCTGGCAAAGCAGCATAATCTATCTACCATGTCATCCCAGGCTGACAGGTACTGGATCCCCTTAGAATGACACCAGAAGCTAAGCCAGTTGTTGAAGTATATAATTTTTTGAGGTATCATTTTAGGTGAAGGTAGTATGCTGCTCAAGGCTAGGGACATACCTGCCTGAGACACATATTTAGAGAGCTCAGTCATGTCTCTCTTCATATAGTGCAGTGAGGTATGTCTCAAGTAATTCACACCTACATAGGTTTATATGTGTGTACTAGGCTAATGGTCCTGGAGCCTTTACAAGCCTAGCTCATAGAAGTGCCCTGGCATTGTGCTGCTCGACATTAGTTCCCAGTGCCTCTATCAAGTAGAGCCACTGGAGTGATCCCCGGGGTGAACTTTCTATTTCCCATCCACTTATCAAGATTTCTCTTGAAGAAGGCCAGTGAGGTGCTCTGCTTAACATGTATGGGAAGTCTATTCCAGGGCATGGGCAATCTCTGGGTTATGAATCTGTCCCTCCAGCATGTTCTGTTGATTGTGGTAATGAGGTTGAGGTCTTTGGAGCATGTGGTGTGGAGAGACTGGGATTTCTTTAGATGTAGCATTTATAACAGAGCTGGGTCAGACATGGCTTTGTAAGTCAAGCAGAGATTGCCTCTTAGTAGACGATATGAGATAGAGAATAGCCGGAGGTTTTTGAGTCTGTCCATGTAGGACATGTGCTTAAGGCCTAGGATTCTCTTTGTGAGGTACTTTTGTGGCCTTTCCAGCTGTTGCATGTGTCCAGTAAGGTACATGCCAAAGGGGGCATTATACTCAATGATTGGCCTAATGAGGCAAGAGTAGAGAGAGATGATGACCTCTTTCTTCCTGGATGCATAGCCCTTGGTAAAGAGATGTGCCACATGGAAGGACTTTCTGACCACAGTGGCAATTTGGTGGTCGAAGGAGAGGTTGCTGTCTACCTGTGTCCCCAGATCTCTTATAATGCCTTCAGTGTTCAGTGGGCTCCCATCAATATGGTAATTAATGGGAATTGAGTTTTTACCAAAGGGGATGACGACACATTTTTTGGCATTAAGCTTAAGGCCATGGTTTCAACACCAGTCATTGGCCTCAGTGATGCCTTTCTGTAGGATGTCTACATCACTTGGGGAGTTAATAATGGCTTCCAGCTTGCAGTCATCTGCAAACTTGGTCACCCAGAGTCCCTCCGTGTTGGCCTGGACTTCTGAGAATTAGATGCCAAATAGGAGAGGACCCAGGACTGATCCCTCTGGGACTCCACTCGTGACTGGTTGGCAGTTTGCTTGGAGTCCACTACTTTCACACTGTGGGTTCTATCTGTGAGCCAATTTGCAACCCACCTAGTGAAATAGGGGATGATACCTAGTTTGATGAGTTTATCAATAATATCTGTGTGAGGACTGGTATCAAAGGCCTTGGCCATATCAAGGTAGGCTGTATGACCTGCCTTGCCCTCATCCACAGCTCTGGTGACTGACTCAAAGAAGTCAACCAGGTTGAGCAGGCATGATCTACTTTTCACAAAACCAAACTGAGTGGGATCTAGACTTTGGAGATTTCCTATATCCTTATTAAGTAGGTCCATGATGATGCGCTCCATACCCTGACATATCAGACTCGTCAGGCTAATGGAGTGATAATTCCCAGGGTCTGTAGTTGCTCCCCCTTTATAGAGAGGGATGACTGTAGCAGTGCACCATTTGGTAGGGACAAAGCCTTAGGTGAGGCTTTGATTGAACAGGGCACACAGATGTGGTTCCAGTTCACTTTTTAGTTCATCCAGGGATATTGTTGGGTCCCATGGAAGCTGTATTCTTGGCCTTGGCCAATGCAGCTTTAACCTGTGCTTCAGTAATGCTGGGTGCCTGGCATTCATCCGGTATTGTGATTGGTCCTTTAGGGAGGAAGAGGGGGTAAATTTGGCACTGAATCTGTTGGCCAGTATGTTGACAATATCTGTTAGCTCAGTATATCTGTGTGCCCTGTTCAATCAAAGCCACCATTATGCAGCAACTCAGAGCAAACCTGGGTATTGCCATAGAGATTCTTGATATAACTATAGAAGGCTTTGTGGTTGTTTTTAGTGTCTGCTGCAATTCAGCCTTCATAGTTGACTTTAGAGGTTTTGATGAGGGATCTCAACTTTTTGTTGAGGCTAATAAGGGAGTTTTTCCAGTCTTGGGACTTTACCTTTTTCTCCAACAGTTTCTTCCTTCTGTTGTAGAGTTTATTAATGTCAGGGGACCACAAGATTGGCTTCCTTTTTTTGGAGGAGAGCATCTTGGTTCTTTTGGGTATGGCTAGTTCCATGCATTTATGTACATATTCGTACAGTGCACTGGTGTATGATTTGGCAGTCATGTATCTATTTTCCATTGCTATGGGTGCCGTGAAGTTAGCCACCTTTGTGTTTTGGAGCCCAAAGTCAGCTTTGGAGAAGTTTTTCATGGTGGTTACCTTTGCAGGGGGTGTGGGTGAAATGTGGATTTCCATGGTGATTAGTTTGTGGTCGGATCTAACCAGGGAGGAATTGACTATTGGTGTAGAGCAATGGCTTCCCATGTTAGTAATAACCAGGTCAAGGATGTTGCTTCCTCTAGTGGGGGTAAGAATGAGCTGGTCCAAGGAATTGGAATCGATGAATTCCAGGAAGCGAGCATTGAGCCAGTGTATTGGTGCATGAGTAGTTTTCCCAGTTGATGGAGGGGTAGGTGACGTCACCTAGTATGAGAGTGTTGGGTTGGACCCTAATAGTTTCCAGGGTGCTTAGGAACGTGGAGTGAGAGTCTTGGGACATGGTTGGGGACCTATAGCAGGCTACAACCTGAATCACCGTCTTACCGAATGTTAGTTGTACCTGAAGTATCACAGATGCGTTATGCTGGGCTACTAGTCTGGACGTGTGCATATTCTTTATGAATATGGAGACACCACTGCCTTTGGAGCTTCTGTCCATGTTCTGGGGCTGAAAGGTGTCAAATGAGTTATAGCCTGGTAGTGCAGGGATGATTTCTGCTGCTTTAAACCAGGTCTCCATTACAGCACAAATGTCGATGTTCTCCATTTTGAGGAGTGCTTCGAGCAAGTGCATCTTGAGATTTAGACTTCTAGCGTTGAGCAGCATGATCCTCAGATTGTATTTGTTTGTAGCTGTTATGGTGGTAATTTGGTCTTTGGAACATCACCTAAAAAAGGCACTATAGGGATGGCAAGAGCCTTAGCCAGTATCCGGAAACCCAGGGGTGAAAGATGCAGGCCATCTCTGGCAAAGCATCGAGGTCTGTCAGTCATGTCATCCCAAGCAGACAGATACTGGATCCCCTTAGAAAGACACCAGAAACTTAGCCAATTGTTGAATTCATTCATTTTCTGCTTGTACTGCAGTATCATTCTGGGTAATGGTAGGATACTGCTCAGGGCTAGGGTCATACTGGCCTGGGCCACATAATCCAAGAGCTCCTCCATGTCTCTTTTCATGTAGTCCAGGGAGGTGCATCTCAGGTCATTCACACCCACATGGACAGTGACAGAGTCATACTTGTACTTGTTGTGGAGTGACCTGAGTGCGTGTGTTATGTGTCAGATTCTGGCACCTGATAGACAGCTGACTGTTACCTTCTCCTTATTCAACCTAGTGAGTGGGACATCAGTGTGCCTCACTATTGAGTCATCTATGATTAGTGTACTGGGTAAGCTGTTTTGCCTTGTAGGTAGGTAGGTAGATACTAGGCTATCAGCCCAAGGGCCTACGTAAGCCTAGCCAACAAGGTTCCCTGGCTTATGCCACCCAAGAAAGTTATTTTCCTGTGCCACTGTCAAGCAGAGACACAGAAGTGATCCCCAGGGTGTATTTCCTATTTCCCATCTACTCATCAAGATTTTTCTTGAAGAGTGCTAATGAAGACCTTTGCTTGACATAGATGGGTAGCCTGTTCCAGAGTATGGGAAGTCTCTGGGACAGGAATCTATCCCTCCAGCATGCCCTGTTTATTGTGGTGACAAGATTTATGTCCCTAGAGCATGTAGCTCGGAGGGAATGGGATTTCTTTAGGTCTAGCATGTCCAACAGCTCTGGGTTTGACATAGCTTTATATGTTAGGCAGAGATCACCTTGGAGTAGGTGATATGCTATGGAATAAAGCTGGAGTTTTTTGAGGCGGTCAGTGTAGGGCATTTGTTTGAGGCCAGTAATCCTCTTTGTGAGGTACTTCTGTGGCCTTTCCAGCAGCTGCAGATGTCTTGTGAGGTACATTCCAAAAGAGGCGTTGTACTCTATAATGGGTCTAATGAGTGTCAAGAAGAGGGGAACAATGACCTCTTTTTTTCTGGATGAGAACCCTTTTATGATGAGGTGTGCCAAATAGAAGGACTTCCTGACTACTGTGGTGATGTGACTATCAAAGGAGAGACTACTGTCCACCTGGGTCCCAAGGTCTACTCTCTTATCATACATTTGGTGTTAAGTAGATTGCTGCCTATGTGGTAGTTCGTGGGTACAGAGCTTTTACCAAAGGGGATGACACTGCACTTTTTGGCATTGAGCTTGAGGCCATGGCTCTGACACCAGGCATCTGTCTCAGTGATGCCCTTCTGTAGGATGTCCACATCATTTGGGGACTTGACTATGGCTCCTAGTTTGCAGTCATCTGCAAACTTCGTTAGCCAGAGGCCTTCTGTGTTAGCCTGTACTTCAGAGAAGCAGATACCAAACAGGAGAGGTCCCAGGACGGAACCCTGTGGTACTCCACTTGTCATTGCTTTGAGGTCAAATTTGGAGTCTGCAACTTTTACAGTGTGCATTCTGTCAGTGAGCCAGTTGGCAACCCATCTTGTAATGTAGGGATTTATACCTAGTTTAATGAGTTTATCTATAATTCCAGAATGGGGGAAGCCTTAGGGGCTTAGGTTGAGGGGCACACTGTGTAGGTGAGCTATATGTCTTGTGGTTTATGCTGTGTTGTGGTGGTTTAGTGCATTTCTGCCTTGGAGGTCTCTGCTGTTTGGGTCAATTTCTATTTAGAGCCTCCACAAAAGTGGGTGTGTGGTTTGTGTTTTTATGTGAGAGTTGTGATGGTGGGTGTTCTGGAGGGCTATGTGTTGCATGTGGTGTGGTGCAGGTGTTGACCTTCTCCTTTTGACCAGCTATTCCTGTCTTGGCTTGGGAGTGCATGGCTTCCAATTTGGATATATAAGTGCATCTCTTACAAGTCTGAGTGTTGGGAGGTAAGAGGAGAGGGTTGTCTGTGTACATGAGGCAGTTGCTACACTGCCTCAGAATGCCCAAGTTCACCAGGTTACTAGGGGAAAGCACAGGAAACTAACCTTTAGAAATGCCAGGAGGGATGGTCATTATTACTAAGTACTGGAGCTGTTTCCTTATATAGCTCTTTTACAGGAAAAATGTCACTCAAGGAGTCTGTACAGAGCACTGCCAAGCACTTGAGGGGAAACTAATACATAGACCCTGAAACTTTTAAGGATGAAGTATTTAGGAGATATTCTGAATTTAGAAAGAAATCAAGCAGTACTTACTGAAAATAAAGAATTAGCTTGTCAAGAATGATGAAAAGAGGGGAGCCGCATGAATGGCTTCTGCCTGGCTACTACTAATGCTGGTCTCAGCACAGCTTCCTTCTGTTGGGATACAATGGTCCTCTGCTTTTTCTGTCACCAGTTGCTCCCCTTTCTATTTTTCCTCCTTCTCTCTCTCTCTCTCTTTCACTCTTCTTCTTCTCTCTTTCCTCCCTTTACCCTTCTACTTTCTGTTTTTCCCCCTTTCCACTTTCTTTTTATATAATTATTATACCCAGAATGGTCAGATTCTAAACTGTATAATATTATTATATACAACCGCTTTTATATATTGGTTTGCTAGTATGGAAATGTTTACACTTTCACAGCTCAAATAAATCTATACGTAAAAAACATAAACATGTCAATTTGAGGTTAAATTATGATGTGTGTGTGTGTGCGTGTGTGCGTGTGTGCGTGTGTGCGTGTGTGCGTGTGTGTGTGTGTGTGTGTGTGTGCGTGTGTGTGTGTGTGTGTGTGTGTGTGTGTGTGTGTGTGTGTGTGTGTGCGTGCGCACCCAATAGCTTTAGTTTTTGCTCTCTAATGAAAATTTATGTCATAATATATATACTGAAGAGACTAAATGATACTAACAACTCACTGTGTAAACAATTTTGCTTAAACTATTTAGCAAAAAGTAATCTATATTTGCCATTTAAATGATAGGACAGATCATCAGTCTCAAAGAAAACCTGATCTATTGTTATAACTTTTATCCATGTTCTTATTTAGAACACATATTTCGTCCTGGAGAGAGCAACATTTTCCAAATGTTATATGTCCATATAGCTCTTTTCTGGAGGAGTAGCACAAAAGCAATGAACTGAGAACATTTTTTAATCTGAGTACATGTCAGTTAAATAACAAACCCCTTTGTGATACTACACTAACTCAGTTGTGAGGAACTGTAAAATGATTATTTCCTGAATGTAAGGGAGTAATATCATTCAGGAGAAATAACACTGTGTGACCATGAAATAAGAATATACTTTGAGAAAGCATATTTACTAATGTCCTCCTTAATTAAATGTCATTGCATAAATTATTAAGTTTACTTGTGATTGCAGTAAAATATATGCTGTACTACTGTTGGTATGCCCTGCACTATTGCTCTCATGCTAACCACAGGAATACAGAGTCTGCTACTCAAGTGATTGTTTGCCAATGTTGTCAAACTTGCCTAAGTATAGATGTTTTTTCTATTCCCCATTTTATAAAAACTCAACATTCAGCAAGTTAAAGATGAAAAGATGAGATACATAAAACAACATAGCTAATGTCTAGATTCATGGATTAGTACTAGGCTGACTGCCCTAAGCCTAGCCAGTTATCCCCTGTGAGACTCAAACCTTGCACCTTGTGTTTGTAAGGCAAACACCTTAACCATTAGGCCATCCTCCCAACCCCCTACATATCCAAGCAAACACTGTTAAAAATCATCCCCTTAGCTAAAACAAAGCATGTTATAAATACATTTGCATTTTACACCAGATGCATTTTTCACAATCATTGTTAATATACTATTTCAAAATAGGCATAAAATCTCAAAAGAAAAAAACAAAAGCAAAACAACAACAACAAAAAAATGACAATAGGAAGTTACTAGGCTATTGGTCCTGAAGCCCTTACAAGCCTAGCCAAGAATGTAGTCCACATTCCAACAAGTCAGCACCTTATACCACTGTCCAGCAGGGACACAGATGGAATCCCAGGGGTATATTTTATGTTCCCCATCCAGTTATCTAGGTTGCTCTTAAAAAAGGGTTAATGAGATACTCTGCTTGACATTGAGAGGGAGTCTATTCCACAAAATGGGGAGTCTCTGGGACACAAATCTGTCCCGCCAACTTCTATTGACATCACAGACTAGGTTGAGGTCGCACGTGCGGATTACTCGAGTGGAGCTTGACTTGCGGATATGCAGCAGTCCCATCAAGGCGGGGTCTGAGATTGCTTTGTATGCCAGACAGACGTAATTTCTGAGGAGTCTGTAGGAGAATGAATAGAGGGACAGGGCCTTTAGCCTTTCTGTGTAGGGTAGATGTTTGAGATCCTTGAATCTCCTGGTGAGGAACCTTTGTGGAGTCTTCAGCTGTTGCATGTGCTTTGTGAGGTACATGCCAAAAGGGGCATTGTACTTAATAATGGGTCTTATTATGGAAGAATACAAGCATGTTATGACCACCTTGTCCCTGGATTGGATACTCTTGCTAATGAGGGGGACCATGTAGAAAGCTTTCCATACAAAGGAGGCAAAATGGTGGTCTAAAGTCAGTTTGTTATCAACCTGGGTGCCCAAGTCCCTTGGGACTGATTGCATGCTTATGACCTTATTATCAATGTGATACTTTGTGGGGATGATGATGTATTTTTTGGCATTCAGCTTGAGGCCATGTTTCTGGCACCAGTCATTTGTTTGGGTGAGACCCTCTTGGAGGATGTCCACATCACTAGAGGAACTGATAACAGCACCCAGCTTGCAGTCATCTGCAAACCTGGTTAGCCATAGCCCACTGGTTTTGGCCTGCACCTCAGAAAAGTATATCTCAAGCAGCAGAGGCACCAAGACCGATCCCTGGGGTACACCGCTCATTATGGGTTGAGTGCTTGAGGTGGCTTCCCCTATTTTGACTAGGTGGTTTCTAACAGTGAGACAGTTAGCTACCTATCTGGTAACATATGGATTGATGCCTAGTTGAGAGAGTTTATCTATTATACCAGAGTGGGGAATAGTATCAAAGGCTTTGGCCAGGTCAAGTTAGGCGGTATGCACCATCTTCCCCTCGTTCATGGCCTTGGTGACTGTCTCAAAGAAGTCGACCAAATTTAACAGGCTTGACCTCCCTTTGATGAAATCAAACTGTGTGGGACTGAGTGTCTGGAGGTTGCCAATGTCCTTGTTAATGAGGTCCATGATAATCCACTCCATGGCCTTGCAGATCAGGCTAGTTATGCTGATGGGTCTATAATTTCCTGGATCTGTGGATGATGCACCTTTGTGCAAAGGAATGACAGTGGCTGTCCTCCACTCAGCTGGGACAAAGCTGGTACTCAGGTTTTGGTTGAATAGGGTGCCTAATGGTGCTGAAAGTTCCTGCCTGAGTTCATGTAGGATGCAGCCTGGGATGTTATCAGGTCCCATGGAGGCTGTATTTTTTGCCTTTGATAGGGCAGTGATGACTTGTTTGCTAGAGATAAGGGGAAGGGGGAATGTACTGGGGAAGTCCTGTTTTACTGATGGTGGGGACAGAGGAGTGAAGTTTTCACTGAACCTGTCTGCCAGCAGGTTGACTATATCTACAGTGTTTGTGTTAGTGGTGTCCTTGATCACCAGTTCTGAGCAGATCTGAGTGCTTCCCTTGAGATTGTGGACATATGTGAAGAAGGCCTTATGATTGTCTTTAGTAGATGTGGCCAGTTTGGACTCCAAGTTTGCTTTGGAGGATTTCACTAGTGCTCTTATTTACTTGTTCAGGATAAGGAGAGATTGCTTCCAGTGAGGCACCTGCTACATCTTGGTTCTGGACAGCAATTTTTTTCCTTTTATTATAGAGTTTATTTATTGCAGATGTCCACCAGACAGGTTTACTCTTCCTTGAGGTGGATGATTTCATCCTGTTGGGAATTCCTGATTCCATGCAGCTGTATAAATGCTCATATAGTACTTTGGTGTAGGTTTGGACATATGTGCCAGTTCCTATGGAGGGGGAGGGGCTGTGAAGCTGTTTATACCTTCCCTCAGAAGGTTGCAATCAGTTTTGGAGAAATTTTTTGTTTGACCATAGCTGGGGTGGGGGGTGGGGGCGGGGTCGGGAGAGATGGTGACTTTTAAAGTGACTATTTTGTGGTCGGATCTTTCCAGGGATGGTGACACTGTAGGGATGCTGCAGTGGTTACTCATGTTGGTTGATACCACGTCCAAGATATATTGACCTCTTGTGGGGGGTGTCGATCAACTGGTCCAAAGCATTTGCATCGACGAAATCAAGGAATCTCTGGGCATTTGTGTTTTGGCAAGAGTATTTCTTCCAGTCTATGGTGGGATAGTTAAAGTCACCTAGGATCAGGGTAAAGGGTTGAATCTTGATAGATTTGAAGAGGTCCAAATAGGTGGAGTGGGTATCTTGAGTCAAAGTTGGAGGCCTATAGCTAGCTATGATTTGAATAGGGGTCTTGTCAGTTGTTAACTGCACCTGGAATGTTTCCTGTGCATCATACTGTTGACCAGCCTGGAGGGGTGTGTGTCTTTTATATATATTGCAACTCCACCTCCTTTTTCTTTGCTGCCCACTGTTTGGGGTCTGAATGTATGATAGGATGAGTAACCTGGTATGGCTGCAGTGCTGTTCACAGCTTTGAACTAGGTTGCTGTGACTGCACAAATGTCAGCACCTTCTAGTATTAAGAATGCTTGCAATGAGTGCAGTTTCATGTTCAGACTCCTAGCATTTAGCAGCATGACCTTTAATTTACATTTTAATGAAATTTTCATGTTGATAGTTTTGACCTCATGGCATTGCCTAAAAAAGACACTATGGAGGAGGCAAGAGCCTTTGCAAGGAGCCTGAAGCCCAAGGGAGACAGATGCAGGCTATCTCTGGCAAAGAGTCGTAGTTTGTCAATCATGTCATCCCAGGCTGTCAGGTACTGGATCCCCTTGGAATGACACCAGAAACTAAGCCAGTTGTTAAAGTCAATAATTTTATGTTTGTACTGAGGCATCATTCTGGGTGATGGCAGAATGTTGCATAAGGATAGGAACATACCTGCCTGGAACACATATTCTGCAAGCTCAATCATGTCTCTCTTCATATAGTCTAGGAAGATATGTCTCAAGTCATTGAAGCCAACATGGACTATGACAGAGTCATAACAGTACCTGTTGAGAGATTTGAGTCCATGGTTAATATAGTGGATTCTGGCACCTGACAAACAACTAACCATGACTTTCTCTTTATCCAGCCTGGTGAGGGGCACATCTGTGTGCCACACAATGGAGTCTCCTATGACTAATATGTTGGGTTTATGTTAACGCCTTAGTGGCTGTGAGGTACAGGTGTGTGGACTATGTCTGGTGTGGTGGGCAGTGGAGTTCGCGTGTGTTTTTCTCAGCGGTCTCTTTTGTTTGGGTATGTCTTTTTTGAGGACCTCCGCATATGTGGGTGTGTGTTGTGTAGGTGTGGGTGGTGTTTGAAGTGTGGTGTTCTTGTTGACAACCTTCTCAGTGCCAGATATACTGGCTTGTGGGGGAGACAGCAATGACACTAGGTGCTTGATATAATTGCATCTCTCACAAATTGTGTTCCTAGGTGGTAGTAGTAGAGGGTTGTCTGTGTACATGAGGCAGTTGCTGCACTGTCTCAGGATGCCCATATCAACCAGTCTGGCAGGAGAAAACATAAGAAATTGACCATCCATATTTGTCAGAAACTAAGGGAGACAGGCTACAGAGAGCTAAGAGGGTAAAGGGTGGAAGGTCTAAGAGTAGTATTACTAGTGCTACTAATGGAAAATTTTAAGCTGGAATACCTCAAAAAGAGTTAAAAACTGTGCAGCTGAAGCTCTGGATGCAGCAAACCTGTAACTAGACTATACTACTCAGTTTAAGGTTAGAAACACAGTAAAAATCTCACAAAGAAGCACAGATTAACCACTTACAGACAAAAGAACAGAACTCACAATATGAAAAAATATAGTTAAACAGTAATGAAATGCAGTAAAATGCAATTAAACAGTAATGAATTGCTGTAGATAACAATGAAATATAGTTAAATCAGCGAATTGCTTTAAAATAGTAGCTCACAATCACAACAGTAAAAGACAGCTCAAATAAAGCAGCAATTCAGTAGAATACTGTCATCAATTTAATAAGGCTACTAACAAGCAGTAATACATGCAGCAAACTAAATGCAGTTGAACTCCTAAGCACAAGCATCAAAATGAAGTAGGAAGTGGAAAAGTTTTTTTTTTAGTAGAAAGTGAGGGGACAGAAGATAATTCAAGGTTGAGAAGCTAAAGAGGTGTGCCTTCGCAAGATAGAAGATAATTCAAGGTTGAGAAGCTAAAGTGGTGGGCCTTCACAACTTATCTCACTGTTCACGGTAGGACGAGCTGATGTGGGATGGGGGAGGGGTGTCCAATATCAAATTTATACTAGAGGTGGGCAACTCAAAGCCACCAAGCTTTAATATCACAGGTGGGTGGGATATCAGAACAGAGGTAAGGATTGAATTCACTAAGTGTAAAACACAGTTGCACAATTTAAACAGATATGCAGCAAATGTTTTCAGTAAATCAGAAGTGCAGAAAACAGTTGAAAATATGTTTATTTATTTATTTACATTTGTTTACCGGGAGATTCTGACTGGACACAGGTCCTTTTTCAGCAGATGCCTGGGGAGAAAAGCTCCACAGATTGTATGATTGACATTGGTACAGGCAGGGGCAGCCCATGCTATTGGACTGCCAGACTGCAGACCCCCAGCTGTAAAAAAAAAGAAAGAAAGCAATAGAAAGTAAAATAAAATAAAATAAAATACAAAGGAAGAAAATAAAAAAAAATCGCAAGTAGCAGACCTTCTCGCATGCAACATTTCTGATATCCAGACTGCTGCTGAACCATGCACAGACTGTCTCAGCAGCAGTCTGGATTAAGAAGCATTCAAGTGCAGAGATCCCAGAAGTCTATGCAGTTGTAACTGCATAGACTGTCACTGGAAAGGGATCAGACTCAGACTGCAATGTCGGCAGGCTGGGAGTCTTGTCAGGGAAGGACATCTCATGGGGCTTTCTAGTGCTTTGACCAACAAAGCTATGGAAGGATTTAGTGCTGCAACAAATGGACCTGTCCCAGGTAGTGTGTGTGTGTGTGCAATGCCCCAGGTGCTACATGGTGGTGGGTAGAGAATAAGGCTTGAACCCCATACCTTGGGCCCAGGTGGCAAGAGCCTGAATTCCCTACCCACCACCATTTGTAAAAATGTTGCAGATTTTTTCCCTCATACTTGTTCTGTTCCTCATAAAATTTGTGGTTTCTGTATTTTTGTGTCTTTGCAAAGCCAGCAGTGCATTGGTGCAGTGGTAGCATTGTTGCCTGACAGCTATATGTTCTCTGGTTTGATTCTTGGTTGGGGTGCCTTACCTTCTGTGTGGAGTCTGTATGCCCTCCCTGTTTTTGTTTCTTCTAGTGTCCTTCCATCTTACAAAGACATGTGTCTGTCTGGAGTGTTTCTCCCTGGGCCTCTGCTAAAAATTAGCTTTTGTTCCAAGTCAGACTTTCCTGGTTAACAAATGTTAAAAATGACACACATTTGAACATCAGACTTCATATTCTTCAGAAAGTGCATGGTAACACAAAAGCTTTTATTCTAGCAATTTTCTAAGTGTATAAGATGGATATTTGAAATTTGTCCCTATTTTTGGAACTGTATGCCCCCATTATTGGCTTCATCCAGGTTTTGGGCTAAGGTTGAGAGCTATGGTAAGAACTGAATTCACTGAATATGTTTGGGGGCTATATTCCCCCATTACTGGCTTTGTCCGGGTGTTTTTTGCTAAGAGGTTGAGAGCTATGGTGAGAACTGAATTCACTGAATGTTTGGGTGCTGTATTCACCCATTATTGGCTTTGTTCAGGTGTTTTGTGCTAAGAGATTGACAGCTGTGCTATGTTGATAACTGAATTCACTAAATGGTAGCCATTTAAGTTTCCGTCTTCCTCTTTCACAAAACAGCTGATTTGGCATAGTGGTATGTTGCTCTGACTGTTTTGCACAGGGTCCTGGGTTTAATGCTTGGCAGTGAAATGTATGGTGGTAACACAGCATTTTATTCTAGCAACTTTCCAACATTATGCAAGCAATGTTTAAAATGTGTCCCTGGATTTTGGGCTTTTGTCCCCCCCCCACAATAAACTTTGGCTTTTTCCAGATTTCTTTGTGCTGCAAAGTTCAGAGATACAACTGAGTGATTAGATTTTACAAGGAGCTGAGAGCTGCAAGGGAGCAAAAGTTTAGTGCTGCTTATGCTGAGTCTGCTTGTATTGTTAATAGCACAATAGGTAGTATACCTGCTTTTGATGCAGAAGGCTGAGGGTTCTACTCCCACAGTATATAGATGCATTGCTGATACTGTACTGTGTTGCAAAAGGGGTGGATTCGAAGATACCTAGTAACTATGAACCTGTTATCAGTTTGCCATCCATTCCCTATTGCAATATTGCTAGCTTATCATTTTTTTAGTGTAAGATAGGCAATTTATTCCTCATGGGTAGTGGGCACTTTATTTGTAGATGAAACAATGAAATACAAAGTTATTTGCTAGCAGCAACCTCTTCATTAGTTACAGATCTCTTTAATGTGGAATTATTTAGATGACTTTTACTTCTTCAGAGATTGTGCATATGTACTGATACTGGTGGACTGTAGAAGTTTGAGTAGACTTTTATGATAGAAATGTTCTGAAATGGGCAGTTTTGTTATTACTGGTGCATGCATTTTGTTTCATTGTTTACTGGAAACATTTCAAAACAATACATTTAAAACACCCTCTAAAACTGTACTGTATTGTACAAGGAATATAAATTAATACAATCAGGAAGGTGTATGAAAGAGCATGTGTATGTTTCATGTGCAAGGGGCCTGTGATTTGAAAACAGCCCAAACCCAAAGTTAATCTGCCAATGGCAAAATGTATTTTCTTTGAATGTGGGTTTCAATGCTGTTTCAGTGATTGTGAGTTTTCAAGGGCAGAGAAGTTTTAATGCTAAGTCTGTTCTCATTGTGAGACTGCATTGCTTTGTTTAGCAGATATGATATCTATTAGTGTTTGCGCTGTAAAATGCAAAATAAAACTTTTAAATGAAGTCCAAATCATCATGAAGTAAAGCAGTATGCACATTAGTGTTTATGGTAAATGGGGTGAAATAGCCAAGTAATGGTTCATTGGAATGGCTGTAGAGGGAGAAGCTCCATTCGACCATGATTTTGTGAGGGGGGAAGGGCAGCAAACTCAAAACAGCCCCGGCTGAACTATACCTCTCAACTGTCCAGATTTTTGCAGAATGAACAGATTTTTGCTTCTTATTTTTTGTTTGTTCCTCATAAAATTTGTGGTTTTCTGTCAAATCATTTAGGAATGAAGTCACTAAATAATGACAGACACTGAGTTTCAGACTTCATAACCTTCAGAAAAATGCATGCTAAAGCAAGACCTGTTATTCGATCAACTGTCTCAGTTTATACAAGGGCAATTTTTAGTACTGTTTATACGTTCCCCCCATATATTTGGCCTTGTCTAGATTTCCTGCATTAACAGGTTGAGAGGTGCATGCAAATAAATTGCTTTATAGAATTAGGCATATTCAGACCTCCCAACTGTCCCCTATTTTGGCTCAAAATGTTGCTCTTCCCCTAATAATCCCACCCAAATGGCAATTTTGGAAGAAAACATGGAGGGTTTACAATTAATAAATAACTGTAATAATCAGTTATATATTACTTTTATTTCAGAAATGCATGTAGATTCTTTTACTTTGTCAGCTGCTCAAGTTAGCAGTACTAATATTAAAAAGTGTCCCTTCTTTGACAGGTTCCCAGCTGTATTGTGTGGCTATTTTATATTTTTGAATCATATTTTTGGTCCATTTTTCATAAAATTGTGTTTTTTGGCAAATTAGTGGCAAATCATTAAAGACTGAAGTTAGAAAATAATGACAGACTTTTCAGTTTCAGATTTCATACCCTTCAGAAAATTCATACTAATGCAAGACCTATTATCTTTCCAAGTTTATAAGAGCGATGTTTAAAAATTGTCCTTATTTTTGGGCCTTTGTCCCTCTTCTATGTATGGCTTTGTCCAGATTTCTTGCTCTGAGGTTGAGAGGATTGACAAATGTGTCAGGGCCATCACAGTCAGCCAGAGACATTTCAAATTGTGACATACTTGTTGCACCCCACTCCCCCATGTAGTGACTCTGGATGTGTCCAAGCAAGGCAAGGAGCAGTTATGCAGTGTAAGTGTGCAGACTATCCCCCCACCCAAGGTAGATGCAAGTACTACAATGGCTTTTCATCTGTCCTTGATTTTGCAGAATGTTCTGGTTTCTATTTTTATACTGTTGATTTATGCTTATTATTCAGAAAGTGCCTGTTGCTCTGTGTTTAAGTAGCAGTGCTTTAATGACCATCTGGTAAGCTTGTCTGAGATTGTAAGATGCAAGTAAGTTTTAATAAGCATACTGTTAAAGAATTGTCAACATTGAAAGCCTTTCTGTTGTTGTCATGCAGAGAATACTTACATAACTAGATAACATATAAGCCTTGGGTATTGAAATGCATATGACAGTATTTGTAATAAAGGACAGGATTACATTATTTTAAGAGCTCATTACAGGCTTTACCTGCAAAGTAAACAGAATGCCAATCTATCATGTGTGGTCCATATCCTGTGCAGTAATCTTTTAAGCAATGTATGTTGTGCTTGTTTCCTGTTTGCTTTTCATTTTTTACTTTGATCATGTTTTCCCCATGAAACAAGTAGATAGTTGCTGTCAGGCAGCAGGTCTTTTTTGGATAAGAAACATTTTTACAAGTGGGGGTATCACAGAGATTGCTACTTGCATGTTACTTGGTACTTTAATAAAGCTGAATATAAATTATAATTAGAACTGGAGTACAAGGAGAAGTGGTTTGAGTTGAGTGCTGCTTGTTTTTCTTATACTTGATTTTGACTAGCATTCCAGTAATGTATTTAAAAAGTAATTTATTTTTTCATGCCTCACAACCTTTTTGTTTCCATCTAGATATTAATCTGTCATGTAGCCAATGGATTGAAATATGTGTTTTCTTCTACACTTCATTTTGTCTTGATTGGACTCTCATAATGATGGTTTGGCACCAAGGGAGCCCGCAGGATTTTTTGCAGGGGGGTGCAAACCCAAGCCCCGCCCATGCAGCCCCACCCCCTTGGTTGCCCCGCCCACTCAGCCTCCCCGCCCACACAGCCATTCCAGTGTCCTATTACGTGGCTATTTCTCCCCATTTGTCATAGACACTGTTCAAATCTCTCAGTGTGCATACTGTTTTATGCTTTACTTCTACAATGATTACAGATATCTGGATTTCATTTACACTTTTATTTCAAATTTTATAGCACAAACACTGACAGACATTTACTAAACCTAAACAAAGCAATAGTCTTACAATGAAAACAGACTTAGCATTAAAACTTCTCTACCTTTGAAAAGTACAGTTTTGTACCTACCATAAATGTAGATGTTCGAGGATATCCATTGCTGCAGTCCTGACATATGGGTATTCCGCTGTCCACCATCGGCCCGAATACCAAAGGGCTAGAATCTGGCGTTGGTCATGGCGCTCGAGGCTGACATCAGTATGTGCCAGTACAAATGCGCATGACCGACGCCATACCCTCAGTCTTTCTTGCCTCAGACGTCAGAATGCAAAAAACACCACCCAAAACCCGAACCTAAATAAGGGGGTAGGAGGGAGGGAAACTTGGACTGCAGCAATGGATATCCTCGAACATCTACATTTATGGTAGGTACAAAACTGTACTATGTTCTTCGTCTACCATTGCTGCAGTCCTGACATATGGGTAGAATTCCAGAGCAACGGAAAACAGGGAGGATGACCAACTAAATAGAATTAGGAGCTGCTAACATGCCCTGTAGAATAGCAGTGGCAAACCCAGCCCTAGACCTAGAATAAAGAGGTAAATGATAATGCTCAGTATATGTATGTACAGAACTCCAAGTAGCTGCCTCCAAAATGTCCTTAGCAGCTACCCCTCTCAAGAAAGCAGTAGAGGTGGCCGTAGCCCTAGTAGAGTGAGGCCTGATCCCAGCAGGAACATCTTTCCCATGATGAGAATAACAAAAAGCAATACAATGGCCAATCCACTTGGAGATAGTGTGTTTTGAAACAGCTTTCCCTTGTGAAGTCAAAGGGAAAGAAACAAACAACCGTTGAGATCTTCTGAACTCTGTGGTTCTGCTCAAATAATATCTTAAATGCCTATGCACATCAAAAGAATGCAAAACTTTCACCCCTTTATTTTGGGGGTCAGCAGAAAAAGTAGGCAAATGTATAGATTGGTTCAGTGCCACATATGAAATTACTTTAGGCATAAAAGTAGGATTAGTACGTAAGGAAACTCTGTCCTTGTGAAAAATCAGAAAAGGTTCTACTGCCATGAGGGCCTGTAATTCAGAGACCCTTGAGTAGAAGTAACAGCCAACAAAAAAGCAGTCTTCCAAGACAACAACTTCAACTCAGCTGTAGCTGCAGGTGCAAATGGAGGCAGAGTCAGCTTCTCCAAAACAAAATTAAGATCCCAGGCTGGAGTGGGAGCTCTTCTCGGGGGTCTTATATTCCTTGCCCCTCTAAGAAACTGTTTAACCAATGGACGAGAAAACAAAGGAGGGTCACATTCATAGTGAGCAGAAATAGCTGCAGCATGCACTTTAACAGAGGAGAAAGACAATCCCTTGTCTAACAAAACAGTCAAATATTGCAAAATACAACCCAAGTTAGGCAATTTAACATCAAAGCCATGAGCTGCACTCCAAAGAAAAAATCTCTTCCATTTATCAGCATAAACTTTCCGAGTAGTAGGACGCCCGGCTTCCAAAAGAACATCCAAAACTTGTTGTGGAAGCTGCAGGCCTTCCTTCCTCAAAACCGAATTCTCCAGGCTGTCAGGTAAAGAGATTGCACCCTGATATTGAGAAAATGATTGTCCTCCTGAGTCAATAAGTGAGGAAACTGTGGTAATGGCCAAGGTGTCCCATGAATTAAACTCCTTAAGAGAGGGTACCAATGTTGTCGAGGCCAATCTGGTGCTATCAGAATCATGCGAGGCATTTCCTCCTGACTTTCAACAATACCTTTGGAAGAAGAGGCAAAGGAGGAAAGGCATACACGTGCAGGTTTCTCCAGCTGAAGGATAGTGCATCTATTTTCCAGGCTTTCGGATGAAATAGCCTTGTGCAAAACTTTGGCAGTTGATAAGTCAGAGGAGAAGCGAACAGATCTATGTCTGGAGTTCCCCAAGCCATGGCCAACTGCAGAAACACCTGATGATCCAACTTCCATTCGCGAGGATCCACAATCTGTCTGCTCAGAACATCTGCTAAAAGAATTTTGTGCTCCTGGCAGAAACTGTGCTCGAAGAGTGATGTGCAGTTTTAAAGCAGTTTCCCATACTAGCATTGCTTGTCTGCACAATGGATAAGAATGGGTTCCCCCTTGCTTGTTGATGTACCACATGACTGTTGTGTTGTCTGTTCGAATCAACACCAGTCCTGATTGAAGTAGGCTCTTGAATGCTTCCAAAGCAAATTGAACTGCCAGCATCTCTTTCATGTTGATATGTAAATGAAGTAGCTCTGGGGGCCAAAGGTCTTGAATCCATTTTCCTTCGAGATGAGCTCCCCAGGCCGACTCCGAGGCGTCTGTCGGTAATATCTGACATGCCTCTGGCTGGGTCACAGAGAGTCCCTTGTTTAGGTGACATTCCTGAGCCCTCCACAGAAATTCTTTTTGTATGCAAGGGAGAATCTGAATGACAGTGTCCAAATCGTGGCTGTGTTGAGTCCACACGCTTTTGAGATACCATTGTAACTTCCTCATATGCAGTTTGGCATTGGGAAGCACTAGAATACAAGATGCCATGAACCCTAAGGCTTGAAGGACTGTCCTTGCAGTCAGCCTGGACATTACTGAAAGCTGTTGGAAGTATTGATGAAGATGTCTTTGTTTGTCCAGGGTAAGAAATGCCATCTGGGTTGCTGTATTCAGTCTCACACCCAGAAAACACATCTCTTGTGAGGGTACTAGACTGGACTTTATTTCGTTCACAGAATACCCTAGGCATCTTAAAACTGACATTACATAGTGAAGATGTTGAAGAAGTTCTTGCTTGCCTTGAGCCAGAAACAAACAGTCGCCAGATAAGGATAAATTCGAATTCCTTGTAGTCTGAAAAAAGCAATTACTGGAGCCAGGACTTTGTGAATACCCTGGGCGCAGTAGACAAGCCAAAGGGCAATGCAGAGAACTGATAATGCAAATTCCCATTCCGAAATCTCAGGAACTTCCTGGAACTGGGCCCGATAGGAATGTGAAGATAGGCCTCTGTGAGATCCAGAGTTACCATCCAATGAGCCCTGCCCAGCATAGGCAGCAACTGCTGCAACGTTAACATCTTGAACTTTGGAATTTCCAAAAAGGTGTTTAGAATGGACAAATCCAGAATTGGTCTCCAAGTATTTACTTTTTTCTGGCACTAAGAAAAGACGGGAATAAAACCCTGTGCCTCTTTCAGCAGAAGGTACTTCCCGTATTGCCCTCCACTGAAGCAGAGGAAAAATTTTTTTATCCAGTCTTTGCTGATGAGGCACATCTGGCATACCTTTGAAAGGAGGGAAAGTGTGGAAATAAAATTTGTAGCCTCGATTTACAATGTCCAATACCCATTGTCCTGGGTAACCAAATGCCAATACTTTGCAAAAAGTCCCAGTTTTCCTCCTAGAGGAGCTGCCAGCATGGCAGAGTCCGACAGCTGAAGACGCAGGTCATTGAGTTTGTTTCCGAAAGGACTGACCCCTGCCCTCCCCAGCAGAAGGGGTAAAAGAACCCAAAGTCCTAGGAGTAGCAGGGCCCTGAGAGGAAGCTCTACCCCTACCTCGCCTAGACCTGCCCCTAGACTGATAATCTGAAGAGGGAAAAGACCACCCTTTAGTAGGCCAATTCCCACTGAACATAGGGGGCTGAACCTGTAAACAATCCTTAACTGTCTGCATAGACTTAGCGTTTTCCTCCATTATTTCAAAACTGATTCAACCGGAGGGCCAAAAGAACATCAGACTGCAAAGGAGCATCCATAATCCGAGCCTTAACATGCTCTGACAACGTCTGAACTTTTAACCAGGCATGCCTGCGAAGAACTAAACTAGTAGCAGCCACCCTGGAAGAAGCCTGTAAAGCATCAAAACCACATTGCAAAGAATGCTTACCAACTTGGTCTGAAACATGCACTAAATCCTGAAGCTCTTTACATTCAACACCTTCAGATAAAGCATCAACTTTACATTTCAATTGGCCCAGCAAATAATTTTGACAATGTAAAGCACTCATAGCTAAAGTGGAAGAGGTATACAACTTCTTACCCCACCTATCCAGAGCTCTAGCATCCATGTCCAAAGGAACTGGATTCTTAACCACAGCAGCCCTGACACCCTTGGGGCTTTGAGTAATGGTGTCGGGTCAGCCCTAGGACTCTTGTATAAATACTAGTGAGCTTCCGGTACCCTGCAGTATCCATCTGGTTTAGCAGGGCAGGAGGCAAAGAGTCAGGGTTAAGAGAAGCCTCAGAAAATACATCCTGAACAACATCCAATACAGGGGGAATAGCCAAAGGCCTATGCTGAGGCAAAACAAGAATTCTCTAAGCCTTTACGAGAATCAGAATAATCCTGGCCTTCCCATTTAAAATGCTCCCTCATGGAATGCAAGGTTTCAAAAAGAAAAATCTTCAGGAGGGGCGGAGAGGGAGGAGAATCCTCAGGCTCTGAATCAGAGTAGGGAGGAAATCCTGGAGCTCTTCCACAGAAGAATCAGGGTCATTGGAAGACTGATCCAGACCCTCTATCCCTGGCTCTACCCTGGGCCTTTTCTCAGGGGGAGGCATAGAACCCCTAATGAAAGTAAGCAAATCCTCCGCCACCTTTAACATGTGCTTTCTAGGAGCTGGACCCTGTGGACAGACACCAGCAGGGGCAGAATTAGATTTAGAAAGGCTTTTACTATGAGAAGGGGAGGCCTAGAAACTCTGTGAGGGAGGAACCACCGACACATGAGAAGCCCCTTCAGCCTGGCCTACAACAGGAGAAGCCACTTCCTGAAGTAGCAAAGGCTCCCCTTGAGACTCCGCTAAACTGTCAGAAGGAGCCGTTGAAGTAGTCGGTGGCTCTACCGAACCGGCGTCCACAATGGACTCATCTTGTTTGGACCGCAAAGGATTACTCCTTGCGTGTTTTAGCCGAACTGGGCGGAGAATCCGACGGCATGTTATAATTGCACCGTTTACCAAACACTAGCCTAGCACAGTCCAAGCGACGTGTAATAGTGCACTCAAAGGCAGCACAAAAGCTACACCCAACAACGCCATGCTCAGGCCCAAACAAGGAATACAGAGTAAAAGGTAATCCCTATGAGGAATCTGTTTCCCACAAGAAATACAGTTATTAACTTTTTCTGACAGCCGGTAATACTGAGGCAAGAAAAAGACAAAAGTGTCCCCAACGGGGTACTTAGCCCAGCTTGGTCTCTGGTCTGAAACTCGAAAACCGACAATTCCAGAAAGCCGAACGGCACTTGCAAACACTGCTTCTGCTTAGGACCACGCGGCAAGAAAGACTGAGGGTATGGCGTCGGTCATGCGCATTTTTACTGGCACATACTGATGTCAGCCTCGAGCGCCATGACCAACGCCAGATTCTAGCCCTTTGGTATTCGGGCCGATGGTGGACAGCGGAATACCCATATGTCAGGACTGCAGCAATGGTAGACGAAGAACATCCCACATTCACTGAAACAGCATTGAAACCCACATTCAACGAACATGCATCTGGCCAATGGCGGGTAAGTTTACCTTTGGCCCGTTTCCAAATCATAGGCTCCTTGCACACATTTTAGAAACATGCAAGAGTTCTTTGATTCACCTTCCTGACTTAATTATACTACATAATAATTGAATTATATCCCTTGTATAATACAGCACCACTTGTTAGAGTGTGTTTTAAAGTTATAGTTCTGAGCATCTTTCCTTTAAGCAATGAAACAAATCATATGAACCAATAATGACAGCCTTCAGTGTATTGTGATGCCAACCCCCAGAGAAATAAATTAATGGGACTTATCTAAATCAGTGCCTGTCCATTTACTCCATCTGTTAACCTTCCCAAGTTAAGAGATGCTGAACCTGAAGAACCACTGGCCGGATGAAGTAAATACTCCATGTTTTTAGATATCTATGAAACAGTGAGAGTAGGACACCAACAGTGCTTTAAGAAATGCAAAAACTAAACTGCTGTTCTCTACCTAGTGCTAATAAATACAGCAAAACTACCAGGACACAAAAGAAAACGGCATCAAGTAATGAGCTGTACAAATTTAAGTAAAACCACTGTGAAGAAAAGTCCAAGTGCTTGTGCAAACACATTACACACTTCTGGCTGACATGAATATTGAAAACTATGAAACAACATTGCTAAGTACAGTACAAGCTGATAAATGAGTGGTAAATGTGCAATAGCATGAATTAATCAGATGCAATTTAAGAAGCTGCCTGTGCAGACATTTAATGTGTGTATAAACTCAGCATTACATACTGGCCTTGGCAAGCATAAACCATTCAGTAAACAATGTTTATTCCACCTAAGCACAATAGGACCAACAAGGTTGTTATCTAAAGGAAAACATGCATAAAGGTTTTCAGAAATTCTTTTACCTCACTAGAGCAAGCAAACACACAGAAGGGTTAATCTTTCCTCCAGTCTACAAAGCATAATATTTAGCCCATAACTAGCCTGTCACATGACACTCATGCCCCAATACTTCTTGAGGTACTAAGTATAAGCATTACTGGCAGATTCCTGACCTCACTCTGAACACAGACTATATGGAGTCAGACCAAGTGAGTACTGAATGGTCACCTCCTGCCCAAAGATTTGTGCTGCTAAGAGCATTACCAATCCACACACAGCAACAGTTACTAGGAGACAAAATTCAAGTGATGTCTGCACAAAGCCAAACTTTGGCAAATCTTTCCCAGCTTTGTGACCTACCTACTTTGGTTTTATTGGCCTTAAACATTTTCCAGTCTTTTCAAAGCCCACAAGAGACAATAAAACTTTTATGCCCATTTCTGCATGGACTCTTAGTTCTAAGATTTACAGTTGACTAAAAAAATTTTCAAAAATGCAAAACCTGAAAATACTGAAAAGCAATAGCGATATAAAATAACCTACTAGTTATACAGTACTTGCGGTTTCTTTCCATTTACAAAATAATTCTGAAATGTCTGTAAAACTAACTTTTTGGAAAACATGCTCTGTAACCATATCTCACACACACACACACACACACACACACACACACACACACACACACACACACACACACACGCGCACACACTACTCACTCTGAAAGTGTGTCCCATCTTCCGCTCGTTTCCTCCCACTGTGAACCGGTCCCATCTTCCGTCCATTTCAGTTTCAGTTTCCTCACGCTTGTGAACCCAAAACCATCCGTCCGTGAGAGTTCCCGCTCGCAAACTTGAACATATGCGCGCGATGATGTCAGCACGCCCGCGACCGGACTTCTTAAAGAAGAACGCATGATGTCAGCCCGGACTTCTTTCTTGCCTTACTCATCAGAGTTACTTGACATTTTACCTGGAATACATTCTGCCCTGACTTTGGATTCACTTGTATAAAATTCTTATTTTCATCATTTATTTATTATTATTTATTTACATTTGTTTATCGGGAAATTCCAACTGGACACAGTTCCTTTTTCAGCAGAGGTCCGGGGAGTGGGGTATTGGGATTAGTTTTCATTAGCAATAATCATATTTCTGCTATTGACAGATTGGGATTTTATGTAAGCTTTCTTCTTTTCCAATTATTACAAGTGGTCTTCTTGTTTTATCCTCACTTAACTCATGTTTTTTATTCTTACCTAACTTTCTGTCACTGTTAATTTTGTTTCTACAATTATTGTCAAGTTTTGTTAGCAATTACCATCATCTGAGTTGTTGTAATTGTTGATCATTGTGCCACTTGTGTGAGAAAATATGACTATTAACTTCATTCTCATGTATTTTGCTGCAATACAAACCAGAATTTCTGCCAAAATCCTAAGAATTATTGCTGGGTTGAGGCTTGTTCTCAAACTTGGATCGGATGATTTACTAGAATAAAAACTCATTCCTGTTCAAGGCATGATTCGTCTCTTGATGTGTACTTTCTTTACTTATTTATCAGCTTTGTTGCATTTTGGCAGTTTTGTCTTACTATAACAGGCTATAAAGAATACAATACATGTTGCAGCTTTTCTGAACATTAGCTATGTCTCGGGGGGGGGGGGTCTGTATTAATACCTGGATTTTAACATTTATTTGGTTTTAATGGACTACACTCCTATTACATTTACATTATCCATAATTTTACTTGGCACTTAAGTTGTTTGCTGTCAGTAGTGTTCACATGGCTGGACTTGGATAATACTTTACACAGTAGACCGTCAATTTATCATTATCCTAGCTCATACTAAGGCCCAGAAAACAAGTAGCCATTTTCTATCATTTGATATCCACTGCTAATACATTGTTGTGAATTCTATATTACTTGAAATTCTGCAATGTATCTTAATTTTGTTATACTGAAGTTTAACACTTTATTTGTAGAGGCTGTTTTATTAAAACATGGGCCAGGGCATTGTAATGTGAGGGACTTTCTTCTGGAACCATGCCATTTTCATCCTAAGGACCCCCCCCCCCCAAATACATTCCACACATGTAAGAGGTTCAAATTCTTAAATTACCACAGGGAGGCACTGGAGATAGCCTAATATGATTCTTTCATGTGGATAGCTTGGATGTGCCAGATGTTTTGGTAACTGGGTGCCACACTCATGACTGGGACACCACAGGTCCCAGTGGAGACAGTGTATTTTAATGCTAGGCCCATCTGCAACAAAGACTTGTTGCAAGATGTTTTCTTGCATTCATTTTGGAGACCTGGCTGGATGAAAGCTTTGATATTTGCTGAGTGAATGCAACAGACCAATATTCAGTACCTTAGGCTGGACAGGATGAGGGGAGGGGTATCATCTACCAGGTACCATACCTGATGCAGTAGGCACACTAACTCATTTGAATATGTTATGGAAACAGGAGCGAGCTTTGAACTTCTTCTCATCTATATCATGAATTTATAGACTTCCTCACTGACTTGTTAGGTCACCAAACTGGTTATTCAACACTTAGTCAACAAAGTAGTCCATGGGTCTGGCAAAGGAACTCTTCTGGAAGACAAATGAGTTGGTCTCTGCTTAGAGTATTACTAGAACTATACTAACTCTTGTAGCACCATGGACAGTTCTCAGACAGGCTCCCACTTCAAACTAAAGTATCTTAGGACAAAAAAGCCTTCTTGTAAGTTGAAGATAAAAAAAATGTCATATTGCTAACTGAGTAGAAAAATATGCTGTCAGACGTGTAACAGAGAACTTTCTACTAACTCCTTGATGCACTTACCAACATTTAAACATATTCATTTAGACAGCTGTAGTAAATCCTCCTAGACCAAATGATCATTATAACTTTGTTAACAACTTTATTAAATTATAACTTAAAACACAGGGAAACATACATTAGTGTAAAAATACATATTAACATTTTTCATTTTCATACATTATACATCGTATATACGTTTTCTTTCTTTTTAACAATTATTATTCCATTCAACATAACATACATATCTCTCAACAATCTAGACTTTTATAAAATGTCCAAATTTTTGCCTTGTATTTTAGGTCTGTTTCTCAAAAATATGTATTTTTTCTGGCACATTACTGAGGACTGAAGTCACTAAATATTGAAAGATATTTGAGTTTCAGACACTTCAGAAAATGTATTCTATAAATACTCTGAAATTTGCTTATATCCATTACTATAGTAATACTATGCAGATTAAGGACAAGGAATAGTTTTAAAATAAATCACTTTATTAAATAAATCTATAGAGGCATAAATCCTATCAATTCTAGTTTGCATCTCATGCACATAAGAATAATGTGTGGAGAACAATGACTTACATTCTGCTTTTACTAGTAAATCAACTAAATTTTTATTACTAATCCATTTATTTAGTGCTTCAGTTGATGCCAGTATTTTAGCTTTCTTCTGTTCACTTGTGTTTCCTATACTAGATTGGAAGGCATAGTGGCATAGTGGTTAGCATTGTTGCCTCACAGCAAGAGGTGCTCTGGATCAATTCTTGGCTGGGGATCCTTCTGTGTGGACTCTGTATGTCCTCCCTGAGTTTGTGTGGGTTTCCTATGGGTGCTCCAGTTTCCTCCCTCATTACAAAGACATGCATCTGGAGCATTTCTCCCAGGGCCTCCACTGAAAATCGGTTTGTTCCAAGTCGGACTTTCCTGGTAAACAGATGTTAAATAAATAAATAGATAGATAGATAATGCAGTTAAAATCCCCTGCTAAAATTAAACTACCCTTCCAATGACTGTGGTGTTTGTGTTCCTACAGTGATACTTATTTACTTATTTAAAGCATTCCAGAGCTACTTAGATTAATCTTTTGTTAGATACTGGTATCTTAAGCTTAAACTAATAGTTTTACAGCTCTTGTCCCTGCGGGGGGCAGCTCATTCTATTTGCTTCACTCACTCTGCTCCTCAGCCTGTCCCATCTTTGCCCACCCCCAGTAATGTTAACCTTATACCTAACCTGACCCCTCCCACACCTCTCTTCCACCTATCCCATAACCCTCCTAATTATTCCCCCAGTCATACCATGCCTCCTAACTACTCTACCTCCCCACCCATTCTAAATAGGACCATATAGGGCTCCATCCCCTAAACATTAGCTATCCTGCTCATATTCATTCTGTTATCACACTGTACTCAACCACCATCATGTCCATCACGACTATTTCTATGATCTCACTTCTCTCACTTACACTCTCTCTCTCTCTTAACAATAATCACAACTTTTCAGACACCCAACATACCTCCTACACTCAGCAGTACAACCACCACACATAAACCACATTTATCAAGTTACTCAGACATCCACTCTATCTTATTCACAACTAATATCTCTATACTATCCAAAGTAAAAATTCTACCTCTCCAAAGACACCCCCATTATCATACCACCACCAGCAACTATACCATTTTTAGGAAAAAACTAATAAGTATAACACACATAATTTGCCAAAGCATTATATCCCAGTGTGGTGATATACAACCCAACCCATTGCCTAAAAGAACACCTCATAAAACATAAACCATTACAACTTCTCCCAACTAATTCAAGACATCAGTAGACCCCACAAAAATAACAATTGGGGCTCCACAATAGACTGGATATTGATGTCCAACACTAACCAGTGGCAGCTGGTGACTTCAAATCAAAGGGGGGGTTGCAGGACACAGTTGAATGGGTGGGGCCAACAGGAAGGGGTGTGACCAACTATAAAGGGATGGAGCTATGCTCAAAAGCACAAATAGTGGGACTTTAATTAAATATACTGCCCTGGGTGCCAAACTGTCATTATGAGAGTCCAGTCAAGACAAAATGAAGTGTAGAAGAAAAAGATATTTCAGTGCATTGGCTACATGACAGCTTACTTAATATCTAGATGGAAACAAAAAGGTTGTGAGGCATGAAAAAATAAATTACTTTTTAAATACATTACTGGAATGCCAGTCAAAATCAAGTATAAAAAGACAAGCAGCATTCAACTCAAACCACTTCTCCTTGCACTGCATTTCTAATTATAATTTATGTTCAGCTTTATAAAAGTACCACGTAATATGCTGAAAGTAGCAATCTCTGTGATACCCCAACTTGTAAAAATGTTTCTTATCTAAAAAAGACCTGCTGCCTGGCAACAACTATCTACATGTTTCGTGGGGAAAATGTGATCAAAGTAAAAAATGAACAGCAAACAAGAAACAAGCTCAAGATAAATTGCTTAAAGGATTACTGCACAGGTTATGGACCACACATGATAGATTGGCATTCCGTTTAGTTTACGGGTAAAGCCTGCAAAGATGACTGCAAGACTCCAACAAATGTAATGAGCTTCTGAAAATACTGTAATCCTGTCCTTTATTACAAATACTGTCATATGCATTTCAATACCTAAGGCATATACATTATCGAGTTGTGTAAATATTCTCTGCATGGCAACAACAAAAAGTCTTTCAATGTTGGTAATTCTTTAACAGTATGCTTATTAAAGCTAAATTGCATCTTACAATCTCAGTCAAGCTTACCTGATAGTCATTAAAGCACTGCTACTTAAGGACAGAGTAGCAGACACTGCAGCAACATGCATTTTCTGAATAATAAGAAGCATAAATCAACAGTATAAAAATATGACAGAAAAACAGAACATTCTGCAAAATCAAGGACAGATGAAAAGCCACTGTAGTACTTGTGTCTACCTTGGATGGGGGGATACTCTGCACACTTACACTGCATAACTGCTCCTTGCTTGGACAAATCCAGAGTCACTACATAGGGAGTGGGGTGAAACAAGTATGTCACAATATGAAATGTATCTTATTGACGGTGATGGCCCTGACACATTTGTCATACCTCTCAACCTCAGAGCAAGAAATCTGGACAAAGCCATAAATAGAAGTGGGACAAAGGCCCAAAAATAAGGACAGTTTTTAAATATTGGTCTTATAAACTTAGAAAGATAATAGAATAGTAGGTCTTGCATTAGTATGCATTTTCTGTAGGGTATGAAATCTGAAACTCAAATGTCTGTCATTATTTTCTAACTTCAATCTTTAATGATTTGCCACTAATTTGCCAGAAAACCACAATTTTATGAAAAATGGACCATAAATGTGATGCAAAAATATAAAACAGCCACACAATACAGCTGGGAACCTGTCAAAGAAGGGACACTTTTTAATATTAGTACTGTTAAGTTGAACAGCTGACAAAATAAGAGAATCTACATGCATTTCTGAAATAAAAGTGATCTATAACTCTGATCATTACAATTTGTTAATTGTAAACCCTCCACATTTTCTTGCAAAATTGTCATTTTGCAGAGGGGATTATTACGGGGAGAGCAACATTTTGAGCCAAAGTCGGGGACAGTTGAGAGGTTTGGATATACCTAATTCTATAAAGTGATTTATTTGTAAGTACTACTCAACCTGCTGATGCAGGAAATCTGGAGAAAAGTCCAAATATATTGGGGGAACATACAGACAGTACTAAAAATTACTCTTTCATAAACTTAGACAGTTGACAGAATAACAGGTCTTGCTTTAGCATGCATTTTTCTGAAGGGTATGAAGTCTGAAACTCAATGTCTGTCATTATTTAGTGAATTAATTCCTAAATGATTTGCCAGAAAACCACAAATTTTATGAGGAACAAACCAAAAATAAGAACCAAAAATCTATTCATTCTGCAAAACTCTGGACAGTTGAGAAGTATAGTTCAGCTGGGGCTGTCTTTGAGTTTGGTGCCCTTCCCCCTCACAAAATCATGGTCGAATGGAGCCTCCCCCCTGCAGGGAATCCAATGAACCACTCCTTGGTTATTTTGCCCCATTACCATAAACACTGTAATGTGCATACTGCTTTACTTCTGTGATTATCTGGATTTCATTTGAAAGTTTTATTTTGCATTTTACAGCACAAACACCAATAGACATCTGCTAAACAAAGAAATGCAGTCTCACTAATTTTCTGACAGCAACATGTATGAGGTCCCTAATGATACATTCCATTGTCTTGCAGATAAGATTGTAAGTCTAATAAGTCTATAGTTGCTAGGATCAGAGGTGTAGCCTCCCTTGTGTAGGGTAATGATTATCATAATTCCTTAAGCGTCAGGCATAAAGGCTGAACAGACTGTGAAGGGGTTCAATAGGAAGGGGTACAATAGGAAGGGGTACAATAGGAAAATGCCTCTTACTGGCAAGAATGGTCCCTGGCACATTGTTGGGTACCACATTTTACTCCCAAGAGAGCCTTTAGGACTTGTTTAGGAGTGATGTTTGGAGGGGAACTGATAAGGGTTCAAATGTGTAGGCTAAATCAAGATAGACAGAGACATGTGAACTTAATTTCTCTGCTAATATGTCAGGTGTGCCCTCACAGAACAGTAGGTAGAACCATTACATATCAATTTTATGGCATTACTGGGTGTTAATTCTAAGGTTTCTGATATTGCTGATGAAGGACCTTTGATCATCTCTGACAAAGAAGGCGGGTTTGAAATCATGCTTGACCTTGGAAGATTTGATTTTGTTTCTAAGCTCTTTGTTCAGTTTGATACTGAAGGAGAGGATATTTTCTCTTGTTATAGAGCTTGTTTATGCCAGGACCGTACAAAATCTTCATTTTATAAACCTTCAAAGCCCTCTAAAACTAAACTTGAGCATTATTGTAACAATATTACATGGTTTGCTGCAAACATACTCAATCAAAGCCACTAGCAAGCTGCATTAAAAGAAATAACTTGGTTAGAACCACCTCCCAATCGTATAGACATCCAATCAATACCAAGCACAATAAATAATAAATCAGTCCTTCAGCCTACCCAGCTCTTAATACAGTTCTTCAAAATTATACACCACAATGTCCCTTAAGATCAAATGATAAACAACTCCTTATCATACATAAACTAAGCAAATGCACATGACACGTCTATATTCTAACACAGTATCAACAACCTGAAATTTGCTTCCTGTAGGGATCAGGTCATAATCCAAGCTCCACACATTCAAAACATCTTTAAACTATTCCTAATTAGTTCCTAGCTCTGCTCATGCTCCACACCAGGCTAGTCCCATTTTATAATCTATTTTCTCTCTCACCCCACTTTTTTGCCTTTCACTTCCTCCAGCTATGATTATTTTCATTTTTCTGACCTACTATCCCTCTTCACTAAATTACTACCATCTCCTCTTCCATTACTGAAAAATCTTACTTGCTTGCTATGCTTCCAAAGTACATACCCTTCAAATGCTCATTTGTAATTTGTAAATATCTTTTTCTGTATTAATTATATACACATATTTTCTCTTCTCATGTATACACATTCCTTTCTTTACTAATCAATGTTTTCTGTCTGTCATCTCTGACACCCTTTGCAACGTAATTAATAATGCATTTCTCAATTAACCACTGTGTCTCTTAATCTCTATGAATTCAATGCATCTTCCCTGTTTGAATTACCTTTACTTCCAGCTGTATCTCTTCACCTCTTGCAATTTAAACAAATTAAGCTTTGTTCTCTCATTAGACAATATTCCATTTCTTTGTGGTACTCTGTATTATATGGTATTGTATTATACTTACAAGAATGACAATGTTAACAACTCTGCTATGCTATATTATACTTGTAAAAATGACAATCTGTATCAAGTATATTTGCTATATTCTACTGTTTTGCTTTCATGTTATATGCTGGAGCTTTCTCCCCAGGTCTCCACTGGTGATTGCCCATTTGCACTTTCCCGATAAACAAATGTCAATAAAAATAAATAAAAGGGTTTATTCCAAAACATGACATTGTAGTTATTACATCTCAGGGCTGATATTTCAATACAGGTACTGAGGTCAGAATAAAACCTCTTCATGGATGTAGCAATGTTTGAGAGAGAGAGAGAGAGAGACTAATGAATCTTCTCAAACCATCATAAAGTTGAAATATATTTGCCATAGAGAAATTACTGAAGGTGGTAGGGTTTGTTTGTGTTTTGGGCTGGGCTCTGATTGTGAGAACCACTGCTTGATGCTCTGACCTAACCAAGGAGGTTATAACAATATGAGCATAGCATGATGGTGCTATGTTTGTAATGATCAGGTTATCTTAGATTCTCTCAAAGGAGGCCATGCTGTCTGGTTTAATGAGTTTGCATAAGTGAAGTCCAGGACATGTTGCGCATATTTATTTATGGTAGTGTAGGTAATCCATTTAATAGATCAATAAGTGAAATCTCCAAGAATAATAATAGTGTTTAGTTCAGTAGTAAGGGACACCTCTCCTGCTTATTTATATATGCATCATGGGATGTCTGTGGCAGGGGGTCCTATATTTGGTCAGGAAGTGATCTTACTTACAGCTACTAGGATGTGAAGGCGTTCATGGTCATTATCTAGCTATATACATCTGAGGTAAAAGTGCCATGTTGAAATATGGACACACCACCTACAGATACAGAGGTACCTTCAGTACAGAGTCTGAATGCATGATAAGCTTTGAAACCAGGTATGGAAGGTATGCTATAATTGCAATGGAATTATGTTTTAGTAATGGAGAAAATGTCTATATGTTCTAGTGTTAGAAATGTTTTTAAAGAAGGCAATTTCTTATTTCTGAATCTAGCAATAGCTAGCATAATGGAACTCATAAATAAAGACATAGGGAACTTGCAGACTTTGGATCCAACCCAGTTTGGCTTTGTCAAAGGCAGATCATGCCTTTTAAACTTGGTTGACTTTTTCGAGACAGTCACCAAGGCCATTGATGAGGGAAAGGCAGTCCATACAGCCTACCTTGACCTGGCAAAGGCCTTCGACACAATACCCCACTCAGGTATCATCGAAAAACTCATCAGCTTGAATGTAAACCCATACATCACAAGATGGGTTGCAAACTGGCTAAGTGACAGAACCCACAGGGTCAGAGTTGCTGGAGCCATGTCAGACTCAAAGCCTGTCACAAGTGGTGTCCCACAAGGCTCAGTCCTGGGTCCACTCTTGTTCGGCATCTACTTTTCTGAAGTACAAGCAAATGCAGGAGGGTTATGGCTGACAAAGTTTGCAGATGACTGCAAACTGGGCGCTATAATCGAAAACACATCTGACACAGATATCCTTCAGAAGGGCCTCACAGAAACGGATAACTGGTGCCAGAGCCATGGCCTAAAGTTAAATGCCAAGAAATGCATAGTCATACCCTTCGGGAAAAACAAGGTTACCCCTAGCTACCATATAGGTGGCAATCCACTGAGCACAGAAGAAGTCATCAGGGATCTGGGGATCCAGGTTGACAGTAGCCTTTCGTTTGACACTCATGTTGCTAAAGTAGTTAGGAAAACCTTCTACATTGCCCACCTGATCATGAAGGAATTCACATCTAGATCAAGGGAGGTCATCGTCCCCCTGTACTCATCACTCATTAGACCTATGATTGAGTACAATGCCCCATTCGGAATGTATCTGACCCGACACCTGCAGCAGCTGGAAAGGCCCCAAAAGTTCCTCACCAAAAGGATAAAGGGTCTCAAAAATATGTCTTATGCTGCCCGACTGAAAGAACTCCAGCTCTATTCAGTCTCATACCGCTTGCTCAGAGGTGACCTGTGCCTGACATATAAGGCCATGTCAAACCCAGATTTGATGAATATGCTTCACCTCAAAAATCTAGATCCCTCAGAACCACAAGGGCGGGAGACTTAAACCTTGACACGGTTATTAATAGAACGTGCTGGAGGGACAGATTCATCACCCAGAGACTCCCTATGCTGTGGAACAAAATCCCGGTACATGTGAGGCAGAGCACCTCGCTGGCCTTGTTCAAGAGGAATCTTGACCAATGGATGGGAGATCGCAGATATACCCCAGGGATTACTTCAGTGTCACTGCTTGACAGAGGCACAGCAAAATAATAGGCATAGTTTTATTCAAACTAAAGGGGTGGCGAAAGCCAAATAACTATGGGCTAGGCTTATAAATGCCCTTGGGCAGATAGCCTAGTATGAACCTATGAACCTATGAAATGTTTTTAAAGAAGGCAATTTCTCATTTCTGAATCTAGCAATGAGAAGTAACACCCTTTTACAGTCCTGGTTTAGTTTAGCAGGGTTGGTAGATGGACCAGGTTTACATCATCTAAAAAGTTATTTTGGGGGTACAGAAAGTCCCAGGCAATATGCAGAAGCTTTGAAGTGTAAGGTGCAGGATGTTCCTGGCAAAGTAGGTAGGACAGTCAAGCATCTCTTTCCAGGTTGATATAAACTGGAGCCTCCTAGAAAGTAACTGAGCCAATTGTTGAGCTCAATCATCTTGTGGTTACACTGAGATATCATTCTTGGTGAAGGTAAGATGCTTCATCAGATTAGTTTTATATCTGTCGTAAAAGTAAACTCTGAGAGTTCTGTCATGTCTCTCTCCATATAATCAAAGAAAGTGTGACTCAGGTCATTCATAGATATGAGCAATGACTACAATGGAAGTGTATTGGTTGTGAATGGACTTGAAAGACATTGACACCTGCTGTATACTGGTTTCTGAGAGGCAGATCACTGTCTCCTTACCTTTTGTGCCTGCTAAGCCTTGTGAGTGACGATATCTGTGTTCCTTACTATGGAGTCAACAATGGCTAACTTGTGCTTTGGCTGAATCATGGAGCCTTACCAGCTCAAATGGACTGGTCAGATGACTACTTTGAGTAATGTTTAGTGTAAGAGGCGATAAAAGGGCAGTATGTAAAAGTTACATTATGCTGCAGAGGAGTTTGAGACACAGGCATTTGCCTCAGAGGTGTTTGTGGCTTGGGATGAGACTTCTTATGTGTCTCAGCATAAGAAGTCGTGTTTTTAGATGAGTGCAAATTTCCTTTTCCTTTTATACTTTGTTGGTTACTCTGTCTACAGTCAGCTTTTGTCAGCTGGGAAAAAAGTTTGCTGTCTAATGCACATTTCTACTGGTCACAGAACAAAACTAATCAAATTATCATGGAAGGCATTAGAAGGACAGAAAAGACAATACTTAAGTTTATCTTAGTTAAATATTTCAGTGACTATTTTTCTGTGCATTTGAGTTTCTCTTCTTTAGTCACTCAGAAATAGAATTACTGAATCTAACAATATGGAAACTTACCTGCGCTTTCAGATAAGCCATACATTTTAACCTGAAATACCCCACATTTAAGCAATAGTACTTTCAAAATAAATACACTCATGGGCTAAGGCATTGATAATCTGAAAGCCAAACAGGGACGAAAAGTCTAGAGAACCACAGGCACACTTAAGCTTGCTTGGACTCCTGCACTGTTGTGCTGTGAACTTCATTTTATGACTACAGGCTACATAATGGAGCAGAATTGCTTTATGCAAAAAATAGTGACAAAATAGTGCCAGAATTGAATTTACAAGTAAAGTCACTGTTTTAATTAAACTGGTGAAAACAATTTGTATTTTGTGATATATTAAAATATGTAAAATTAATGTGTGTGTGTGTGTGTGTGTGTGTGTGTGTGTGTGTGTGTGTGTGTGTGTGTGTGTGTGTGTGTGTATGTGTGTTTTATAAACAAATTTAAACATTTTATAAGCAAATGCAAACAATCTTGGTGTAAATTTTAACATATATTACTAACCCTTCAGTGGTGCAAAGCACTCAGCCCAGGGCTCAATACCTCATTAAACCTTTTTGTGATTAATATGTATTTTTGATGTTTTACTGTTTTAGGAAAATATGTACATTGTGTTTTTTGCATGTCTTATAATGACTTTGAACATGTTATACTGATGTTTTAAAACTTTGCTTTATACACAAGGGTTCACTTTCTTTCTATTATTCTCATGGCTAGACTAGTGTTTTCTGTTTATTTTTACTGAAGTGCTCCAAGATCAGCCCATGCCAGACCTATTATAAATGTATCAGGCTACTAGTACATATCAGTACGGGGAAACCATTAAACATGTTCCATATTTGATAGTTTCCTTGCACTTAGCTTAGTTCCCAAACCATACAATATATTATTGCGTACAAAGTGGTAGGATTAAGTTCTAGATATAAGTCATTGTTTGAATCTTCAAAAAGCATGCATACCATTTAGTTTGTCCATGAACAGTGTATAGTGAAAAGTAATTTGCTCTTTGCTCTATTTCCAATCCAGATGTGGTCACAGACTAATCAACTTTCTTGTTTCAAACACTAGTAGTGCATTGCCTCTGGGAAATGCATAATTTAATGAGTGGAGCTTGTGTTTACATTATCTGTGACCACATTTCCTTATGTGTGTCACCTTTCAACCCTCACAAGTCTAGATCTTACAGTATGTGCTAGTCAGAGAGAGGAAAGGAAGTAATTGATTTGTGGCTTAACTAAAGCTTTATATAAAAGAAGATTAGTGATTTCTATCTCTGCTCTTAATATATTTAAAACTTTAATTAAGAATTCTTTGCATTGGAGCTCCAAGTTAATGCCTGTTTCCTAAACTGTGGCAAATAGATTATTTAGCTCCCTTCTGTTTAAGCATTAAACTGCTAAGTCTTTAGTAGGAGCACATGTTCTCCTGCCACAGACAGAAGGACTCTTCCTCAGGTTTGATATTTCTAACATTATTAATGTGCACATATTTTCCTTCCTTTTGAAATTTAGCATTTTTAGAACTGGTGTTACACAATGTATCATGACCCTCTGGCATATCTCTCAACCTGCAGACACTGAAAATCGAAACTTAAAAAAGTAGGAATATCCAGCCCAAATCTGGATATCTAATTAACATAAAATGTGAATACCAAATAGCATATAACTCTTTCTCTTTCCAGTAGGATTGTGGGATACTACTCATAAACACGTTTGAAAAAACAGAAAGTGACAAAATGAAAAATATAAGCACATTATCAAGGAGACACTGTAAAATCTGTAGACTTTAATGAGCTGTATTCAAAATTCTACCACACATGGTCATTTATTTTTGGTTTAGAAAAAGAGAGATGTAAGATATGTGTCCTTTCTTTAAATTATGGTTAAACAAATTATATTATGAAATGGAAAATAAAAACCTCAAATGTTTGATTCTTGACTGTTGTGCTATCCTGTAGTATTACCACAACAGATAATAAAATACTTGCTTCTTTTTATTTTTACACTGTGAGCCCAGATTACAATAAAAGTAATAAACTTCAGGGTTTGTTGATACATATGATATCACTACTTCTTGGGTGTACAGTGCACTTGGCTTCACTTTGTTCTTTACACTGCACCTGACACAAGTCAAGGTCATATAAGACAATACAACCTGTCATGTACTGAGCCTAAAATAAAACAATTGGTGTTCCACTACAATGATGATCATACTTTTCTAGCTGAATGTGATAAACTGTTGGACATGTTCATTAAGCAGGGCTATCCTATTGATTTTCTTACATCTATATGAGATGAAGTAGTTGAGAAAAGATATAGCAATTGGTATCAGCCTTTATTGAGGTCCAATGTAGAGTTAGACATAGATGATAGTTGGGCCATAGGAAATAGTATTACCAGACCTCTGGTTCTAAAAGATTTTTATAAACCATGTGTACTAACATTTACTTTGGACTCTTATAGTATAATTGATATTATCAAACATTATTGGGGTATTATTACTTCAAAGTAAAATGTTTCCTGCACATACTTCAGCTGCAGGGTTCCAAAACACCAAAAGCATAACACACTATTACCTAGCTTTCCTCAGTGTAAACGTTTTACACTGAGGAATGCTAAGTAATAGTGCTAGCTGAAACCGGTTTGTTGCTTTTTGACTACCTATGTTTTTATAGGAGTCGAATAAACCCACAGTCTTGCCATTGTCTGCTGGCTTCATTTTTCTGTTATGTATTATTACTTCAACAATCATCTCAGGACATTGTTGGGTGATTAACTGGCTATTGTATTTTGGAAAAATACAAGTTTTAAACAGTTAATGGAGAGAAGCTCCAAGAATATATGAGATGGAGAAAGTGGTAGAATAGGTATGTTCAAATGCGGCCATTTGCTCTATGTGTAAATTCATATCTGTGGAGAACACAGTTACACTTAATGGACAGCATGTTAGAGTGTACCGTCACTTTAATTGCAAAACTAACGGGGTTATTTACACTGCATGGTGTCAGGTATGTCCTGCCTTTTATATAGGAAAAACTGTCAGGAAGATTAAGGACAGGATATACGAACATGAGAGGGACATCAGGAAATGTAGGGAATCAAATGCATTATTCAGACATAGAAAGGATTGTCCAGACCATCATTTTAAATACAAGGTGATCAAACAGTTGCAGACGGATATACAAGGTAGAATTATGGAGGAACATTTATTAGTCAGGGAATTATTGTGGCAATTGGAGTTAGATACACAAATATTCCCAGTCTTAAATGAAGCATGTTCAATAACACCATTGTTAAAACTTAGAAGCTCAGAAGGTTACAATTAATGGTTTAAATCAAATACATAATTTTATGTACTATCTTTGTTTTAGTTTTAGTTATTTATATATGTATTATTCATTTTTTCATTTTTTAGATGATTAATGGTGTACTGTCATTTGACTAAAGTTTTTAATGTGTGTCACCTTAAATGTTTCAAATGACATTAATTGGTGTACAATAGAGTATTTAAGGGGGGTCATTTTATTGTTTCAGTAGTTCTGATGAAGTCCTGCTGGATGAAAGCGCTTAACTACTGATGAATTAAAGTGCACTTTTAAGTTTGCCTGGTGTCCTGGTATTTCCTTCATGGTTACTGGTTTGGTGTTTGTTGAGGTCCAGTTAATACTGAAATTGTATGACCAACAATCTCCCGACAGGATAAAGATATTCTTTGTTCTTACATAAATAATAACTTTATAAACCAGAGACCTGTCACATACAATATAAACATATACTAAAATGTTTTTCTACTCTAAAAAATATATTTTTGACCTTTTGCTCTTTAGTTCTGGCTTTATGAACAACATCACAATCATTTTGGGGTGGGGGATGTTTGCAGTCCATGTCAACTGCCAATATAACTTCCTTCTATCCAGCAAAAGTTCAGTATTCCTTCTCATTAACAACTTTAACTTGTTCAAGCACATGAAATAAAAGTATATTATAATTCATACATGTGCAGAATGTTTTACAGTGCATTGTACATTTCCTTTTGGAGCTTCCTATTCATTCTCCTTATAGAAAAGGCAGAACAGGAGGTACAAACAGCCACAAAATACACAATTTTACTACTACAGTTAAAATGTTCACTTGAACCAAATGTTATTCTAGTTGTTTTATCACAAAAGAAGAGTCTGTTATTTTTTCATCTTCAGCTCCTACAGAATCTGCTAGAAAATGTTAATTTCCAGTTAACATAATTTCCTTCTGTGGTCCACCAATGTCTCTCTCTCTCTCGAGTTTTCAGATTATCTTCCCGATTCTAAAAAATGATAATTGATCTCCACAATAAGGTTACAAAGTAAGATCGCCCATTTGCCCCTTATTTTTTGCGCCTAGCACTATCCACATTGAAGCAGACTGCCACAACAAAGGATCCAGCTTTATTTATGTAAACTGAAGAACCCAACTCATTCTCATTATTTTATTTATTTTTATTCATTTTATATTTGTTGACCGGGTTTGTCCAACTGGGCTACAAATGCCCATTTTCAGTGGAGGCCTGAGGAGAAAAGCTCCAACAGAAAATAGAAATTTTACATATTGAATACATATAAAAATACATTCATCAGTACCACAGATTACTGCATTACAGTGCCACACATTACATTCATCAGTACCACACATTGCATTACAATGTCATACATTAAACTGTGGCAAGTGAAATACATAGAAATACATTAATCAGAGGGATACATTCATAATTACATATTATATACATAATAGTGCAATAGTTACGTAGCTGAAATATTTTACTAGTTGTATTAGTACAGTGATGTTTGTTCTTGTGATGCTTTCATCCCATGCAGTGAGTTTGTATTTGCACTTCATCCTCACTTTACTTCATGTATCACCTCTTCCAATAAATGCTTATTGCAGCCCTTTTCAAAGAAAATACATTTTTAGCTCTAACACCTTCCTTTTCTTGAAAAACTCCATCCTCACATGTTAATCTGAATATTTTAATTACCTGCCACTTTACTATGTGTTCTTTATATACATTGGGTGAGCAGTTGAAAAATATCTAGGGATTACTACACAGCAGTTTTCAATATACCCTTATAAACATTTTCCCATGACAAGATTTTTTATAAACCTCAACACTGTTAAATTTAAGTAATCCTCATATCTGTTAAGTAATCATAAACACATACACAGCACATCTGCAGGCATACCTGCTTTGTAACTAAGGATCGAAATCAACCAAAATATACCAGTATTTTATGGAATGACAGAAAACGTGAAAATGAAGTGTTCTATTAGCAGCCTCGAAACACATTTTAGTATTATCCAAAGAATAAAAGCAGGCAGAGGCAAGGCTCCAGTTTCTTCAGCTGATTTATTACAAGACACACAAGCGCTTTCACCACAAGGCTTCTTCAGGTGTATAAAAAGCAACACTCAACACACCCATTCTTATACTAAGCATTAGCTAGTCACATGATTAAAAAGAGAAAACTCTTAAAGGTAAAAAGAACAATTGTATTCAGCCCACAGTAAAATGCATAGTAAAATATGTAAAAACTTCATTGCAAAAACCACATTTCATAAAAGCAATATTACAAAAAATACATATTAGAAATACACGTAAACCACATAAATGTAACAGATTCTACCTACGTAATGGTTTATTTTTCAGGATGGGTCTCAATGGTACATGGTCATTAAGACCATGTCCTGTGTTGGCTCTTAATCTCACAATCCATTTAGCCTCCAGGTTCTCAGTTTGAACTCTGGTGTTACCACCCCTCAAGTTCTCATAACATTTACCTAATACCATAAATGTAAAGGTGTGTTGATCATTCGTTTCTTTAATGTGTTTTGTAAAGCATTGAACACACTACCCTTCTTAATATGGTATAGGTGTTCCCTGAACCTATCCCTTAATAGTCTATCTGTCTTTCCCACGTAGAATTTACTGCATACTTTGCAAGTGTAATGTAGTGTGTGTGTGTGTATTTAGTTTTTAGTTAAATGACCAATATATAAATATAAACCTTTATATATATATATATATATATATATATATATGTATATAGAGAGAGAGAGAGAGAGAACTCAAAAAAATAAAGTACTAAGCTCACGACACCACTAAGCATAAACAATAAAATGGTACAAAAACATGAAATGAGTGCTTTTGAGTAAAACCCTTTTTCAGATCTAATAATTAAAAAATCTACAATTACTTAAAAACTGTCTTACAGCCAATCGCATGAAAGATGTAAATAAGTTGTAACATTCATTAGACACAGTATTGGTTGGGCTAAAGAGTCCATGGACAATTAAAATGGTTTCCTGATCGTATGTAGTACCACCCCTACTGGTCAGAATGGTGCATCCAGTGGCCAGCAATTGGCATACAGAAACTCGCAAAGTCATCGTATTTCACAAAGACGTAACCCAATCAAATGTTATGGCATACTACATGTTCATTCAACATGAATTGCATATTCAGTAGATGTAACAGCCAATCAAAATTAACATTACGATCAAAAGACTCATTCTACCAGGGAGCGTGAAATGCAGTATATATCTAAATGCTAATTATACTCATATAACCCCCCTCAAAGACAAAACATTCCAGACATGTTATAAACCACTCCACTGTGACATCAAACATATAAAAAAAAACAATCTTTAAAAAACATACTCAGCGTTTAACACAAAATCATAATGTATTGTTAGGTCTCACAAATTTGGTTGATCAATATCAAAACAGCCGCAACCATATAAATACAATAATGATAAATATTGCCACTATAGCTAATCACCAATAAGGAATTTCTGCTGAAGCTACTTGTGCTTCTACTGGCTGCAAAGTACCATTCAGCCAATCACTTGCCAACTCTCAACATCATTGCCTTAGGAATGAAGATGGTAATGTAACACATCAACCGGGTATGAATCATAAAGCATGTTGTTAATCATAAGATAATACTTCACCATTAGTCTGAAGTATATATATATATATATATATATATATATATATATATATATATATATATACGTGTGTGTGTGTGTGTGTGTGTGTGTGTGTGTGTCTGTGTGTGTGTGTGTGTGTGTGTGTGTGTGTGTGTGTGTGTGTGTGTGTGTGTGGTGTCTGTAAATGGCTAGTCCAGGTTACATCATAATGTAACAAAACAATGTACAGTATACAAATGACAGTGATTTACACTGATTAGTAAGCATAAAACTTCTGACAAACTATAAATACATAGAAGAGCTAACAAAGCAAATATATGTTCAGTTATATCCATACAGTAGAAAAGGTAGACTAGAGTGAAAATAGGAAGTGTAGAAGAGCTGGAGAAATAAAAGTAATAGCTAGGTTAGGAAAGCTAACAGAGACCAGTAAGATGAAAAAGGGTTCTAGATTATGTTTAGTGGGTATAGAGCAGTAATATTATAATAAGTTGAATCACAGTTTAGGATGAGTGAGTTGACAAACTGGATCAGATAATTGGGAGGTAAAGGTGTTATGCTGTTGGAGATATCAGTTTAGGTTATACGTCGTTGAGATGGACAGTTGCATCCAAACTGTTTTATTAAGTATTGTTTGAAACATGGCCTGAATGGGAATATATATATATATATATATATATATATATATATATATATATATATATATATATATATATATATATATATATATACATATATACACACACACACACACACACACACACATATATATATATATATATATATATATATATATATATATATAGTATATATAGATATAGAGAGACAACTCAAAAACAAAATACCAAACACACCATGGTACTAAGCATAAACAAACTACTTTTAATAAAATGAAATAAAATGGTCAAAAATATGAGACAAGTGCTTTTGGGTAAAACCCTTCTTCAGATCTAATAATTAAAAAATCTGCAATCATTTAAAAAGTGTCTTGCAGCCAATCGCATGAAAGATGTAAATAAGTCATAACATCCATTAGACACAGTATTGATCAGGCTAAAGAGACCAATTAAAATGGCTTCCCGATCGTATGTAGTACCACTCCTATTGGTCAGAATGGTGTATCCATTGACCAAGTGGCATACAGAAACTCAAAAGTCATTGGTGTTCCACAAAGACATAACTGAGTCAAAAATTAGAGCATACTACGTGTTTATTCAACATGAATTGCATATTCAATAGATGTAACAGCCAATCAAAATTAACATCACAGTCAAAGGGCCTATTCTACCAGGCAGTATGAAATGCAATATAGGTCTAAACGCTAATTATACCGACACAAGCCCCTCTCAAAGACAAAAACCTATCCAAACCATGTTGAACATTCCACACATGTTATAAACCCTCCATAGTGACATCGAACATATCAAAAAACATCTTTAAAACAGAAGAGATCCAATGACACAAATTTGAGGTTTAAGGTGACATATACTACTGATATTAGTACTTATACTGAAATCATTAAAAGACACTGGAAAGTTCTTACTACAGACAGAGAAATTTCTAGATTTATAGATTTTGAACCTAGATTTTTGTTTAAGAACAATAAGTCATTGAAACGTAGGTTATGCTATCCTAAGTATACACAGTGTAATTACTGTTCACATGGTACTAGACATTGTAATTGGTGCACATACACTGACACTAGCTCTAGATTTGAACATCCTGATTATGGTACATCATATACTTTTAAAATAAATGCTACATGTGATACTTCACACATAGTATATTTGGTTTACTGTATGAAATGTAGAATGTTCTACATTGGTAAAACTGATTGTCCTTTTAGAGAACGCATCAGGGAGCATGTTTACCATATTAACAATGGCAATAGTATTAATGCACATGCCAAACATGTATTGAACACTGACTCCACTCACAGTTTTCAGTTTTTAGTAGTTGCTAGAGTCTGTGAGAATGTGAGACAAGAGGATATACGTAATAGAACTGAAGATCTGGAATCCACTTGGATTGTAAGGTTGAGGGGGGATGCAGGGCATGGACTAAATGAGTCTGTTCCTTTAAAACCTAAATTAAAGCTGAGACCCCTAAAGAGATAGTTTTAATAATATAATATTATAAGTAAGATATGTAGCTTGTTTTATTGTTTTTATAAATATATATATATTTTGTGTTTTAAAATGTTCATTGTGTTTTTAAATATACTATATTTCTTTTAGTTAAAATATATGTCATGTGATTTTCAGTTTGTATAAAGGGTGTGTACTTGTTAGTGCTTTTTGATACACCTGATGATGCCTATTTGGTGAAAGAGCTTGTGTTACTGTTTGTGCACTGAAGTAAAAGTTTTTAAACTGGATATAGCAGCCATCTCTGTGTCTTCCTCTACTCATCTTTAAAAAACATACTTGACCTATAACACAAAATCATAACGTATTGTTAGGATTCACAAATTTTGCCATTCAATATCAAAACAGCTGCAAACATATAAAAACAATAATGATAAATATTGCCACTATAGCTAATTATCAATAAGTAATCTACTGAATCTACTTGTGCTCTTATTGGTTGCAAAGTGCCATTCATCCAATCACTTGCCAACTGTCAACATTGTTGCCTTAGAAACATAGATTGTAATGTAAACACATCAATTGGTTATGGATCATAAAGCAAGTCATTAATCATAGGATAATACTTTAGCATTCATCTCAAGTTTGTGTGTGTGTATATATATATATATATATATATATATATATATATATATGTGTGTGTGTGTGTGTGTGTGTGTGTGTGTGTGTGTGTGTGTAAATGACTAGCCCAAATTACATCATAATGTAACAACAATGTACAGTACACAAATGACATTGACTTACATTTATGAGTAAGCATAAAAAGTGTGAAAAAGAATAAATACATCGAAGATCTAACAAAACAAATATATGTACAGTTACATCCCTAGAATGGAAAAGGGAGAACAGAGTGAAAATAGGAGGTGTAGATGAGCTGGAGATAAAAAAGAAATAGCTAGGTTAGGAAAGCTAACAGAGACCAGCAAGACAAAAAGGGGTTCTAGATTATGTGTAGTGGGTACAGAGCAGTAATGTTGTGATAAGATGAATCACAGTTTAGGATGAGTGAGTTTATCAGTTAAGTGGGAGGTAAAGGTGTTATGCTGTTGGAAATATCAGTTTAGTTTATATGTCCTTTAGATGGACAGTTACATCCAAACATTTTTTGTAAGTTTTGTTTGAAATGTCTCCTGAACAGGGGGTAGTTGGTGTGATCATTTAAGTCAGGAAGAAGTGACTAATATAGTTGTGGGGATAGTACAGGGAAGCAATGGTTGAAGATAGCAAAATGAGAGAAAGAGTTTTTAGGGAAGGACTGTCTCTGGCTTGGCTGCTTAGATTATAGGTTTGGGTAGCAATAAAAAGTTTGGCTGGTGGGGGTCATGTTTGAGTATTTTCAAGAGCAAGGAACCAAGAAGCAGATTTGACCTGGCCTGTACTGGGTGCCAGTTAGACTTTGAAAAAGTAAGGCAATGGTGTTCATTGCATGGTGAGTTAAATATGAGTTGACATAGTTTATTGGAGATGGTCTGAAGGGTGGCAGTGTATTGACAGAGGGAGATGCAGACAAGGGAGGACCATACTCAAGCTGAGCAAGAAGGATGCCTTTTCCTAAAGTAGCCCTTGTGAGATTTGAGAGAAGCTGAGATATTGTGTTGGCCCAGAAGAGAAGACTGTTGGTCTTAGCTCTCAACTTTTCTGTGTGCTTTTAGGAAGTTTGGTGATTAGTCTAGTCAAATGCCAAACATCTAAAGTAGTTGTTGGTTTCAATGGCATTGTTATCACTATCAAGGATATGAAAGGACTGAGGGGGGGTTGGATAATATTTTATGGGTGCTGAATAACATAGCTTTTTTTTTTGTATTTAACATTACTTTTTTGGAGTTTAGACACAGCTGAAGCTGAAGAAGGCCCTTATGAAGTTGAATTTTAAGGGTGTAATGTGAGGGATCAGACTTATAGATGACCATATCATCTGCATAAAGAAGTACAGGTAAATGGGGCAGGTCAAGTGGAAGTTTGTTGATGAAGATTGAGGACAAAATAGGTGCTAGAATGGAACTCTCTGGAACTTCAGAGTGAATGAGGGAACTGTTGGAAAGACAAGGTTCGATCTTTACCAGGGTTGAATGGCTGGACTGAAAGTTTGAACTATGCAATGGCATCAGGGCTTTCCCACTGTCTTTCAGATGGGGAGGTAAAACTGGGTGGCCGAAAAAGCATGCGTTATGTAAATGAACAAAGCTCCAGTAAGATTTCCTTTATCCATATCAGGTAAGATGCTATCAGTCAGGGTCTGTAGAGCAGTCATTATGCACCTATCAACTCCGAATCCATGGAGTTTGATGGAGAGCAGGTGGTATTTTTATAAGTAAGTGGTAAGTTGATCACATATGATATTTTCTAAAATTTTTAGCAAGGGGAGAGAGGATGGAAATGGGGCAGAAGTGACTGCAAGAAGAGGGTTTGGTTTCCTGGTATTAGTCTGATGAAAGAGAATTTCCAAATAGCTGGCATAGTATTAGTTCATAAGTTCACAAGTAAGTACTAAGCTAGCTGCCCTTGTGGGCCATTTCCCTTTCTGTGCTCGAAATAACCTCTCCCATTAAGATATAGCGTGACCTTACCCATCCCATGGCCAATAATTATATACTACTCTTAATGAGAATAACTGGAATCATTCCATAGGTAATTTGAGGGGATCCAGGCACAGGATAAATAATGTAGAAGCTATCTCTGTCCATTTGTAGTAAAGGGGGCAGTACTGGAGTAAAGTTTCTGTTTCCCATCCATAGATTTAAGTTGCACTTGAAAGCAACAGTATTCTCTAAGAGATATACCTGTCCCTCTAAACTGTTCTGGTGATGTTGCAGAAGAGGTTTAGATCCCTAGACTGAGTATTTCTGCTATCATTTGACTTACTGATGTGCAGTAAATCCATCAATAATGGATCAAAGCATACCTTGGACTTAGGTCACATGTTAGCAGTCTGTATGATACCCAGTATAGTGGCAGGTCTTGTATCCTTTTTGTAAGGTATCCCTGTGGGCTTTTCAGTTTTTGCATGTGACTGGATAGATAATGCCAAAGGGGGGCATTATATTCAATGACTAATCTAATGAAGGCTTAGTAGAGGGGGACAATGACATCCCTAAATCTAGACACAATATCTTTGTTTATAAGTTGGGCAATATAGAAGGACCTAGAACAATGGACACATGTTGGTCAAAAGTCAGGTCACTGCCCCCATAAGTTCCCAAATCCTGAACAACTAGGTCAACTCTTATGGGTATATTGTCAATGTGGTAGTTTCCTGGGGTATATGACTTCCCAAAGGATACGATATTGCATTTTATGGCATTTAGTTTCAGTCCATGATTCTGGCACCAGTATTTATTTGGGGCAAATCTTCCTGCAGGATGGCTAAGTCATTTGGAGATTGAATGACTGCTCCTAGCTTGCATTCATCTGAAACTTAGTTAGCCAGAGCCCTTTGGTATTGGCTTCTACTTTAGAAAAGTAGATGCCAAACAAGACACGTTCCAGCGGAAAGTCCTGAGGGATTCAACTGGTGACTGGTCTCTTTGTGGAGGAAAATTCCCCTAGTTTGATTATCTACATTGTATCTGTGAGCCAGTTGTCAATCCAGTGGGTGACACAGGGGGTTATTCTTATTTTATTTAGCTCTTCTATTTGCTGTGATTTAACTTTTCATTGAGAAAAATGTGGCTAGGCTTAAAATGGCCCACAAGAGCAGCTAGCCTAGTACTTACCTATGTACCTATGAATTTATCTGTCACTACAACAATACCCATTTACAGAGAAGAAAAGAACTTCGAACTCTTTAAACACTGACTGTCCAATTGAACAGCCTAAAATGGCAACTGGCATACATACAACTAGTAACCATGGACAAGAGGCTGACTTGCATGAAAACACAAACCAGGAAGAAAACCACAATGCGACTCGGTAAAGTGGGGTGGACCAAGACCAACTAGAATGCCACAAGATAAAAAATGAATGAATGAAGGTCAAAATCTTAAGAATGTCTAAAATAAAATCTTTAACAGAAACACTATATATTGTTAAGTGCTTTCATCTGATATTCCTGTAAAATGGACTTCATCAGAACAAATTACAGTTGCTTCCTGGTGGTTAAATAAATATACATCACATTAATAGATAATGCCAATTTGAAACAGGCTCGTATAACATTTAAACTTATAACCACTACTACAATAAGTATAACAACCTATAAAAAGATGATAAAAAATGATAAAAAAATCATGAAAAAAAAGATAAATAAAAATTATTAGAGCGTGGCAGACCTCAGTTTTAAGACTGGATAAATGGAGATGTAAAGACCAATACCTGCTGAGCAAAACAACCTCTGTATATCGAACGCAGTGAACAGTATCAAAAAAGTGTAACAGAGGGAAGTACCATCGGCTGCTTGAATAAATGCGAACAAAAATTCCTTTAAAATCCAAAGGTTTAATGCAGCAAACAAACAGACAAGACAACTGCAGTAAGTAAGCGCTTTCACGTTTGAATCAACGCTTCATCAGACTCTAACACAGCAGTTAGGAATACATCTCATTAAATACAGGAGATGACATCACCTTGACAAATCACAGAACTAAAATTTTAGAATTGATTAATCATGTATAATTAAAGAACATGTTTTGAATAAAATTACTATAAAAATCCATAGTGACACAATAATAAAATTTAAATAAATGTCCAAGACAACATGTAAATATATAACCAAAATTAAAACTAGATGATATAAATTAATGAACATATCAAAAAATATTAATACTAGTGTCTCAATGGTCTGCTATTTAAAAATGGTTTGAGAACAACCCTATCATTAAGCCCATATTTATGGGCTTGTAATTTTAAAATCCATTTGCCTTCCCTCTCTTCGGTAAAATTCTTAATGTCACCCAATCTTCCACTTCTCATGATTAGCTCTAATACCATAAATTTAAAAATGTGTGAAGAGCCCTGTTCTACTACGTGCTTTGCTAAGGCATTATTTGTATTCTGTTTCTCAATGGCATATATATGCTCTCTTATCCTCTCTCTTAGAGATCTGTTGGTCTTGCCTACATAAAATTGTTTACAAAGCTGGCATTCTGCAACATATATGGCATTAATAGATCTACAGTCAGCATAATGTCTAAAGCTGTATGTGCGTCCAGTAACTGGATGTATAAAGTGACTAGAATCAGTTATGAACTTACATTGATTGCATGAGCGACATGGAAAAGTTCCGTGTCTATCAGATTGTTTGTGATTCTCGTGCATCCTATCATAACATAAAAGCCTATTAAGTGACTGCATATTTCGGTATGCTATACGTGGTCTGTCATCTATCAACTTCTTAATTCTTTCGTCCATCAGCAATAGTTTCCAGTTATTATTAAGAACTCTAACTACATGATTGTTTCTATTGGTAAATGGTATTGTTATCCTATTAACAGGGACATTAACCCGGTCCCTGTTATTTCGTTGACAAGTATTCGATCGTCTCATCACAGGAGCACCAGAACCTGTTCTATGTAGGTCTCCTTCAACAATGTCATTAGTCACCTCCAACATATTATAACCTCTGGAGGTAAAATCATTAGTTAACTGTATCTTATGATGATCAAATACTGTATCATTAGTAGTTAGTCTAGATACCCTCATAATTTGGTTCTTTACTATGTTTTTATGAACATGCTGGGGATGCATACTATTACGATGCAAAAGATTGTTCTTCCAGCAGGGCTTCCTGAAAAGTTGTGTGTCGAAACCATTAGCAACCTTAGTCACTGTGACATCTAAAAAATCAATGGCATTGGCAGAGTGGGAGCATTCAAAACTAAGGAAATCAGTAGTATTGTTCAAATAAGTCACAAAAACAGCCAACTGTTCTATAGTACCTCCCCACACAATAAAAACATCATCTACAAATCTATTATAATGCTTTAAATACATCTTAAATTCCATGTCCCCATTAAATACAAATGTATCCTCCCAATGTGCCAACACCAAATTGGCGTAGGCGTTGGCACAAGGAGTGCCCATTGCCACCCCTTTAGTTTGTAAATAGTATCGATTGTCATAAAGCAAAACATTGTTCTCAAGTATCAGCTCTAAAAGAGACATCCATCTGCATATCTTGTCATTAGTTATTCCTTTCTTCACCAAAAATAATCTAATAAAATCCATGCCTATATCATTAGGTATGGAAGTGAATAAGGATGTAACATCAAGCGTGACTAAAATGTCATTGTTACAAAATAAGGGGGAATCTGTAAACACAGAAAGATTCTCCAAAAAATGTGTGGTATCTCTTAATATCTGTTTGACATTTGTGACAATCGGTTTAAACATTTTGTCTAAGTATATCGACAAGGGCTCAGTGAGCCATCCTCTACTGGACACAATAGGTCTAAGTGGGGGATTTAAAAGGTCTTTATGGATCTTAGGAAGACCTCTGAATGAAGGAACTAAAGGGTTGTCAACTAGGAAATATTTATAAAGGTCATTATCAATGACACTGGTAATCAATAAGTCATACAAATATCCATGTAAGTTCTTAATCAAATTATTGAGATCATAATTGTGTAAAGGGAGATAAGTATCTTGATCAGACAACATAAGATCCATTTTAGCACTGTACATAATCTTGTCCATAATCACAACAGCTCCTCCCTTATCAGCTTGTCTGATAATAATAGCATCATTATGTCTCAGACTAAATACAGCTTCCCTTTCTGCTATTGTTGTATTAAAAAAGCTTGGTTTAACATGCTTGTCATTATACAAACCAAAAATATCGTTCTCACAAGCTTGTTCAAAAGCCTCCAATAAAGGATGTTGGGGCGGCATGAAGTTGGAAGGTTTTTTAAACAAATTAATATCATTGCTTGCAATAGTATTAGTGCCATCATCAAAAAGTAGTTTCAAACCTAAGCTCCTTGTAAAAAGTTTGATGTCAATGATAATGTCCGTAAGATCATTACAACTAGAGGGTATAAAACCTAACCCTTTATTTAACACAGATGCTTCATGTGTATTTAACCATACCTAGAAATATTAACCACTGGGTTCTGGGAGTCACTCTCGATGTTTTCTTCGTATGCTGAAACGCTTCTTCGGTGCTCTTTCTCTTCATCGCTCTGCCCTGTGGGGACCAAGTCCTCCTCTCGTATGGTCTGAAAGGTAGCGGAAAGAAGGGTATCCCTCTCCCACTCCAAGTACTTCTTCTTCGACGGAAATCACGCAAGGATTAATGACTGGTCGTTTCTTCTGGATGTTATTAACTTCATCGTCAGGAAGGACGGCTGGCACAGATTGTGGATTAGAATCCTCTTGCCTCTCGGCATGTATAACTGCTTCCACAACTACTTGTCGGCTGTTAGGAATCCTAGCGAAAGAACTTGTTTCTTCGGAGGCCGTTGGTGCTGTTGTGAGTGTGTCGGTTAACTCACGCGAATGTGCTGATGTCATCATAGAAGGGGCGGATCTCTGTTCAGAGTCTCGTTGGTCAATGGATGTCTTTAAAGGTGCAGGATCAATGGACTTAACGTTGTTAACATTATTGACATGGTTATCACGGGGCCAAGAAAAGACTTAGGTTCATAGGTTCATAGATTAGTACTAAGCTAACTGCCCTTGCGAGCCATTTTAAGCCTAGCCAATTATCACTTGTGAGGCTCAAACCCTGCACCTTGTGTTTGTAAGACAAACACCTTACCCATTAGGCCATCCTCCCAACCCCTGAAATATACAGCTTCCCTTTCTGCTATTGTGGTATTAAAAAAGCTTGGTTTAACATGCTTGTCATTATACAAACCAAAAATATCGTTTAAAATAAACTTGACCCTTTTGAAAATCTAGAAAGTCACTCTCAAGCTTCCTTTTCTTGTCTTGGAGCGATTTAATATCTATCGACGACAGCATAATTTTAAGATCAGAGAACAACGTGGATAAATCATGGCATCCTAAAAGTCTTATTAGGTCACTCACCAAACTTTCAATTTCAATAGTCAAGTCTTTGACGACAATGTCATATTGCTCCATCAGAATCTTAATATATGCAAAACTCGTGTCTAGGTTCAACTTCTGCCATTTGGCAAGAAGTTCAGGTTGCGTGGTGCCAAAGGTGGGCATTTTTAATACCCTTAAGCCTCTCGGAATGAGTTTAAAATTCAGACAAGCTTCCATGTGTAATTTTTGCCATTGCACATGACGTAACTTTTGTAGTTTGATCTCCAATTTCCTGGTGGCCAATACAACATCCATATTTTGTTTAAAGTTGTTAGAAGTACCTTCAGTAGTATGCAAATCGCTAGTAGTTAATTTGAGCAATGGATTTACAGTCATAACAACTAAATGCTCTATGCTAAAAGTCTTTTCATTATCAGAGGCGTCAGGTAAAGTAACCGGCGTGGCAGCCATGTCCCAGCAGGGAAGTAACAGCAAACAGAGAAGTAAAGACCAATACCTGCTGAGCAAAACAACCTCTGTATATCGAACGCAGTGAACAGTATCAAAAAAGTGTAACAGAGGGAAGTACCATCGGCTGCTTGAATAAATGCGAACAAAAATTCCTTTAAAATCCAAAGGTTTAATGCAGCAAACAAACAGACAAGACAACTGCAGTAAGTAAGCGCTTTCACGTTTGAATCAACGCTTCATCAGACTCTAACACAGCAGTTAGGAATACATCTCATTAAATACAGGAGATGACATCACCTTGACAAATCACAGAACTGAAATTTTAGAATTGATTCATGTGTATTTAAAACATACCTAGAAATATTAACCACTGGATGATATAAATTAATGAACATATCAAAAAATATTAATACTAGTGTCTCTAAATTTAAAAACAGAATACAACAGAATACAAATAATGCCTTAGCAAAGCACGTAGTAGAACAGGGCTCTTCACACATTTTTAAATTTAGGGTATTAGAGCTAATCATGAGAAGTGGAAGATTGGGTGACATTAAGAATTTTACCGAAGAGAGGGAAGGCAAATGGATTTTAAAATTATAAGCCCATAAATATGGGCTTAATGATAGGGTTGTTCTCAAACCATTTTTAAATAGCAGACCATTGAGACACTAGTATTAATATTTTTTGATATGTTCATTAATTTATATCATCTAGTTTTAATTTTGGTTGTATATTTACATGTTGTCTTGGACATTTATTTAAATTTTATTATTGTGTCACTATGGATTTTTATAGTAATTTTATTCAAAACATGTTCTTTAATTATACATGATTAATCAATTCTAAAATTTTAGTTCTGTGATTTGTCAAGGTGATGTCATCTCCTGTATTTAATGAGATGTATTCCTAACTGCTGTGTTAGAGTCTGATGAAGCGTTGATTCAAACGTGAAAGCGCTTACTTACTGCAGTTGTCTTGTCTGTTTGTTTGCTGCATTAAACCTTTGGATTTTAAAGGAATTTTTGTTCGCATTTATTCAAGCAGCCGATGGTACTTCCCTCTGTTACACTTTTTTGATAAATGGAGATGTGTTCGTTAATGCCCGGTTTGTGTGAAGCATCCAGCAAGATCTGCCAATAAAATTCTTGGAATTCCAGGCTGATTTCCCAGGTACCATCACTCACACTGGGCTCTACAATACTGAGAATCCAAAATACAAACTTGTTGAAAAGACCACAAGGCACAGAGTGTTTGAATAAAGCATTTTTTTGTTCTAATGTCATATAAATACTCATATAGTAATTTTCTTAAGGTACGTTCAGTCTTCCTGATGTAAAATGTGTTGCAACTGTAACAATGAGCTAAGTAAATCACCCTGCTCATATTATAGTTGACTCTGTGAAGCTGAACTTTATCAAAGTATTATTCAAAGATATACTATTCCCTTCTAATATAAAGGAACAATATGAACATCTCAAACATTTAGTGGTACCCCTTTTGTCATGGATATTGCCCTGATAATTAGTGGATCCTCTTTCTTACATGTTCTTTAAATTTTTGCAGGATTTGTGAATAAAAACAGGGTGTTCCCCAAGTTGGTAAAAATGACTGTATTGTTTTTTAAAATATTCCAGTTGCTCCAAGTAATGTTGAGAATTTCATGTTTTGCCCCCGGGTATTTTAAAATAACGGTCCTATCCCAAAAATTAGGGTTATTTTTTTCTGTGGATGTCTCAAATGGAGTCTAGCAATCAAAATTATTTCCTAATAAGAGTTTAAACTTGGAACTACTGTGATCAGACACTTCTTTGATGATTTTGTCTAAGGGGAATAGGATATCCCCTCTCAATAAATATGTCCTTAAGTTTGTCAGTCTCAGTTAGAAAAAGCTTGCTGTCCAAAACTATATGGGACAGGCTGATGAACTGTCCTTTCAATAACTCCACCTTCTATTTGTAGGGATGTAAACTTGCAAAATGTAAATATGAATTTCTGAAGGTGGGTTTAGGGTAGATGCTAGATACAACTCTACCTTCTTTGGTGTATATGGTATCATCAAAATAATTAACAAATTCCTCCTTGTAGGAGGAAGTAAATCTGAGGAATTCAGTAGTGGAATTCAGATAGCTGACAGATTGATCAACCATTTCATAGGAACCATTCCATAGAATAAAAATGTCAGGAAGGTGACTAAGATATAATTTGCAGTGGGAGAAGTAAGGATTGTCTTAAAAAATATTCTCCCAATAAAACTGATGGTTGCCACGCTCTAATAATTTTAATTTATCTTATTTTTTAAGAGATTTTTTATCATTTTTATCATCTCCTTATAGGTTGTTATAATTGTATTAGTGGTTGTGCCTGTAAGTGTTATATGAGCCTGTTTCTTTAAATTGGCTTTATCCGTTAATGTGATGTATGTATTTAACTAGCAGGAGGCAACTACAATTTATTCTGGTGAAGTACATTTTACATTGACTTTCATTTATTATTTTGTGGCATTCTAGTTGGTCTTGGTCCATCCCAGTGTATCGAGTCACATGGTGCTTTTCTTCATCCATACAACTAGCATGATCCTCCAGCATAATAAAACTCTCCTAAACTTATCAGTCAGCCTCTTATTGTAAGAAATCTTGACAAAAAAAAAATTGGGTGAACAAAGGCCCAAAATCAGGTTCAGATTTTAAATATTGCTCTACAAACTAAGAATGTTGACAGAATTAGTTTTTCCATTAGCATGCATTTTTTCTGAAGGATATGAAGTCTGAAACATCTGAATCTGAAATATTTGCCATTATTTATTCAGTCCTCAATGATTTGCCAAAAAATACATATTTTATGAGTAACGCATCAAAAATAAGGCAAACATCTGGACATTCTTACAAAATTTGAAGAGCTGTGAGGTATGGAGTACCACAATATGATCCCAGCAAACAACATAGCCCATGCAGAACCATCACCCCTAAATCTAACCTCCAGCACTCCAAACTTAAATTCCCCAATTATTCTGTAACCATAAATTTCTCCTTTTGCTTCCCAAACCTAAATTCCCCAATCACTCCATAACCTTAACACTCCCTTCCTGCCTCCTAAACCTAAATTCCCTGATCACTTCCTAACCTTAACACTCCACTCCTGCAGACTACACCTAAATTCCATGATCACTCCCTATCCCTACAACACCATTCCAACGTCCTAAGCCTAAATTTCCATCTTGATCCATGACCATAAGGTTAAATCTTTCAGTTAGCAAGTTAGTAGTGTAATGGATTGAAACTAGTCCATTCACTCACAGTGATAAATGGCATACAGGTGGACATATGCGACAAAAAGCAACACTAAAGCATCATATAAACACATACTGCCACAAGTCTTATGTTTGAAAAAAAACACACTTAATTGCTGTCTTATGGTTTCTTATTTATTTCTTTTCCATTTATTATATATTTATTATATTAGATCTGATAAAGCCTCTTAAACAGAAATTGCTATGGGCTTTTTAAGTAACTCCCCTTGGACTCTATCATACTTGCATATCCAACCCACTGTGGTGTTACTAATATTTAGCATGTCACTAAATCTTTTATGGTAACATGCTTGCTATTGGATTCTACTGACACACATGTTGCTGGAACTGAACTCAGGTTTTGCTGTGAATGATAGGGGCATGTTTTTAATTTTGATTTCTACTACTACTAAGGTAGAGGTGTACAGCCTGTTAGTGCAGGGCTTGTATTTAAGGATTTAATCTTTTTCTAGGTTCACCTGTTTGAACTTATCAGGACACTTTATTTAATATCTGGGATTCAGTAACATTAAGGAAATAGTGCATATGTTGGAACTACATTCAGGGAAGCTACCTTTGTGCAAATTTGTTTTTGTATTTTGTATTTGTATTTTCATTCTTATGTCTTTGTACTAATCATGAAGGTTTTATAAAGTGAGCAAACCCCAGAAAGTGCTAGTACACCCCACTGCACCTCCACACCCCCTGCTACTTAAATATACCAACTCCAAGAATGCACTTACATTGAAGTGAATAGGAATTTTTCCCTATGGTGATCTCCATGCAAACGGTTCAATGTTGTGAAGAAATGATGTTTTCGTCACGGCCATATGTGGTTAGATATTATGGCCATTTGACAATCTCAAGGGAACCCATATATATATATATATATATATATATATATATATATATATATATATATATATATATATATATATATATATAGGAGAGAGAGAGAGTTCCTTTTGCATACACAAAGTAGAGCTGATGAAGCCCTGCATTTAGGGTGAAGCCACTCATTTGGGAATAAATCCACCCTTCATTTCTATGAGAAGAACTGCTTCCATGTGTGGTCTTTTGGATATCGGTTCATAGGTTCATAGGTTGGTACTGAGCTATCTGCCCGAATGCATATATTAGCCCAGCCACATTCACCGCCCCTTTAGTAGTTCCCTAGACCCTTGTACTAGCAGCTAGTACCCTTGGCCCCTATCTAGTAGTGCTGTTGGTGTGATCCCCGGTGTGAACTTTCTGTTACCCATCCACTCATCAAGGTTCCTCTTGAAGAGTGATAGTGAGGGGCTCTGTCTTATGTAGATCGAGACCCTGTTCCATAGTAAGGGAAGTCTCTGCGAAGGGAATCTATCCCTCCAGCATGTTCTATTCATTGTTGTGTAGAGGTTTATATCCCTAGAGCATGTAGCTCGAGTAGATTTGGTTTTGCTAAGATGGAGCATGTTCAACAATTCTGGGTTGGACATGGCTCTGTACGTTAGACAGAGATCACCTCTGAGAAAGCAGTATGCAACAGAGAACAGTCTTAGCTTTTTCAATTGTGCTGCAAAGGGCAACTGTTTGAGGCCAGTAATTCTCTTGGTTAGGTACCTCTGTGGTCTCTCCAGCTGCTGGAAATGTCTAGCCAGGTACATTCCAATTGGTGCATTGTACTCAATAATGGGTCTGATGAGGGAAGAGTAGAGGGGCACCATTACATCCTTAGATCTTGATGCAAACCCTTTTATGATCAGATGGGTCACATAGAAGGATTTTCTAACATTTTGGCAACATGGTTATCAAAGGAAAGCTGGCTATCTACTTGGGTCCCTAGATCCCTTATTTCTTCTTCAGATTTCAGGGGATTACCTCCTATGTTATAGTTTGCGGGTACTCTGTTTTTTCCAAAGGGGATTACTACACATTTTTTTGCATTTAGCTTGAGACCATGGCTTTGACACCATGCATCAGTCTCATTTAGGCCCTCCTGGAGGATCTCCATGTCAACCAGAGACTCTGTTATAGCACCCAGTTTGCAGTCGTCCGCAAACTTAGTCAGCCACAGCCCTTCCGTGCTTGCCTGTATTTCTGAGAAGTATATGCCAAAAAGGAGGGGCCCCAGGACAGAGCCCTGAGGCACACCACTCATTACTGGTCAGGATTTGGACATAGATCCCACTACTCTTACTTTATGGGATCTGTCTGAGAGCCAGTTTGCGATCCATCTTGTGACGTAAGGGTTTAGGCACAGGCTGGTGAGCTTATCAATAATACCCGAATGGGGAATGGTGTCAAATGCTTTAGCAAGGTCAAGGTAAGCCGTGTGTACCTCCTTTCCCTTATCTATAGCCTGAGTAACTGTCTCAAAGAAATCCACCAGGTTCAGGAGGCATGATCTGCCCTTGACGAAGCTGAACTGTGTGGGGTCCAGCGACTGGAGGTTCCCAATCTCTCCATTTATGAGTTCCATAATGATTCGCTCCATAGCCTTACAGATCAGACTGGTCAGGCTTATTGGTCGGTAGTTCCCAGGGTCAGTTGTGGCCCCACCCTTGTGTAGTGGAACCACCGTTGCCATGCGCCATTCTCTGGGCACATATCCTGTGGAGAGGCTGAGACTGAACAGGGTATTAAGATGTGGGCTTAATTCCTTTTGGAGCTCGCGTATGACACAGCCTGGGACACCATCTGGTCCCATGGAGGCAGTGTTTTTAGCTTTAGATAGAGCCTTGTTAACCAACGTATCAGTAATAATTGGACTTACACAATCCCCTGGAATGGTAATAGGCCCTGTAGGTGGTGAGGGGGGGGAGAAATTTGCACTGAACCTGTCAGCCAAGATGTTGGCAATGTCAGAAGGGTCAGTGTATTTTGTTCCATTTTGTACTAGCTCAGAACAGACCTGAGCGTTGCCATTTAGGTTTTTGACGTAGCCATAGAAGGCCTTATGGTTATCCTTGGCATCCTTGGCAACTTTCTTTTCAAAATTAGCTTTAGTTGACTTGATGAGGGTCCTCATTTTCTTACTAATGCTGATCAGGGATGATTTTTCTATTTGAGATTTGGCCTTTTTTTGTATAAGTCTCCTCCTTTTATTGTAAAGTTTGCTTATGGCCGGGGTCCACCAGACTGGTTTCTTCTTGCTTGAGGAAGGAGTCTTGGTTTTATTTGGGATAGCACGGTCCATGCAATCCTGAAGGTGCATATAGAGTGCCTTGGTGTAGGATTCCGCATCCTGGATATCATTATCCTTCTGCAAGGGAATAGTGAAGCTTTCCACTTCGGATGCAAGTAGTTTGAAGTTTGCTTTGGAAAGGTTTTTGACTATGGTTTTTTTGACTGGGGAGGTGGAGGGGTGAGGATGTCCAGGGTTATCAGTTTGTGGTCGGATCTGACCAAGGAGGGAGTGATAACAGTTGTGGTACAGTGGGCGCCCATATTTGTGATGATTAAATCCAATATGTTGTCCCCTCTAGTGGGGGAACATACTAGTTGTTCAAGGGCATTTGAATTTATAAATTCTATGAATCGCTGAGCATAGGAGTTGGAACATTGGTAGTTCGCCCAGTCTATACCAGGGTAGTTGAAATCACCCAAGATTATGGTGTTAGGAAGGACCTTTATATTTTCCAATGTCTCAAGGAATGCAGAGTGAGCATCTTGGGACATGGTGGGTGATCTATAACCGGCTACGACTTGAAATGTGGTTTTGCCTGCTGATAGTTGCATATGGATGATCTCTGGGGCATCATGCTGCGCTACAATCCTGGAGATATGGGTATCCTTGATGAATATGGATACACCTCCTCCCTTTGTACTGCAATCCGGTAACTGAGGCCGGAAGGTATGAGATGAATTGTAACCTGGCAGTGCTGGGGTTCTCTCTTGAGCCCTGAACCAGGTTTTCATCACTGCACAAACATTGATTTTCTCCATGCTGAGGAGAGTCTCGAGTGTGTGCATTTTGAGGTTGAGACTTCTGGCGTTGAGTAGCATTACCCTTAGTTTTTGGTTACCTGTGCTGGTTACGGTGGTTGGTTTGTCCTTTGAGCCTTGCCTAAAAAAGGCACTATGGGGACGGCAAGAGCCTTGGCCAGTATTCGAAAACCTAGGTGTGACAGGTGCAACCTATCTCTGGCAAAACAGTGATGTTTGTCTGTCATGTCATCCCAGGCAGATAGACACTGGATCCCCTTAGAATGACACCAGAAGCTTAGCCAATTGTTGAAATTGATCATTTTGTCTTTGTATTGTGATATCATTCTAGGTGAAGGTAGTATGCTACTCAAGGTCAGGGTCATACCAGCTTGGGCTACATGATCAGAGAACTCCTCAATGTCTCTTTTCATGTAGTCCAGGGAGGTACATCTTAGATCATTCACACCAACATGTACAATGACAGCGTCATACTTGTACTTTTCTGGAGTGACCTAAGTGCTTGTGTTATGTGGCGGATCTGAGCAATCGACAGGCAGTTGACAGTAACCTTCTCCTTGTTCAGCCTGGTGAGTGGAACATCCGTGTGCCTTACTATAGAGTCTCCTATTACTAGCATGTTAGATATGGCGTTTTGCCTTAAGGGCTGTTGTGAGGCACACTGCTGAGGTGAATTATGTGTTTTCTGGCTTGTGTTTGGGGGTGCAGTTTGCTTGCTTGTCTGCTTTGGAGGGCACTGTTTCTTTTTCAGATTGGTACCTAGTGCCTCCGAATATGTTTTTGTGTATTTATGTGTATGTTTTGCTGGTGCTTGTTTTGTAGATTCATGTGTGACAGGTGGTGTGATGCAAGTGTGTCCCTTATCCTCTTGACTGTCTGTTACAGTCATGGATTGAGAGCGCTTAGCCTCCAGTCTGGCTGCGTATTTGCATCTCTCACAAGTGTTTGTGTCTAGAGGTAAGAGGAGAATATACTGAATATACTGAATTAAGCTTTGGTATGAGTATACGTGAATTAGTAAGCCTTTTATTTAAAGGTTAAGAAATACTTGGGACTCCAAGTTTGTACCATTAAGGTTTTTTCCCTGGAATTACTTGACTTTTTCTCTGAGTCAGAAATTTGATATTTCAAGTTTAGAGCTAAGAATCTGGTACACTTCTGCAACTGGATGTGGATTTATATATACATATATCTGGATAGATACATATATTGGGAGTATGGTCTTTAATAGTTTTGTACCAGTGACTTGTGCCATTAATTGTGTGGGATATATAGTGAGGTGAAGAAAAGGCAATGCTTTTATACTGGGAAAAAGAGGTCTCTGACTACTCCTATCAATATATATGTGTGTGTATATATATATATATATATATATATATATATATATATATATATATATATATATATATATATATATATATATATATATATATATATATATATATATATACATATATCATATTTATATTGTGTGAGTGTGTACACACACACACACACACACACACACACACACACACACACACACACACACACACACACACACACACACACACACTATTTTTTAAGAAAGAACTGCCTTTTATGAGCACTTTAAATTTCATAAAAAACACATTTATTTATTTTGCCTTTGAAACGGTAAGATAAAATGTGAGAGGTGGTGATTCATGCAATAAGCTTAAGCTGTGTTAATATCAGTACCACTGTATTTTAAATGTCTTTAGTATCCCTGGCTCAAATGAAAACTTCTTTGTTAAACCACACCCCAAACAAAAGTAAGTTTTTAAGTGATGTCATTGCTGCCAGCTATTTTTATTTGTCCATTCATTTGTAATTACTTGAATGTGACTGAGATGCCTATTATGGGGTTGACAATTTGTGTACTTCCTGGAGTATTTTTGTTAGTATACATTTTTGATGAGTATGCTGCATTTCTTTGTTTTTATATTTATTTGTGGCACCTCTGGATAGTTGATCTGAATTTATAAAGATAAATAAAATATATACACATAGGGCAATGGGTTTTACAGAAAGTAAATGTGTGTGTGTATGTTTCCCTTAGGCAAACTAGAGAAGTATCTTTCCAGAGAAATCTAGTGTATTGGTGGCCGGTTTCCAACATCTGCTAAGGAAATGCACATAGGCTGTAATATGTAATTGTTTTAAACATACTTTAATGTGCATTAATGTTTAATAAACATAAGAAATGACATTAATACTACATGCTATTTCTCACAAATGAAATGTTTACTTCTGTCTGGCATAACAACAGTCACCATTGCTTTGGAAAATGAGCATGCATTAAGCAGCAAATCTTATTAAACATTAAAAGATTATTAAATAAAATATGCTCCTCTTCTTTGAGTTTTCAGAATCACTGTTTATGTTTGGCACTTTTATGTAAAACAACAGGCCCTGTCAAAATATTTCTCCTGGCATAGCTCTTCCATGATGTGTACTACAGCTCAGTTCAGGCTTTTCCTTCCATTGTTTATGCTCAGGTGATTTGTCTTTTTGGCACACTTTGGCTGCAGTTCAGTTATATGCATATATGCTGATCCTTATGAGGGCTGAGCACTATTATTTTCTCATGGTAGATGGAGTTGTACTTACCAAACAATTTTGGTACTTTATCTTTATACTATAAAATATCAACAATTATCATCTGTGTTGGGACACTTCTGACTAGAGCAGAATGTGAGAGAGCTTTTTGTAACGATCGGAAGGGCACAGTGACCTATAAACCAGAAATGTTAAAAACAAGACCAACTATTCAATAATTTACTTAGAGGAAATGAGTTAAATATGTTTTTATTTGTTATCTCAGATTGTGAAAGAACAGCAGCAACTTTTAAGGTTTATAAGGATTAAGTCTAAGTATCACAGGGCCCTCCATCATAAATAAAGGCAGATTCCTTATTGGTGCATAATTGTCAGGTTTGCATTGTTAAGCAGCACTTGGGAAGACATTCTACAATGGGATTTCTGAGTGAAGAGGAAGGAAGAAGGGAGGGAAGGAGAGAAAGAAGGAATAACGGGAGGAAAGAGGGGAGGCAGGGAGGAACTTTAAAACCGTTGGTTGGTAAGCTGTCGCTAGCAAGTCTTCCCAGGGATAGTATTTCTCTCTTAAGTTATTACAGCCTAGGGACATCTCCAGGCATTTCTGCAGTTGCATCCTACTGATGCCTCCAGGTGTCAAATATTGCTTCTTCATATTTGCATTAATAATTGCGAAACCAAGCTACATGCAAAGTATCAAAAGATTTAATCTTAAAGCTTTCACAATGGCAAACACAACTCTGTTGACATTTGACCTCTGTCTAGTACAGATAAAAAGACAATCAATATTATTTATATGCTATTTTTTGTATTGTAATAATGTTTCTATTTTCTAGATATCTTGATAATCAAGTGATAAAGACAGAACTGCTTAACTCTGTATGAAAGCTCACAGCTGTATGAAGAAAATGCTGCTGGCAGTATGTGTGTTGCTTGAATGACTACTGTAATACTGTAAGCTATTTGTAGAACATTACATAATTCATATTTACTGTGGTTATTGTGGCTTATAAAATCCAGTTTAAGACCTATAATTGAATGACTGCAGCCATTGTAATTGTTAATTTGTGCTGAACAGTTTGCTATTTACAATTTTCTAGTAACACTCATGGTTCAAGAGATATGAGCATTTGTTTGAACTATGAGGCAATTGCTTCATTTTTTAAAGAATCAGGCCACACCCATGTGAAGTTAACTGTAGAAACTCAAAGGAGCTCCATTGAATTGATACAATGCAGACTTTTTTCAGGATCAACTAGGGAACATTATCTGCACTTACTGAAAGCAGGATCTCTATATGTATTAAATGTATTACGGCACACTTTCACTGTGAAAAACTGATATTTTCTCAATACAGCTCTGTATAAGAAATGTCTGAAATGTGGGATAATGCCTGAATTCAGATTTCAGCCTATTCGACTATAGTATCATATCAATTACCTATTACCATGTACTCGGCTTCAGGATACATAAAAACAGATTCATTTAAAATAATAGCTGTGTAGGCAAAGCAAAATCCTGTACTGAGTTTTACTTTATGGTTAACTACCTTTTTACAAATTTAAAATAGTTGTTAACACCTATGAGAACAGCACATGTTTTGTGCATAGGTTCATAGGTTCATAGGTAGGTACTAGGCTATTGGCCCAAGTGCCTAAGTAAGTCTAGCCAACAAGGTTCCCTGGCTTACACCACCCAAGAAAGTTATTTTCCTGTGCCTCTGTCGAGCAGAGCCACAGAAGTGATTCCCGGGGTGTATTTCCTATTTCCCATCTACTCATCAAGATTTTTATTGAAGAGTGCTAATGAGGAACTTTGCTTGACATCGATGGGTAGCTTGTTCCAGAGTATGGGAAGTCTCTGGGACAGGAATCTATCCCTCCAGCATGTCCTGTTTATTGTGGTGACAAGGTTTACCTCCCTAGAGTGTGTAGCTCTGAGGGACTGGGATTTCTTTAGGTGTAGCATGTCCAACAGCTCTAGGTTTGCATAGTTTTATATGTTAAGCAGAGATCCCCTCGGAGTAGGTGATATGCTACGGAGTAAAGCTGGAGTTTTTTGAGACGTTCAGTGTAGAGCATCTGTTTGAGCCAGTAATCCTCTTTGTGAGGTACTTATGTGGCCTTTCCAGCTGCTGCAGATGTCTTGTGAGGTACATTCCAAAAGGGGCATTGTACTCTATAATGGGTCTAATAAGTGTCGAGTAGAGGGGAACAATGACCTCTTTTTTCCTGGATGAGAACCCTTTTGTGATGAGGTGTGCCACATTGAAGGACTTCCTGACTACTGTGGCAATGTGATTATCAAAGGAGAGACTACTGTCCACCTGGGTCCCACGGTCTCTTATCTCACATTCGGTGTTAAGTAGACTGCTGCCTATGTGGTAGTTCATGAGTACAGAGTTTTTACCAAAGGAGATAACAGTGCACTTTTTGGTACTGAGCTTGAGGCCATGGCTCTGATACCAGGGATCTGTCTCAGTGAGGCCCTTCTGTAGGATGTCCACATCATTTGAGGGCTCAACTAAAGCTCCTAGTTTGCAGTCATCTGTGAACTTCGATAGCCAGAGGCCTTCTGTGTTAGCCTGCACGTCAGAGAAGTAGATACCAAACAGGAGAGGTCCCGGGACTGAATCCTGTGGTACTCTGCTTGTCACTGGTTTGAAGTCAGATTTGGAATCTGCAACTTTTACAGTGTGGGTTCTGTCAGTGAGCCAGTTGGCAACCCATCTTGTGACATAGGGATTTATATCTAGCTCAGTGAGTTTAACTTTAATTCCAGAATGTGGGATGGTGTCAAAAGCCTTGGCTAGGTCAAGATAGGCTGTGTGAACCACTTTACCCTCATCTACGGCTTTGGTGACTGCCTCAATGAAGTCACTCAGGTTCAGGAGGCATGATCTGCCTTTCACAAACTTGAACTAGGTGGGGTCCAGAGTTTGGAGGTTACCAATGTCTTTGTTTATGAGTTCCATGTTGATATGTTCCATGACCTTGCAGACCAGGCTCATCAGGCTAATAGGGTGATAGTTGCCAGGATCAGTGGTGCCTCCCCCTTCGTGGAGTGGGATAACTGTTGCTGTGTGCCATTCAGTGGGCACAAAACCTTATGTGAGGCTATGATTGAGCATGGTACTTAGTTGGGGAGCCAGTTTGTTCTGAAGTTCGTGTAAAACGCACCCTGGGATGTTGTTCGGTCCCATGGATCCTGTGTTTTTGGCTTTAGAGAGTGCACCTTTTACCAGCATAGTTGTGATTACAGGGACTCTGCATTCTTCCTGTAAAGATATGGGCCCTTTAGGGGGTGAGAGGGGGGGTAAAGTTAGCAGTGAACCTATCTTCCAGGATGTTGGCAATATCAGCTGGTTCTGTAATTTTCATACTGTTGTGCTGTAACTCAGAGCAGATGTGGGTGTTGCCATTGAAATTCTTGACATAGCTATAGAATGCTTTGTGGTTGTCCTTAGAATCAGTGGCGATTTTGTTTTCATAGCTAGCTTTAGAGGATCTAATAAGGGATCTCAGCTTCTTACTGAGGCTGACCAGGGAGCTCCTCCACTTATAGGATTTTACTCTCTTTTGCAACACTTTCTTCCTTCTGTTGTACAGTTTGTTTATGGCAGGGGACCACCAGATTGGTTTCCTTTTTTTGGAACATTGTGTCTTGGTTCTGTTTGGGATAGCATGATCCATGCACTTGTGTAAGTGCTTATAGAGTGCATTTCTGTAGGATTCAGAAGTCGTAACTGTATTGTCCATCTGCTTGGGTGTCATGAAGTTCGCCACATCTGTTTTAAGATGCATGAAGTTGGTTTTGGAGAAATTTTTTACCATGGTTTCCTTAATGGGGGATAGGGGCGAGATGTGGATATCTAGGGTGATAAGTTTATGGTCGGATTGGACCAACGAGGAGTTGACTTCAGGTGTGGAGCACTGGTCACTCATGTTGGTAATGACTAGGTCTAGGATATTGTTGCCCTGGTGGGGATTTGGATAAGTTGATCCACGGTATTGGAATTTATGAATTTCAGAAAGTGTTGAATGAAGGAGTTGGTACATGAGTAGTTTTCCCAGTTAATGGTGGGGTAGTTGAAATCACCCATTATTAGGGTGTTTGGTTGAACCCTAATATTTTTCAGTATATCAAGAAAAGAGGAGTGGGAATCCTGGGACATGGTGGGGGATCTGTAGCAAGCTACAATTTGGATTGCAGTTTTGCCCAGAGTTAGTTGCACTTGGATAACCTCAGATATATCATGCTGAGCAACTAGCCTGGACATATGGATATCCTTAATGAATATGGACACGCCTCCACCTTTGGTGTTCTGGTCCAGGTTACACAGCCGAAAAGTGTGGTATGAGTTATAGCCTGTCAGTACAGGGGTGCTTTCTGGAGCCGTGAACCAGGTCTCAGTCACTGCACAGATATTGATGTTCTCCATTTTAAGGAGTGCCTCAAGTGAGTGCATTTTGAGATTTAGACTTTTAACATTGAATAGCATTACCCTCAGTTTTTGCTTGCCTGTTCCTGTTACGGTGGTGAATTTATAATTTGAACCTTGCCTAAAAAAGGCACTATAGGGGCGGCAAGAGCCTTAGCCAGTGTCCAGAATCCTAGAGGTTACAGATGCAGGCCATCTCTGGCAAAGCATCGTGGTTTGTCGACCATGTCGTCCCAGGCAGACAGATACTGGATCCCCTTAGAATGACACCAGAAGCTTAGCCAATTGTTGAAGTCAATAATTTTGTCTTTGTACTGCAGTATCATTCTGGGCAATGGCAGAATGCTACTCAGGGCTAGGGTCATACTTGCCTGGGCTACAATATCGAAGAGCTCTTCCATGTCTCTTTTCATGTTGTCCAGGGAGGTACATCTCAGGTCATTCACACCAACATGGACAATGACAGAGTCATATTTGCACTTGTGGAGTGACCTGAGTGCGTGGGTTATGTGGCGGATTCTGGCACCCGACAGGCAGCTGACAGTAACCATCTCCTTGTTTAGTCTGGTTAGTGGGACATCAGTGTGCCTGACTATAGAGTCACCTATGACTAGTGTGTTGGGTATGTTGTTTTGCCTTATGAGCTGTGGTTAAGTGGCACACTGAGTCTATGGGCTATCTGTCATTTGGGTTGTGTTGGGGGGGGTGGAGGTTGCTTGCGTTTCTGCTTTGAACGTCTCTGTTGCTTGAGCAGATTATTACTGAAAGCCTCCGCAAATGTTTTTGTTTCTATGTGTGGAGTTTGGTGGTGTAGCTTTAGTGGGACTATGTGATGAGTCTGGTGTGGTGCAAGTGTTTACGTTCTCCTCTTGACTGTCAAGTTCAGTCTTTGTTGGGAGAGAGCTTTTCCTCCAGTTTGGCTAGATAAGTGCATCTCTCACAGGTTGTAGTGTTGGGTGGTAGGAGGAAAGAGTTGTCTGTGTACATGAGGCAATTGGTACATTGCCCCAAGATGCCCAGATTCATCAGATAGACAGGAGAGAACACTGGGAGCTGACCCTTGGACATGCCTGAATAAAAAAATATTTTCCTCTAGATAAGTGAGGAAAGTGAGTACAAGAGCTGTTTTTCTCTAAGCAAGTGAGGAAAGTAAGTACAAAAACTGTTTTCCTCTAGGTAATGAAGGTTGAGTGCTGTAGTAATTTGTAGTTTATTTAGTGCTTACAACAAGTTCTGAACAAGTGTTGAGCACGAATAAGAAATTTAAGTGCTAAAACTAAGAATCTGTATTTGGACTAGACTAGTTACAGGAAAGAAACAAGTGCAAATGCAGGCTTTTAAATCAGAAAGTTGAGAGAGATGGAAAAATTGCCCAAACGGTCAATAACTACAATTTCTGAGCCAGAAACCACTCCTTATGTGGTAGATAGGTTACCTAGTGCTTACCACTCCCACTGATAAGCTAGAAGGCTTCCCTCCAACACAGAAAGGCTTGGGGGGAGTGCTTACCACTCCCACTGATAAGCTAGAAGGCTTCCCTCCAACACAGAAAGGCTTGGGGGGGGGGGCTCAGGACCTTACAAACAGTCCTGTATACAGCAAATCTGTATCTGGACTAGACTAGTTGCAGTAAGGGGGGGGGAACAAGTGCAAATGCAGGCTTTTAAATCAGGAAGTTGAGAGAGAAATGGAAAAACTACCCAAATGGCCAATAACTATAATTTCTGAGCCAGAAACCACTCCTTATGTGGTAGACAGGTTACCTAGTGTTTACCACTCCCACTGATAAGCTAGCAGGCTTCCGTCCAACACAGAAAGGCTTGGGGGGCTCAGAAGCTTACAAACAGTCCTGGATGCAGCAAATCTGTATCTGGACTAGACTAGTTACAGGAAAGGTGGGAAACAAATGCAGGCTTTTAAACCAGAAGTTCAAAGAAAGGGCAAAACTGACCAAACAGCCAATAAACTACATTTTCTGGGCCAGAAACCATTCCTCTTGCGGTAGATAGGCTACCTAGTGTTTATCACTTCCACTGATAAGCTAGAGGGCTTCCCTCCAACACAGAAAGGCTTGGGGGGCACAGAAGCTTACATGCAGTCCTGGATACAGCAGATCTGTATTTGGACTACACTAGTTGCAGGAAAGGTAGGAAACAGGCTTAAGAGTTTTTGCAAGCTAGCACACTTCAGTGTGTAGCAGTATTAAAGCAAATACAGTTAAATAAATGCAATTTATTCAAAATGTATTCTGAACTGAATTCAGTTATTGTTTTATTCAAGTCTGAACAGTTAAAAAGTGCCAAAGATATACTTATCAGCTGAGAAGCATAATCAGTCAGAACACAGGGAGATTCTAGAATGTTTTTTTAATAAAGTGGAAAGGGAGAAAGGAGGAGCAGAAGATAATTCAAGCTTAACAAACTAAGTGGGTTGGCATTCTCTGTAATAGGTAAAATGAGCTAATGACACTAGACTGGGGGGAGTGTTCGAGGCCAAATTTTCAGTAGGGGCGGGCAACTGCAAAGTCACCAAGTATAAGAACAAGATACCAACAGGAAGGGTGGGTGGGAATACAGCACCAATATAAACAATAAGCAAATGTATAAATACAGCACAGTGCAAATTAAGTTGCAAAAAGTGTATTTATCAGTTTGGAATAGATTCCAATTCTGCTCATAGCCATGAGATCTATCAGCTTTGTACCAATTCACAGAAATGCAGTCTGTACTGGAATTACAACAGAGAAAATATACCTCAGGTAATGACTAACAGCTAGGATGTGGGCTGGCTCAACATCCCCTACCTGAAACTAGCTTCTGAGCTACCCTGAGCAAAAAAACAGTGGAGACAACAAAGGACAGAAACAATATAAATAATAAGCAACTGTATAAATACAGCACAGTACAAATTAAGTTGCAAAAAGTGTACTTATCAGTTTGGAATAGATTCCAACTCTGCTCACAGCCAGGAGATCTATCAGCTTTGCACCAATTCACAAATGTGGTTGCGTGTGTGTGTGTGTGTGTATGTGTGTGTGTGCATGTGTGTGCGTGTGTGTGCGTGTGTGTGTGTGTGTGTGTGTGTGTGTGTGTGTGTGTGTGTGTGTGTGTATGTGTGTGTGTGTGTGTGTGTGTGTGTGTGTCTGTGTGTGTGTGTGTATTAATTCCTTTCATAGTTCAGCTGGTAGAGTAGATGACTGTAGTAGTAATATCTGTGTGTGTGTGTGTGTGTGTGTGTGTGTGTGTGTGTGTGTGTGTGTGTGTGTGTGTGTGTGTATGTATGTACTGGTCGCTGTGCATAGATCTTCTTGGTGTTTGCCATTTTGTTTTCTTAGTATTGCTTATTGTGATTGCAGACAGAATTTCTGTTTGGTCACTCCAGCATTATGTAAACTGCTCAGTTCCTACCTTCCCTTGAATTTCACTCCTCCTCCCCCTGAACATTATTCTGCACATACTGTTCCTACAATTTCCATTTATTTCTATGTAATTTGCTTTTTCCCATTTCTAAACATCTCAGCTTCAATTATTTTAACTCATTTAAATTACTCAGTGCTTCAGTTACAAGTTGGTTTAGATTTTGATTTGCATTTTCTAATAATTGTGTTTTTGGCAGACAATAGCATTAAACTTAATAAGACCTTACTATGTACAGACAATTCATACAATTTAATCTGGAAATCAGAATCCCTTCCCCATACTGTGCTGCAACTAGAATAGTATTATTGCCAAAAAAGGAATGACAGGAGGGAAAGTCTGGCTGACTGCAGACCAATATTAAATACAGATGCCAAAATCTTGCTGAAGATCTTAGCTAAGCACCTAATTCGAATATTACACAAACTCGTTTGGTGAGGTTAGCATGACTTTGTGAAGGGCAGACAAGATTTAGACAGAGAGAGTCTGGTCATTTAGAAGTCCGAACTGTTATAACCCAAGTAGAAGGTCAGTTCTTGGCTTGACTGACAACCATTTTGTTTTTTTTTTCTCTAGTTATACAGTGGTTATATCGTGGTGTTGTTTTCTAGGGGGAAATGATAACAAATTAACAGACTTTATTTGATATGGATTGGATACTGGTAGAGTTTCTTTTAAATGCATCAGCTATTACAGGGAGACCATAACTTAGTCATGGAGAAAAAGCAGGATTTTTGGCCCAAAATAGGAGAGAGTTCCTGTTTTTACATGGATTATCCAATACATGGGGGTGATAGTGGGGTTTATCCAGATACATGGGGTGATAGTGGGGTTTAGCCAGATTACAAGATATTTAAATGATGTGACCATCTGTGATGGGTTACTTAAAGTGATCAAAGATTTTAAAGGATTGGTATGGGATAGTAAAAGAATGAACAAGGCGAGGGATATATATATACACATATATATATATATATATATATATATATATATATATATATATATATATATATATGTGTGTGTGTGTGTGTGTGTGTGTGTGTGTGTGTGTGTGTGTATATATATATATATGTATATATATATATATATATATATATATATATATATATATATATATATAAAAGGAGAAATAAAACATAAACCAGGGTCAAATACTTAGAGATACAAATATAGAATACCGTAAAAACATAATGGAAGAAGACTACAAGACACTAAAACAGAATGCAGAGCAGGGCCTAGGTAACTGGAAGAGCAAAGTCAACATGTAAACAGGGAGGATAGATGCAATCACTATGAGGATAAATTTTAAGACTGGATATGTATTTTTGCATATACTGATAATGGGAGAAGAGAAATATATAAAGGAGATCAAACATATGCAACAGATTCATGTGGAGAGTGAAGGAGAAAACTGATACAAACTAGGAGCACATAGTGGGCTGGGGAGCACCCAAATTCAAAAGATACTCACTGGTCTGTAATATACACCAGTTGTTAAAAAAGAAGGGTACTAGGGAAAGAGCTACAGGAAAATCTAAGCAAAAAAAAGGGGGTGAAGCTAAAATAAGGTATTGACAAAACCACAGAGGACAGTTTAGAAATAGTAAAGAAGATTATAAGTATAGCTTGGGAAGATACACTGGACTGAGATGTGGGGATGAGAATAATGGAAAGGAAGGAAGTTTTGAAAAGAGAAAGGTTAGCAAAACTAGAGGTAATATATTAGAACAGATTGTAAGACAAGTAGAAGAAGGAGGGATAGATTCAAAATGGGAGAGTGGTAGGCAAAAGTATAGGATGGTAAAGAGAGTGACCAGCTGATAAAAATCTCATGTGGGAGATACTTCCAAATATATAGAATTGAGAATGAATGAGGTGAGATGTGAAAGGCATCTGCGGAGAAATGAGAAAAATGATGAAAAGGAACAGAGCAGGAATGATGTACAATGACCTAAAAGAAATAACAAAGTTGACAGAAATGTGAAAACTGACACAAAAATAGAGAGAATCAAAAGAGTGTACAGTGGTTACGACTGGGAAGAATCCGACTGACTGGGATCTATGTCAGATGATGAACTTTTCAGAAACTCAAAAAAAAAATATCGAAGAGACCATAAGATTGAGTTTCTGAAAACTTGAACATCCACAAAAACTCCCCACAAAAATCTATATTTTTTACGTTTTTTAAGGGGACAAGCCCCCTGCACCCTCCCATACCCTGTAAAATTATATATACCAATTCCAAGATCATACTACAGTGAGGAAAAGGGTACATTTCCCAATCCTCACTGTACTGTGATCTCCATTCAGAAGCTTTGAGTTTTCTAAAACTCGATCATACGGTCTTGACCATATCGAGTTTGAGTTTCTGAAAACTTGATCAACTGATAGGGACCCAATGACTGGAGTATATTGCAGGTTATGTCACTAACACAAATTAAACTATTGTAAATGTTAAAAATAATGGTGTACAAGATGAACTACAAGCATATGTATTATTTCAGTGCAATTTGAAAAAAAGATTACAAAGACATAACATATAATAACTAGCTTCTTTCCTAAGCAGATTTTTATGGATGCTAAATAACTATGTAGCAAGTGCATTACTGTGTAAACACATAGACTCATTGTTCATTTAAACACAAGTAAATAACAAGTTACAATATATAAGATTTTAGTTTCAAAATGCTGCCTGTTGGTAAGGTTTCATTAAGAGCAGGGTAGCTGCAAGCATTAAGTCTAATTTGCCAAAGTAACTCTTTGTTTTCAAATTATTATTGACATAGTTATTTAGCATGTCACTTTAAAAACAAAAAAGTTTTTTTATTGGTTGTTTTGGGAGCATGTGACCCATTCTTACAGATTAAAAGCCTTACAGGACACTGTCTTCAGTTTTCTGATGAAGTCTTATGATATAGGCAGAAGAAAACTTTCCACTTTTAAGGCAAATAAAATTTGAACTTTTCTTTACTGTGCCTACAGTTTCTTTGAGCTATTTGTTCTGAAGGCTGGTGTTTACTTTATCGGGAAAAGAAGGAATTGTTGGCACTTGTGTTTTATTGATTGTTGTTACTAGATGTAAAAGATACCACAGCACTTATCAGAAAAAGCAGAGTAGGGGATGCTTTATTTTATTAATATCTTTCTTTGATTAGTTACGCATTTATTATATTTATGTCACACTTTATGCAGCTTTCTAAAACACATATTCATTTTCCTAAATACATTCAACAACCATTTTTCTGCACCCTTTCCAACATAACTGTTTTTATATTATATATGTCTTCCTCATCATCTTTCGTTTTGTTATATAGCAGTTCTTCATATCTTCTTCTCCATAAACAACAAATAGCAATCAGTCTAATTTTATCCCAGTTTTCGATTTCTTTTTCATTCCAGCCTTCAACTTCCCATACAGCAGCATGCCCATATCAATGTTTAAAATACTTTGAACTCGGAAACATTTTTGAATAATTTCCTCAAACTTTCATTTTCTTACCATCAAAAAAGTAATGCTCTGGTGGCTCTTTAATGTTAACAGGTATTATACATTCTTTCTTCTAAAATCTTACTTTTCATGTTACTTTTCACTGGCAGTTTGTCCAATAATAAATGGCACAGAAAATCACTGGTTTCAAAATAAGATTCAAATATTTTCTGCCTTTTCCTTATTGCTTTCTGATATTCGCCCCCTTCCCAAAGACCAATACAATAATTCTCTTTCATTATTTTCATAATATTCTTTCATTTCCATTCCTACTTCATTTACATCAAAGTTCCGTGCCCTCATTTCTCTTCCCAATCTTTTGATTCTCTTTTCCTTTTCTCACCCCGCCCCTCCATATATATTTATATTTTCCAAATAACAATTTTCTTAGTATTTGTTAGATACCCAAACAAATTTATTGATGCTAGGAAAACAACTGGATTTATTAAATCCACACCTCCTTTTGATTTTATATTATAAACTGTCCCTGTTTAGATTTAACCTTGTTCCCCACAAAACAGCAACAACAACAACAAAAGATACTGAACAATTCACCTTCCATGCAGCTTGGAAACATACACACTGCTTACATATGCTAGCTTTTCTAAAATATGTGTTTTTAATATTCACACACAAACACACGTGTGTATACATACATATATATATATATATATATATATATATATATATATATATGTGTGTGTGTGTGTGTGTGTGTACACACACACACACACACACACACACACACACACACACACACACACGCACACGCTTACAGACAACTGAAATACCCTCCACCAATATAACAATCTTCATTTTTTCATTTAGAACTTCTCTCCATTGTTTTATTACAGTTTGCTCCCTTCCAAACCTAACTTCTAGACATCAATTTAATTTCTGGAAAAATAAATTCCTACTATTCTTACTACTTTTCTGAACCCCTTACTTTTTGACTCGTGTATTTGTAATTCAACAACCAAAGTTTGTTTTGTTTAATAAATTATCTCTTTCATCCAATGTTTGTTATTCGCTACTAAAACCAACCAACCTGTATTCCTTCCTTAACTTCCCATCTACCACCATCTAACCCTGATCTACATATTTGTATTACCATACTCATTAACATCACAAACAACCATGTGCTCAATGGACAACCCTGCTTTAACCCTCTTCCCATCTTATTTTTTTTCCTACCCATCCCTCCACCATCACAGACTCATAAGAATTTTTATAAATTGTCCACACTGTCCGTCTTATTTTTGCACCCTTCCTCATATTCTTTTAAATATTCAACATTTCTCTATGATCACTACATTAAATGCCTTAGCCACATCATATACTGTTACTTTTCTGTCTCCTTCCCCTTATCTATACATTTAACCACTATTGTAATGATCATTAACAGTTTATTTATTATTTTCTTTTTAACCCCATACAGCCCTTTGTCCATTTCTTCCTTCATGATGTCTACCATTCCTTTCTGAATAATCTTCATAAATATTTTATAGTCAATATTTCCAAGTATAATTGGTCTCCAGGCTTTATTTCTTCCCTTTGTCCTTTTCTGCGTGTAAATTTTATAACCTTCTTACAAATCTCTTTTTCTTTTATTCCTTCCTCCATACATTCTTTCAATATTTCCAGAAAAATATCCTTTTAATTATCTGATATTTCTTTATAAAAGTTATACCCTAATCCTTCTGGACCTGGCTTGGATTATTTATATTACATTCTCTAACTTTTTCTGCTATTCTTTCATCTTCTTTATTTTCCATACACCCGGTTCCCTGTCATAACTCTCAATCTGTTAGCCCAAGAAATCTGAACAAAGCCTGCCATAATGGGGGTACAAATGCCCCAAAAATAGGGACACATTTTAAGTATTGCTCTTATAATTTTAGAAAGTTGCTAGAATAACAGAGCATGCATTAAAATTGGTTTTCTAAAGGTTGTGAAGTCTGAAACTCAAATGTACAAAATTATTTACTAATTTTGTTCCTTAGATCATCCCAGTGATTTGCCAAAAAAAACAAAAATGGAATGCACTGACTTCCCACGCTGCCCACACCTTCTTTTTCTCCAGTCATTAATTAAATATGGTTAATCTCACCGGAAAAGAGCATGCTTTTGGCTACTCCAGTACTTAACACTCCCCTATTTCTTAGTGTAGCCATATTAGGCACATGCTACAACTTATAGTTTTATGTTTTTAACATTACATAATCGTCCCATCTTCGAGTCCATACATTCTGTCACCCACAGCTTTTTTAATATCATGTGCATCCTTACATAAACCTACAAAAATGTTTTAACCCATTTTCTTCTATTTCAGTCATTCTGAATTGCATTAATGTTTTTCTTTTTATTTGTATATTTAAGTTTTGTTAAATAGTCCTTCCAATGAGATATATTATTTCTCCTCTTACATTCATTAACAATCTTTTTTGATAGTGCAAATGTCTCAAACGTTATTTCACAGAAAGGTTCAGTTCCTGTAAATCAGACAAACTAAATCCTAAGGGCATAACAATATTCCCTAAAACAAAGTACCTGATTATTTGCTGTTCATCCATTGTTTTCACACTTAAAACTATCCTTTTCCACCAGCTTTCAACAGTTTGTCTCCTATGCATCCAGATAACCTTTTCTTTTCAGTCTTTCACTGGAACTTGCTTGTTCTGTTGTTTACTTCAGAAACACTGCTCTTGGTCTCTTTCATTTTATTACTCTTTGCTTCATCTTCCTGCAGCTCAGCATAGAGCACAGTTTTAAAATCAGTTACACCACTGGCTGAATGTCTCCCCTCTCTGTCCATGCCATCATTTACAGCACCCTTCTGTCTTTTTGTCATCTCCTCATCGCCACATATTTTGCCCATCACCAAACTCCACTGAATGACTTCCAGTTCCTCTGCTTTTCCTTCATCCATTATTTTTTGTAAGACAGAGATATCCAGATCTCCTGATGCTATGATATTCTCGTTCAATTCTCGTTTACCTTATTAACAAGGACATAGATGACCTTCAAACTCTTGAGCCGACCCAATATGGCTTCATTAAGGGTAGATCATGCTTATTAAACCTGGTTGATTTCTTTGAGAATGTCACCAAAGCCCTGGATGAAGGCAAAACAGTACATACAGCCTATCTTGACATAACCAAGGCTTTTGATACAACCCCCTCACTGCATCATTGAGAAACTCGCCCAGCTGAGAATTAACCCATATGTCACTAGATGGGTAGCCAACTGACTCAATGACAGATTGCATATAGTCAAAGTTGGTGGATTCCACCTCTACCAGCAGACTAATTACCAGTGGTGTATCACAAGGATCTGTGCTGAGCCCCCTACTGTTTGGAACCTATTGCTCAGAAATCCAGTAGAAAATAGATGGCCGGTGGCTTACCAAGTTTGCTGATAACTGCAAACTGGGTGCAATCATTGAGTCCCCCAACGATGTTGACATACTACAAAAAGAGCTTACACAGACAAATGACTAGTGCCAAAGCCACAGACTTAAACTAAATGCAAAAAAAAAATGCATTATCACCCCTTTCAGCAAATGTGAAGTCCCTCCAAACTGCAATATTAACAGTACCTCTCTTAGCTCAAACTCTGTGGTGAGAGATTTGAGAACATAGGCTGATAGCAGCCTTAACTTCGATCACCATGTGTCTACAGTGGTAAGGAAGGCCTTTTGTGTTGCACATCTCATAAGTAGGGACATTGTATCCAGAGATAAGGATACTCATCTCTCATCAGACCACTAATGGAGTACAATGATCCCTTCTGTAAGTACCTCACCAGACACCTGCAGCAGCTGGAGAGACCTCAGAGGTTTCTCACCAAGACGATTGAGGGCCTTCAACACATGACCTACATGCACAGACTGAAGATCATGTCACTGTACACTGTATCTTATAGACTGCTGAGAGGAGACTTCTGCCTGGCCTACAGAGCAGTTTCAGGACCCTGCCCTAATGGAAATGCTGCACATCTGCAAGTCAAATGGAACAAGATTCACTCTCTCTAGGGATCTTAACCTAGCTTACAACATTAACAGGACATACTGAAAAGACAGATATGTGTCCCAGAGATTGCTACTCCTCTGGAAGAAACTAACATAAAACAGCGCTCCTCAATTTCCCTATTTAAGTGTAACTTAGACAACTGGATGGGAGACCATAAATTTACCCCAGGGATGTCACCTTATGTCCCTCTTGGATAAAGGCAGTCTGTGCTGATCATTGACATGAGCTGCAAATATAGACTATACAACTTGATCATTAACGGAACAAGGGTATAACATGGCTGGGCTTATAAAGGCCCTAGGGCCACTAGCCTAATAACCTCCTATGAACCTATGAATTGCACTTTACGTTCTCTCCTTCTCAACCTTATCTCCACTTGCAGCCTTAATCTCGGATTTAGTGATCACAAGTAATAACCCTCTGGTGCCACCTAGTGCCCACCTCACAAAGAGTACTCCAAATAATAGGGGAAATTCACTGGTGCCCTGACCAAATTTCTCCTAGTCAGTATGAATAACCCCTCAGGTTCCCCTGAAATGAGGACGCTGACCTAGTGGGACTAACCTGATCAACAAAGAGTAAATAAAAACAAATTTTGTTGGGTGCTGTTTTTCTTCCCAAATCCTAAATACAAGCTGTTAGGTAAATTTGTGATCCTCTAAAGTGACCCGAGCTGTGTGTCTGGGCGTAGTATGTGAGACAGTGAAAGTATGAATGTGTGTGTGTGTGTGTGTGTGTGTGTGTGTGTGTGTGTGTGTGTGTGTGTGTGTGTGTGTGTGTGTGTGTGTGTGTGTGTGTGTGTGTGTGTGTGTGTGTGTGTGTGTGTGTGTATGCGGTTGTGTGCGTGTGTACATGTGCGTGCATGTCCTGAGATGGACTGGCATCCAGTCCTGATGTGGTTCTCCAACTTACACCCACTGCTTATTAGGGTAGCTTCTGAATTCATTGAAGAAAATAAAGCAGGAATCAGAAAATAAATGAATGAATGAATGACGAGAAGACTAGAAATAAATTTTATCACTGCACAGTAAACATTAATGAGAGCAGTCTCTAGGCAAACAATAGTCATAGTACTAATCTGTAAAGCTCGTTAAAGTACATGTAATTCTCAACATTTAATGTTCAGTTCAACAAGATGTTCATATATGTGTTCCATTAAGCACATTTAGTGTGGCCTTTTGTAGATGAAAATCTGCAGCCAAAATAATAGCTTGTTTTCTACAGCTCTTGTTAATTTATGATTGCCCGCATATGTGTGTGTTTGTGTGTAAACTTCTACAACCGAAACATATCAGTTTTTCTTAATTTATGTGTGTGTGTGTGTGTGTGTGTGTGTGTGTGTGTGTGTGTGTGTGTGTGTGTGTGTGTGTGTGTGCAAGTATAGCTATGTAGTAGTGTTAGTTGAGGGGGCTAGTGCTATGACTGCCAACATAAGCTTGAGCCTAGTAAAGTAAAGAAATGAAATTATGATGTGCTTTATTTGCTTTATGAGTATTGTTTAATATTTTACAATAAAAAATATTGTATTTCATGAAGATTAACTCATCTAACATACACACGACCTCCAATAAGCATAATAGTTACATAAAATATGCTGCCTTTGTTTACTAGTTTCTGTTATTTAAGACATATCATGCAGGTTTATAAAACACTGGGAAAAAATAACATTTGTATATGTAATATGCCTCTTTAAAACAACTCAGAATTCTAATGAGTATCATGCTTTTAACATAAGCTGGTAACCTCTCCAGGACCTTTCTGTGTACTTTTTATTTAATGATTGGTTTTATCTGGACAATCTGACCAATAGCTTCCCTTCTTACAACCAACTGATCCATTCCTTCCCTGGTGGAGGTGAGGGTCAAGTGTTAGGGAGCAAGCTGGTTTACTGATCCTCTGGACTATCCTATTCCCATCCTCTCAGCTTGTGATCTCCACAATTGCTGATGTTTACTTGGAAAAGTCATGAAAGGGGATGCTGGATGGCTCGGGTTGTAGATCAGTGTATATATTGAACCTAGACAGCCACTGTAACAAGATAGCATTTGCATATAAGTTACTGAGCATGTGTGAGATCAGTGTCATTTTGTGTAGTCAGCCAGCGTGTATGTAAGCTTGAATGGAGATGCACATGTGAGTATTTTAGAGGCAATGAATCAGTCAGTAAGCATATGAAGCTCGAAGTACATGTACAAATTTCAGCTCCTGATATGTGTTTATACAATAAATGACATAAACACATTCCGTGCCTCAGGGTCTCATTTGACTACACGAGACATGCAGCATGGTGTCAGAATGGGATCTGAAGTTGAAACAACTCAAAGTTTTATACTTCTCAATTTAGCTGAGTCAGAAGTTATTGAGCGAAAACATTCATTTGTGTATGCACCTGCTGTGTATGCAGGGGAGGGGAGAACTGCTGTATTGTGATACAGGCTGAAATGTGGGAAGACCCTGAGTGCTTAAAACATACATTTAGAGAAATGTGTGACCCTCACATGAATATTACAATGCAAAGGCATACATTTTACATAAGAAATCAAAAACCTGGTGAAACAATTGCTGCATATAATACCGACTTAAGAAATAAAGCAAAAACTTGCAGATTTGGTGATCTTAGAGATGAGTTGATAAAAGACCATCTTGTATATGATGTTAATAATGATGCAATGAGAAAGATTTTGCTTCGAGATAGTGAATTTATATTGAGCAAAGTAATTGAAATTTGCCAAATATATGAGATGACAGAAAAGCATACAAATATGCTTATGAATAAGAAAAGCATGTTTGCAGTATCTGCTAGTGTGAATGTTGATAGTGTAAAGCAGAAAGTTAAGATGAAAAAGAAATATAAATTGAAGGGAGCCATACCCAACCTCATTGCTAACTGTTGTAATTGTGGAGGAAGTCATGAACCAAAATGAGAAAAGTGTTTAGCTTTTGGTCAACAATGTTGTTGTGTCTTTCAGCTTTTCCCAGTTAGGGGTCGCCACAGCAGAACTCTGGTCCGCTAATGACTGGCAGTTGATTTTTACATGCCGAGTTGCCAGCCTGACGCACAACCTTCAACGAAGGTACGCCCATTCATGCATATCTCCATGCAGAAGATGCTCTAGCTGAGAGTCGAACTGGACAGCGTCTTACTGTGAGGCGACAACGCTACCGCAGCACCACCACCGCAATATCATAAATGTAAAAAGTGGAATAATTTTAAAAGGCTTTGCAAGTTTAAAGTGTCACAGACTTAAAAGAGAGTATCTGAAGAAGCAAGTAAATCAGATAGAGACTGTAGCAAATTCCGAGAGCTGTGAGCAAACTTTCTATGTTGATGGTGTCTCTGTGCTTGATGAACCAGTTAACACAGTAGACTATCAGTTGTCAGCAAAGACTGAAATATTTTGTAATATACAAATTAATGGGAAACCTGTAGAGCTTAAAGTAGACACTGGATCTAAGTGCAATGTCATGTCAGCACAAATGTTTGCTGGAGTAAAAGCTGGTAAAGAACTTGATTCAGCAAAGTGTGCAAAACTAGTTGCTTGTGCTGGTGAACAGATTCAGACTGATGGTGCAGTAAGTCCTTTCATGCCATTCTGCTGGAAACAGCAAAGACTTGCAGTTTTACATAATCAAAAGACACATGCAGCCACTGTTAGGCCTCAAGGACAGTCTGAGAATGGGACTGATTTCATTTAATAAAGAGGTTCATCATGTAAGTAATATAAAAATATTTTTAGTGAATATGCTGATATTTTCAAAGATGAGCTTGGTAAACTTCCAGCCACATATTCTATTAAGTTCAACCATGAAATAAGCCCAGTTGTCAGACCAGCATGGAAGATTTCAGGAGCTATGCAGAGTAAAGTAAAAGCAGAACTAGACAAAATGGTGCATTTAGGTGTCCTTAATCAAGTAGAAGAACCGACTGAATGGGAAACCTCCATGGTCATAACTCATAAGAAACGCTCTACTGTTATTCAAATATGTATTGATCCAAGAATTTAAACAAAGCACTTAAGTGTCCTCATCAGCCAATGCATACAGTAGAATAGGAAGCCACTCTTATGCCAAATTCCACTATTTTTTTCAGTCTTTGATGCAAAAAGCTCCTTTTGGCAAATGTTGCTGGATCGTAAATCTTTACTGTTAACTGCATTCAGTGCACCATTTGGTAGATACAAATTTTTGAAAATGCCATTTGGAATCAATTCTGCCAGTGAAGTCTTTCAATGTGCCATGGAACAAATTTTTTTCTGGTTATCCATGTGCTATAATAGTAGACGACATTATTGTTGGAGGCAATGATGAAGATGACCAAGTTAGAAATCTCAGGAAAGTTCTAAACCATGCACGTGAAGTACAGCTTAACATGAATCCTCAGAAATGTTAATTCAAGCTGAAAGAAGTTACTTATGTGGGTCATTTGTTTACCAGTTCTGGCTTGGAACCAGGTCCATCCAAACAAACAGTAATTGTGGAAATGCCAGTTCCAGAGAATGTCACATCTTTACAAAGCTTTCTTGGAATGGTCAACTATTTAGGAAAGTTCATCCCAGACTTGAGTGAGCTTTCTGCACCATTACGTGAGCTGACATGCAAAAATGTACATTGGTCCTGGCTGGAATAGCACCAAAGAGCATTTGATAGTCAGAAGCAGAAAATTGCCAGTCCACCCACATTGAGATATTATGATGTTCACAAACCTGTAACTCTTCCTTGTGATTCTTCAAAGTACGGCCTTGATGCAGCATGTCTTTAAGAAGCTATACCAGTAGCATATGTGTCAAGAATTTTAACTCAAACAGAGATGCATTATAAATGAAAAAGGTGGAAAAAGTGCCTCAGTTCAAACCAATAACCAAAAAATAAGGCACTGGAAGGTTCACCAGATAAAATCACAAACTTTATTAGATACAAACTATGAGAACACAACAAAACAAACACCTTAATTGAATCACTGTATTTTCGTCAGTACAGCTTCATCAGATGAAGCAAATGGAGGCAGGACAGCTCATGGAAAGCATGTATTACAGTCAAACACACATGCCAATGGCCAAATATAAGGCCATTGGCATTAATAAATGTTTATTTTTTTTTAAATGAAACTTTTTTTTGGCTGATCATGGCCGTTTAAGCTTAGGGCAGTGGTGCGCAAATGGGAATGTGCTGAAAAAAAAAATGAGAAAAATAAGTTTTAAGATAATTCTGCATTTTGTCATTATAGTCAATGGCATGCAGAATGTAAACAATACAAGGGAGCACTGGTTGTCAAGGGGAAAGGGTTCGTCTAAGTGCAGTAACTAAGGACTTACACACTGGGGTATGCAAATAAGGGGAGTTATACTGAATCACAGATTTCCTCAAAGTGTCAGCTTGCACCTAACCGTGTAGGTGCAACAGTACAACAGTGCAAGTATAAGAGCTGAATGACTTCATAAGGGGGTGTGTCATGCTTGCTGTAAGCTCACTGGAGCTCTGTGGCCCGTGTTTGCCCTTAGCTAAGCACAGCTAAGGAAGGGGGTGTGTCTGAGGTTGTATTGTCTTATTCCATGAAATGCAGAGCGTGTTCATATCCAGGAAAGGCCATTTCTGCTTAAAAGTGCTTACATTAGCTAAATGGGTGTGTGCAGCATGCAGCGGGCCTAAAAAAATAAAAAAATAAATAAAAACAGAGGAAATAGCAGAGCTGTTTACATTTGAGCACCGGGTATGTGCGTCGAGCCTTGGGGCTTAAACAGGGAGGAAGTGGGAAGGGGAAAAAGCAGTAGGAAGGCAATCAAAGAGAACTAACATAGCTGGCAGGTGGAATGTATCAGACTCAGCCAATTACACATGCAGCAGCCCAGCACACTAATGTAAACTATGCAAACACCCTACATTTCCACAAACTCTACACCACCAGTGTACACAGATGGGGGATTTTTAACTGCCAAAAATAACTAAATATGTTAGAGGCTACTACTGCTTTACTCCATCAATATGTGTAGAGACTGAGGGTGGTGAGGAGGAGAATGCTGACAACTGACCTACAGTGAGGAGGAGGAGAAGAGTGTACAGATCCAGGGTAACTTACCAGGTCCTACATGAGCTGGAGATAGTAGAGAGCTATAGGGTGGACAGGGACATTCTACAGCAAATCGTTGAGCTGTGCCAGCCACACCTTACACACAGAACTAATAGAGGGGAACCCATCCCAGTGGATACCAAGGTATGTCTATTTCAAAGACCAACAGGGGATATCATGGGGGTCTCACAGGCATCAGCATCCAGGGTCCTCCACCAGTTCCTGGATGCCATGACACAACATGCCAATGAGCACATATATTTCCACACCACCCGTGAGGTGCTGGCCACATGTATGCATCTCTTCCACCGTATAGCAGAATACCCTGAGGTAGTTGGTGCTATAGAATGCATGCACATCTACATCAAAGCACCACTTAGTGAGTGGGGCAGTGTCTACATAAACCGCAAGGGCTTCCCCTCCATCAACTGCCAGGTCATGTGCAATGCCCAGGGCATTATCAGAAATGTGTGTGCTGGCAGCCCTGGAAGCTATCACGACTCCCACATCTGGCATTGCTCACAGCTGTATCAGGCATTTGCCAAGGGGGGATATCCCATATGGCCATCTAGTGGGGGATGCTGGCTATGCACTGGAGCCATGACTGATGACACCCATCAGAAATGCGCATACACCCAAAAAAAATACCATAATGAGGCACACACACACACACAAACCAGGATCATTGTAGAGCATGTATTTGGGATGCTCAAGTCACAGTTCTGCTGCCTTCACATATCCAGTGGAGCCTTGCAGTACTCTCCAGCTACATGTACACAAATATTCATAGTATGTGCAATGCTACACAATATGATCCTGCGGGAATAGCTGCAGCAGGAACAGCACAGGGCAGGGCCACACAGCACCCCACCATTGCCAAGGCCAGCACAAGCACAGAGGGACTCGAAGGAGGAACATCCTGAGCCTGCCCCTGTAGACAGAAGGAGGCATGCACAGTATGCTCAGGCCTTGGCAAAGAGGCAATGCATAGCACACACACTGACACTTTAGGGACCCAGGGACTGATATTTCTCCCCGACTTGCACAGACAGTAAAAGGGATGCCAAACATGACACTACCTGAGTTTTACCATGTACAGGGAGTATGCTATGTGCATCCAACATAGTCAGCCCTCCAGCACTGTCCTCAATACTGGCCCAGCAACAAGGTAAGTCACTCTTCTTATCAGTTACTGAATGGAGTAGTATGGTCTCATACTTGTATGTATAATATGGATGCAAGCATGCAAGGGAACTGGGTGCCTGAATGGGATAGCAGCAGACAGCAGACAGCTATATGGGACAGCAGGAAATTCATAACAAATACTGATGTCAACATACTAGGCAGCACTACACAAGGTGACATCCCCCACTGCAGTACATGTGATGGCCCAAAGAACTGTGGGTGTCAATAAGTCACACACATGGATGTCAGTGAGGGTCACATATCCACCACCAGCCTCACCCAGCAGGACAGGTGTAGATGACCATGAAGAAAGGCTGGGCTAAGGCCCCCAAATGATGGCAATGGTGAACAGCCCCCCACCAGACCTACACAGACATATTACAACAGGTCTGGCAGTTGTATTCCACTTCTGAAGGGTACAAAGTCTGAAACTGAAATATATGCTATTAAGATCTAAGATGTGTACTCTACTGATATGCCTCCTGTCTGCATGATAGGTCACAATGCAGTATGAAATGGAAGCCAACAAAGTAACTGAAATACCAGTACAGTCATTTCAAATGTCAAAGTCTGCAGGTGTGCACCCCCCCCCCATAATCCCATGTAGAAATGCAGTAACAGCTGGCCTGCAGCACTCTCAAATGGCCTACAGTCCGCTGGCAAAGGCCCATGCCTCACCCATAGTGCCAATGTATGGAATGTCAGGGGGTCCCAACTAACAACCTAACAATAAACAGAAAACAAATGCAAGGCCATGTTGACAAATGCCAGTAGCATGCCTCCCCATGTCCTACTGCAAGGACTGTGGATCAGGCCATAAATACTACTGGGATACTTCACACACACACACACACACACACACACACACACACACACACACACACACACACACACACACACACACACACATTGGATAGGAATGCACATACATATCTAAGGCAAGCATAATATAATATGTCACAACACACACACACACACACACACACACACACACACACACACACACACACACACACACACACACACACACACACACACACACACACACACACACACACACACACAGATGTGGGGAAGAGAAAGACAGACAGTGACAGAGATAATCCCATTATCAGGCCTGTCCCACCCACTACACATCCCATTGGCATATATATCACATAATGTCTTGATGTCGTTCACTGTAGAAATACCTTTGGTTAGCCCTCAGCCCTATAGTGCCAGTGGTGCTTGTGATAACTGTGTAACACTACAGTACAAATAGGTATCCATTTAGCAGTTGTAATCTCAGTCCTGTCAAATGTAAAGTTGTGTGTGAGTGTGTGTGTTTGTTTCTAGATGAATGTGGTTGAGGCCATTCACACTCACTAAATCTCCCATATCCCTCCTTCAGCACGTGTGTATTCTTGTAGAGACCTGATTTTGTGGTCATTCACACTTACAACACTTCCCTTAACCCTCCTTTAGCACTGCTGCTGATGTCACTCACCTTCAAAGATACCTTTGGACAGCTCTCCAACATATAAGGTCAGTGGCACTTGTGATAACTGTGTAATAGTATTGTATAGCGAACTAGTTAGGTAGGTGCTCCAATCCTGAGCCTGGTAAATGTGTTTGCATGAGAGAGTGTGTGTATCCTTGTAGAGACCTGATTTTGTGGTCATTCACACTTACAACACTTCCCTTAACCCTCCTTTAGCACTGCTGCTGATGTCACTCACCTTCAAAGATACCTTTGCACAGTTCTCCAACATGTAAGCTCCATAGCATGTGTGATAAATGTGGAACAATGCAGTAGCAATAACTACATAGGTATGGGTTTGAATCTCATCCCTGGCAAGTGTTTGTGTGTCTACATATGTATGTCTGTACCTCAAAGATTTTGGCCCCATTTACATCCAGTACATATCTCAGCCTGACTTTAGCAGACCTGCAGATATCATCCACCTTAGAAGTACCTGTTGGCAACCTTAAACCATGTAGGGTCAGTGGTGTAAGTGGTAAATGTGTAACCATAATGGTCTGAAAAGGTAGTTAAATAGAGGTTTGAACCTCCCCCCTGGTGAATGTAAATGTGTGTATAGGGTAAAATATTTTATGGAATCTCTCATCCACTACATCAACCAATGCCAGCATTTACAAGGGCTGGTGATTTTCCTCACCTTAGAGGTACCTTGGGATAGCATCTATTCTATGAGCTCCTTGGCACATGCGATAAATGCGGGACACTGTAGTAGCAATACATAGCTAGGTAGGGGGTTGAAACTCAGTGCTGGCAAGTGTGTGTGGTCAGTAACCTGGGGGGGGGGGGGTTGGTGTGATTGTGTAATAACAGGATCCATTGGAGTGGTGGGTTTTGCTAAATTATTATGTTGAGGACCTAGTATATGCCACAATGTCCACATTACAAGGCTAACAGTTGTCAAGCACTGGAGAGGTTGGTGTAGACAATCCACAGCCCTAAATGTGACAGTATGGATTAGTGAACAATATGGGCAACCCTTTTATTACTCAGAGATGACTCTCCACCCATGTATCATATGCAAATGCACTTTGCTAGGCAACAACCACTACATTGGTAGTTCCCGTGCATATTACCTCACAGATAGTGCCCATGGTGTGATGTCTGTTGACAACAACAGTGCCACTGACATCAGAAAGTACTTTGATGTGTTACATCTCCTGACCGTGTGTTATCCAGCAAGTAAAAGGACATGGAACCCTGTTTCATCCCCTCAGTAGCCCAATCAATGTGTACAGTGGCCCTTTTGCCATGTTCCCCACTGGATGCCTGCAACAACTGTAGAGTCTGAAAATGTACCCCACAAAGGGAATACCATGCCTTATACACATGCCCTGTATGGACAGACACCACTAACTCCACTGAATACCAGTATCATACTGTTAATGTAGGTGCAATCACTACCTCAGTTACATAGCTAGGTCTCACCAAATGAGGTCAGGAATGCTACATCAGAAAATACCAATCTGTCTACACAACATGCCCCAGAGACATCAAACACACTTCCACATGTTAAAGAACATGCATGTGGGACTGAAATAAAAAAGACCACAGTAAAGAACTTCTCGAAAGCCAACTTCACACTTCTAAAGACTAGTGTGGTCTCCTTTAAGGCCCCCGAGCCGACGGAAAACAGTACTCAAGCCGCTGAATCACTTACAAATGCCTTCTACCAGCACCTGCAGGACTGCATGGATAAGGCAATCCCAAGCAAAACAAAGACTCTTTGTACCAAAGGCAAGCGTCCACTCTGGTGGACCCCAGCCATAAACAAACTCTACAACAAAAGGAGGAAGCTACTACAAGATAGAGCAAAATCCTTAAAAGGTAAGACACCCTTGATCACTATAAGTAAAAACTAAGAGCTCTCATAAAATCATCCAAAGCAAATTTTGAGAGAAAAATAGCTAAAGACTCAAAAGACAATCATAAGGCCTTCTTTAGCTATGTTAGAAACCTGGGAGGAAACTCCCAGATATGCTCAGAACTAGTTCAAAATGATGTGAAGATTACTGATCCTACAGACATTGCCAACATACTGGCTGACAGGTTCAGTGCAAACTTCTCCCCTCCCCCAAAGGAGATATCTATACCAAGCGATTGCAGCCCCCAAACATCTCCAATGCCCAAGTGAGAACTGCTCTCCAAAGCAAAAACACAGCATCCATGGGACCTGATGGTGTCCCCGGCTGTGTGCTCCACGAACTCAACGAGGAATTAAACCCACAGCTAGGACAGCTGTTTAATCATAGTCTTACCTCTGGATACGTACCCAGGAGTGGCACTGCAACTGTGGTCCCACTTCACAAAGGCGGTGCCTCCACCGACCCTGGAAATTACCGCCCATTAGCTTGACAAGCCTTATCTGCAAAGCCATGGAGAGGATCATAATGGACCTCATAAATAAAGACATAGGAATTTGCAGACTTTGGATCCATCCCAGTTTGGCTTTGTCAAAGGCAGATCATGCCTTCTAAACTTGGTTGACTTTTTTGAAACAGTCACCAAAGCCATTGATGAGGAAAGGCAGTCCATACAGCCTACCTCGATCTGGCGAAGGCCTTTGATACAATACCCCACTCGGGTATCATTGAAAAACTCATCAGCTTAAATGTTAACCCATATATCACAAGATGGGTTGCAAACTGGCTGAGTGACAGAACCCACAGGGTCAGAGTTGCTGGCGCCATGTCAGACTCAAAGCCTGTCACAAGTGGTGTACCACAGGGCTCAGTCCTGGGCCCACTCTTGTTTGGCATCTACTTTTCAGTACAAGCAAACACAGGAGGGTTATGGCTGACAAAGTTTGCAGATGACTGCAAACTGGGCGCCATAGTAGAAAACACATCTGACACAGATATCCTTCAGAAGGGTCTCACAGAAACGGATAACTGGTGCCAGAGCCATGGCCTAAAGTTAAATGCCAAAAAATGCATAGTCATACCCTTCGGGGAAAAACAAGGTTACCCCTAGCTACCAAATAGGTGGCAATCCACTGAGTACAGAAGAAGTTATCAGGGACCTGGGGACCCAGGTTGATAGTAGTCTGTCATTCGACACCCATGTAGCTAAAGTAGTTAGGAAGACCTTCTACATTGCCCACCTTATCATGAAGGGATTCTCATCTAGATCAAGGGAGGTCATAGTCTCCCTATACTCATCACTCATCAGACCAATGATTGAGTACAATGCCCCATTGAATGTATCTGACCCGACACTTGCAGCAGCTGGAGAGGCCACAAAGTTCCTCACCAAAGGATAAAGGGTCTCAAACATCTGTCCTATGCTGCCCGACTGAAAGAACTCCAGCTCTATTCAGTAAACACCGCTTGCTCAGAGGTGACCTTTGCCTAACATACAAGGCCATGTCAAACCCAGATTTGATGAATATGCTTCACCTCAAAAATCTAGATCCGTCAGAGCCACAAGGGCGGAGACTTAAACCTCGACACGGCTATTAATGGGCGTGCTGGAGGATAGATTCATCACCCAAAGACTCCCTATGCTGTGGAATAAAATCCCTGTATATGTGAGGCAGAGCACCTCGCTGGCCTTGTTCAAGAGAAATCTTGACCAATGGATGGGAGATCGCAGATATACCCCAGGGATTACCTCAGTGTCACTGCTCAACAGAGGCACAGCAAAATAATGGGTATAGTTCCCCATACTAAAGGGGTGGCGTAAGCCACAAAACTATGGGCTAGGCTTGTAAATGCCCTCGGGCAGATAGCCTAGTATGAACCTATGAACCTATGAACCTATGTGCACAACCCAGACACTGTCCATGTTATGGAATATAGATCCCATACATGGGAAGCAGTGCACATCACTGGCCACCCACAATAGAAACCTAGATGAGTGGATGAGGAATACAATACCCACCCCTGGGGACCATTCCCGTGATTATACTCCTGAGCCACACTGGGGACTATTGTCATGTGGCCTGATGCCAAGGTATTCCCTTGGGCTATCCTTGTAGAGCCTTCAGGCCCATTCACCTACTACACACCTATGAAGCAATGAACCTATGAATCTCAGTTCTGGCAAGTGTGTGTGTGTGTGTGTGTGTGTGTGTGTGTGTGTGTGTGTGTGTGTATGTGAATAGTAATCCTAGTGCATTTGGTTGATGAATATCCCCTATGGCTGTGGTTATTAGCAATCAGAGGTGTGTCCAAACCAGAACATTTTCCATTCTTCATTCTACAGCAGATGTTGTACACCAACATGTGCCTATGTACATCCCTCAGCCCTATAATCTGTGTGGCATACGCAAGCACTGTGTTACAGACTGGGAATTACCATGCACATACTGTACCCTGCCTATGACATGGTGGATGTGTAACCACACTGCCATACCCTGTGAACTTGCTGCAGGGCCACATCCTGGTGACACACAGATACATAGAACGGACATGGGATACAGCATGTGAGAACACATTCACTCAGCACTTCACTTGTAGAGGGAGAGAGGGGTAAAACTGGCACTGAATGTGTTGCCAAGACTGTGGCCAATATCTGTTGTCACAGGACAGGTATTAGCTTTGTGCAGTAACTTGCAGCACTTGTGTTTAATGCTGTGGAGGTTGTTGATGTTACTATCAAGGCTGTTGTGACTGTCGTCAGTGTCTGCTGCATCTCTGCTGCTATAAATGCTTGTTGGGGACTCCATGAGGGATCCAAAGTTGTGTTTGAAGTTGATAAGGGAGTTCAACAGTCATGGGACACCACCTTTTCCTGCAATAGTGTCCCCCTTCTGATGTACACTTCAGTAATGACGGGGGACCATCACATTGTCTCCCAGTGTTTGGAGGATAGTGTCTGTGTTTTGTTGGTTCTGGTAAGTACCACGCATTCATGTACCTGTTTGTATAGTGCCTATGTGTATTATTCCACAGTCATGCAGCTACATGCTATTGCCATGGGTGCAGTGAAGACATACACCCCTGTTTTCATGGCTGCAAAGTCAGCGTTGGGGAGTTTTTGCCAGGTGATTATCTTTGTGGGGGTGTGGCTGACATGTTGAGTTCCATGTTGATTGCAGCCTGTGTGAATCTCACCATGCAGGGATTGACATTTGGGGATGAGCAATGGTCCCATATTTAAGTGGTCAATACAGGTCAAGGTTGTTGCATTCTCTACCAGAGGTCAGTATGAGCTGGTCTAGGGCAATGGAAATGATGAATCCCAGAAGTGTTTGGCCACTGTACTGACGATTGGCTACATTCCCCAGGTGATGGAAGTGTAGTTGAAGACTCATACTATGTCAGTGTTGCATTGGACCATCAGAGATGGCAGGGTGTTGAAGAATGTGCATTGACAGCCTAGGGACATAGATGTGGACCCATGGCAGGCTATGGTCTGGTTAGTACCATTACCCCAAGGCAGTTAGACCGGAAGTATCTCCAATGCATTATGATGGGATGCTAGTCTGAAGTCGTTGCTATCCATAATGAATATGGAGACAACACCACCTGTGGAGGTGTGGTGTGGTCCATGTTTGGGGGCTGACAGCTGTGGAATGCATCATGAGTGCCTCTGAGAAGGTGGGTGTGTGGCTTTTCACTGTATGTCATGGCTGTCAAAGTGGGTGTCATGGTGTGGTGCAGGTGTTGACCTTATCCTCTTGACCTGCTAGTCCATTCTTTGCTGGAGAATGCATATGTCCACATTGAGTGATATATGGGGAACCCTCACAGGTCTGAGTGTTTGGAGTTTAGAGGGGAGGGTTGTCTGTGTACATGTGGCAGTTGCAACAGTGCCCAAGAATGGACATGTGCATCAGGTCAATGGATGAAAGCACAGATAACCGTCCTTCGAGTATGCCAGGAGGGGTGGACATAGCTAGTAAGTACTGGGGCAACATCTGTGATGAAGGGCTGATGGCTCACAGGTGTGCTACTCTTCATGATACAATAACCTGGTGAAGTGCCAAGCCATAATGCTAGCTGAAGTGCAAGACAGAAAGAACTAGCATGATGTACAGGTGGAACAGAAGCCAGACTGTCTGCCATCTGCAATACTTTACCATAGCTGTGCAGTTCTCAGCAGCTTTGGCCACGTGGAAGTTCGGTAAGCTCTGTAGCATGTGTGGTAACTACTTAACACTATAATAGACATACCTAAATAGGCAATACTGGCAGGTATGTGTGTGTGAATCGTGTACTATATGGCTCTTACCATTTTTGACCTGTGTACTACCCTTTATACTTCCCTTCACTCCAATTTAGTAGACCTGTTGATGTCATCCACCTCAGAAGTACCTTTGGTTGAATTAGAAATGTGTAAGCTCTGTGGTACGTCTCCGAACTTTGTAGCACTATAGTAAGAATACCTAGATAGGCAGGAGTTCTAATCCCAATACTGGCAAGTGTATGCATGTGTAAATCATGTACTGTTTGCCTGATACCATTTTTGACCTGTGTACAGATACTTGTATGTCTGATACATTAGTGTACTAATCCCCACTGGGCCCTTACCTGCACGCTCCTCATCCAATGTGTGTGTGTGCAACCAACCTCCACAATGCTTCCATCAGAGTCATGGCTTGTGCATTCGGCATGTGGCCCAAGTGTGGTGAGCAGCTCCTCAGTGGGTGTCAGTGGGGGCTGGATGGCTGGGCCCCCCCATGTCTAGCTGGTCCCTTGCTACAGCAACAGCCCATTGATGGGCATGGCATTTGAGGTCGGTAACCCGTTGCTGCACATGCATGTAATTTCTGCTGTGCAGGCTGGCATCATTTACCCTGTGGATCACACTGTTCCACAGGGCAGTCCTCTCCAGCACATCTTCTGCTATCTGTCCACATAACAGGGCATAATATCCAATCACATATTGGGTGATGATGTCTGTTTCCCCAACAGAGAATCTGGTAGGCGAGCACTCTGCATGTTACCTGGAAGACATAAACATGAAAATGTCACAGGACCTCATACGGTTGTCAAAATGCAAATCAACAGTGGATATTACTTGCAAATAATCCAGACTACACCGGAAACCTCCAAGCTATCATTGCTATATCAGCTTGCATTACACACCTGTCCCTGAGCTATCTTATTCCCTCCAATGTTGGATATTTGATTGCATAATCCTCTATCCAGCACATCAGGGGAGGATTCCTCATGTACCGATTATGATAACTCAGGCAGTAAGGATTCACCACACTGGAATAAACCTAATAGGACTATCCCTTTAGATATGGCCCCAGGCGTCGGGGTGGATGCAAACACAATGTGCCCAATTCACTGGAAGGATTGATTCAGAATTTTCTCACGTAAATAATGATGATTACCAGAATGTTTTGAATTTGTCCAATGTCACTTTGACTTCACAACAACAACAACTTTTGAATAAAGGACTAAGCTTTGTACCTGGGTTTTTTTGTAATGAGTATCACATTGTTACTGATTTCATGAGTTTCTGTCGTAACCTAAATCTGCAATTGTTCTTTGCCGACAGGGAGTCTCAAAGATCTAATGATTTTAGATTCATCAAATCGGATTTTCAGCCACCGATGAACAGGCATGTTTCAATTTTCATGCAATCTGTACTTAGGGACCTACATTTTGAACATAGAGAATATGATATATTGAGACACAATCTATCACCGCATGATATTACAGCTCTGCAGGAGCTATGCAACAATCGCAATATTGCTATCTTACCTGCTGACAAGGGTGGTGTGGTGGTAGTTATGAATATGAGCTCATATTTGAGCGAGGGCAATTTACAACTCTCTGACAATAGATGTTATATGAACATGGCCATTGATCCTACTAATAACTTTAAGCAAGAAATAGATTTGTTCCTGAATCTGGCCCATGAGGAAGGCATTATAAGTAAGAATTGTGTTTCGCAACTTACTGTCAAAGATCCTCAGAAACAAATTCTTTACTTACTTCCTAAGATACATAAATCCATTACCAATCCTCCGGGTAGACCTATTGTATCAGGTATTGGTTCCTTGACTGAACCACTATCTGCTTTTCTTACTCAATATCTTAAACCACTCTTGAGTTTTGTTCAGGCCAGATTACAGGATACGACTCAATTTTTACAGATCATTCAGGATAGCCAATTAGAGCCTGGATGGCTTATGTGTTCATTGGATGTTAAGGCCTTGTACACCAGCATTCCACATTGGGCTGGTTTACAGGCCTTACAGTATTGGTTAGACAGAGCTGCCCTGTATTCACCTGGCTTCATTACCCTACTTATTTGCATGACTGAACATCTTCTAAATAAGAATGTCTTTTACCTCCAAGGGCAATGTTTTTGGCAACTCCAGGGTACGGCTATGGGGGCATCATTTGCCCCCATATATGCTGATCTGTTTATGGCATTCTTTGAGGAATACATGATCTATGATCCATTACATAACATCTATTTAGTGGAAATTGATATATGGTGCAGATACTTGGATGACTGTTGGATGGTGTGGCGGGCAGTTGCTAGGTATCTGCAAGAATTTATTGAATATCTCAATCATAACATCTGGGGGATTGAATTTATGGTAACATTTGATCTTGAAAGCATCAATTTTTTTGGATGTTACTCTCATTAGGAATAGGGATCATACACTTAACACTGGGACTTACCATAAATATCCACAATATAACACCTTATTGCATGCTTCCAGCATGCACCCACGCCACACCATCAGCAACATCCCGAAGTCACAATTTATGCGTATCAAATGCCTAAGCTCCACACAATTGGATTATGATAGAGCTAGTTCAGATCTTTATCATAGATTTGCTAACAGAGGATACAGAGACCTGGACATCACTAGGGCCTGGACCTGGACTACCAATACTGACAGAAACATTTTATTACAATACAAGACACAAGCTAGTGACACCCCGGATTCCACTATCAGGTTTGTCACCACTTTTGGCAGAAATTGTAATGCTATTAAGGGAATTGTTAACAGACATTGGCACATTCTCATGACCAATGAACATTTGAGGTCTATACTAGGTCAACAGTGCAGATTTTCAGTTAGAAGAGGCAAAACATTGGGTTCAATATTTTCTCATTTCAAACATATAGAAAGTGGGGGAGCCATATATAAACAGTTGACTATGTCTGGTGATGAACTAGTGGGTACATTTCCCTGTGGTCACTGTGGTTCCTGTAAACAAGTCAGCAAACTCAAACAGTTTACTAGTCGTAATACTAGTAGAGTGTATCAGTGCAGAATGTTTGGTAACTGCAGCAGCAGCTGGGTGGTCTATCTGGCAACCTGTCGGTGTCAAGCCTTTTATGTAGGCCAGACTTCCAGACCACTCAGAATGCGTATTAATGAACATAGATTGGATATTAAGACTAAGAAGGAAACTAAAGCTTTGTATCTCCATACATTGAAACATCCTGATGCACAATTTACTTTTATGATTATAGACAGGATTATTGGCGATCGTAGCAATCCTCAGGGATGGCATAATATACTTAATCACAAAGAAAAATACTGGATCATCACATTGGGTGTGTTATTCTCACCAGGACTCAATGACCATTTGTAACCACAATTTTTATGAATGGAAGATTTTACTGTTGCTCATTCATTTTTTTGATATATTTTTTGAGTATTTTCTTGTGTATTTGGTTTCATTTGGTGTATGCCCATTCACACAGTATATGTTTTATTCCTGGGGATATATTCTTTTCCTGGGGACATTATCGTACATTTATATTGAACAGTTATTTCTCTTTGTTTCTATGGTCCAGTCTTAAATTATGTGACTGTATCAGGTATCAGGTTCATTTGATGTCTGTCTGCTATGCCTTTTTATTCCTGTAATATGGTAGACAGGGAGGAATTTTGTCTCCAAGTGGTAACTTCATATTTATTTTTGTTTTTTATATATGTTTTTTGGTTTACATTAACTTGATTCTTTTTTGATTACAAATGTATGTATTAGCACTAGTGGGAATATACCAATGATCTAATTGGTGGAGGGGGCTATAAATATTCACGAGGTTTCACTGTTGCATTTTTAATTTATTTCAACACTGAAGAAGGCATTGGTTTGCCGAAACCGGTCTGTACAATAAAGCATTATTCAGTCTGATACTCATGTATCATTCTTAGTGTTTTTCTTTCCATTCGACACATTTTTTTGCTGGCCTCCTGTTGTTACTATATAATCCTCTATCCTCCATTCATTTCTGTGTAGAGGGTTGAGAGTGGTCATCTTCCATGTTGATGGTGTGTATGGTGGCAGGTCTGTGTTTGACTGTGGTGTGTGATGGAGCTCTGAGCACATGCCTGAGTTCATGTAGGAGACAGACACTGATGTTATTATGCCCCATGAAGATATGCTGTTGTTGTCATCAGTAGGCAATATGAACATGCTCACCATTGCTGTGGGGAGGACTGTGGTTGATGTGCATATCTCCATGTACGACTGGGGTGGACAGAGTGGTGATGTTCCCACCTAACTTGTGTGATGCAGGTTGCCTATATCCATGGCATGTGTGTATGAGATGTTCTTTACCCCCAGTACAGGGTGAATTGTGTTGTTTCATCTGAGACTTGCAACATATGTGGAGGCACATTTTCAATTGTCTTTGGTGGTGTGGATATGTCCAATTCATAGACATAGTCAGCCTTACAGGATGTCACCTGTGAACTTACCTGCTTGCTCAGATATAGGTCGACTTGCTTCAAAGTTGTTGGCTGCACCTATGTGTCTCTGTACAGCCAATGTAGCAACCTATTATGTGGTTTGTGTATTGCTGCTGTCCACCAAAGGGGATTACTCTACCTTGGTGGAGGCTGTATATATAGGTCAGGTACTGCTGTGTCCATATAGTTACAGTAGATCTAGAGGGTACACACCCCTGATACACTGCCTGGTATTTGTGCAATTGGAACATGACACCACAATAACTCATTTCATAACAATTCCCACCTGTAGTGTGACCTATAGCCTGTGCAGTTCAATTTAAAACATAACAATCTGCTTTGTGAAAACATATGGAAATAATACTCAGTACAATAAGCCAGTTGAATTAGTGTGCACACCCTTAAACTTGTGTATGCACCTCTTGAGATGGTTACAGCATTCATCAATCTTGGTCTGGACTCTAACATTGTGGCACATCTTCACTTGGCACAAGTTACTCACCTTCCTAGAAACACCTTTGATTGTATTGCAATGGAATTGGACAGGTTAGGTGTCACATTCAAGATGAAAAACATTATGAAATGATCTTCTGTGGTCTGATTGTCATACAACATACAAACATGGCATTCCAACAGGGGTGTGTACACTTGTGATATCCACTGTATATAGGTGTTGATATAGCTGTTAGTGGTAGGCATGGACAGAGGGTCATAACACAGGTGGGCACTTCTCTAATTAATACCTGATAATCATGCCTACTCCAGTACCCACATCAGTGTCAGTGCAATGCAACCACCAGTAGCTGCACACATATGTCTGTTGTATAGACTGACACTGATATAACACACATGTGAAACATGCACAACTTATTTACCTGACTGCTTGAAACCCATATGATTAGTTTTGTGCCTTCCAGCTGAACATACCCATACATACATGTGTTCAGGGGATACTTGGAATACATTTCTGTTGAATGTAAGTATGGCACACTGTATTTACAGTCTTGCTGCCCAATCATACTTCTCAACCTGTTACAGCAGTACATCTGGACAATAGCACACATAAATGGGTGTCAAAAGGGACATCAGTATTTATACTGTATTAATATAGCTGCACCATAGATTAGTATGTTGATTGCACAGTAGGGTTTGGCATCACTGTGATAACCTGGAAGATGTCCAACAGTCATAAGTAGGCTATTATATTGCAATGCCATTGCTCACAGACCTGCCAATGGTTTGGCTGACATAACACAGGTATATGTGTATGTGACTGCAGATATCAGTCACAAATGTGCTTATTGTCCAGCAGAACACTGTACAGTTGAATGTTATTAAGTCAATATATCACATGCAGTTCAACACACATGTCTGCAACAGTACTCTTCTATGCACATGTCCTCTATAGGTGTCTTAGCTTTACAAGGCAAATGTGACATACTCATAATCACAGGTAACATGGATATGGAAAATGTCCCATTAACTGGCCTAGCAGTGGCACAGTTACAACTGTTTGACAGATGCCCCTGCAGTTGTCATATATGAGCTGTTCTTTCCCAGGTGAGTCAGGCTCCTGAGCTGTGATCCCACCTCATAACCTCTCAGAGCAACATATCTGGACAATGCCTAAAATGATAGGGGATAAATAAGGACTGACTTTAAATATATCTGTTACAAACATAGGGAGTTCATAGAATGATACATTTAGCATTACAGTGAATATTCTTAAGGATGTGGAGTCTTAAACCAAGTGTTTGTCATTACCTGATGACTTCAATCCTCAGCTATTTGCCAGTAAAGTACAGATCTCAGGAGGAACAGACAAAAATACATGATGGTAAAATGTGGACATTCTGTGAGAATATGTACAGTTCAGAGCTATGTCTGTGATATCTCCCACTGCACTGTGGGCCAGATGCTATGGCCATAGCAAATGTTTAGCAGGACATTAGTACAGCATGTCTTGTTGGGACATATATTCTTCCAAATCATATTTTCTATTATTACAGACCAAGTACTACATTCAATTAATTGCTTACATGTTCCACTTACCTTTTTTTCTTTCTTCTCTTTTCCACTTTATGTCTCATTTGTTATTTCTTTCTCTCTCCCTGTGCACTACAGGGATAGAGCTGGTTTGAATAGGTGGCAGCATGGCTTTTGTAGGTGATGCTCATGACCAGATAATAGCCTGTGCACATATTGGGATTCCCCACTTGCTAATTGCATGCACAGCAGCTGTGTAGTTCTTCCAGTAGCCAATGTCATGGCAACACACTCCTATAAATGAGTACTCCATGTGGGCGTTGGCCTTTTCCCTTACTTGTGAGGAAGACATCCTGGAGTTGTGTGAGCTACTACCTCTTACAACAAGACTTGTGGAGATAAGCCAACTAAATGTTGAAGAAGGTTCAAGACTTAGGGGCAGAATGTGAGTACTGCTGTTATATGTTTGGAATACTGCTAGTTTAACAGGGTTTGTGTGCACATGCTACTTCTGCATGGGTTTCAGTCTGACAAAGTTTTGTCTCTGCATTGGTTTCAACTGTAGGGCCATCCACATAATGGTCACAGGTTAGCCGGATATGTATGGGCTGTTCCCCAGACAGGTGTTGTCCTTCGCAAATCAGTGATTGCATTATGTAGATGGTAACATCCATTTGTTTTTCTGACTTTATATCCCTCAGAAAAGATATGTTACAACAAACCCTGTAACACCAGCAACCTTCTCAGTGTATAATTGCAATATTTCATGTATGGCCATGCATTTGGGCTTCTGTCCACCAGTTATGTCAGGCTTTTTCCAGATGTCATACAGTAGTAGGTGAATAGGTATACTGGTCTATCATTATTTAGTGGTGTAATTCCTGCTGAGGGAATGGCTAGGAAACATGTTAAAGCCTGTACATTCAAGAGGTAGGTGTATGGAGAATGCTCTTAGATGGCCTTGTAACATATTTTATGCAGGGGACAGTAACACATGTTTTCAAACTAGACTGTTAGAACATGTCAGACGTATTACTTATAAGAAATATGTCAGTTCTATAGCTGTACATTTGAATAAATCACACCATGGGGACAGTAGTGGGTCTCAAGGTACTGTTTCTGAAAACGTCTGTTCCTTAGTGTGATGAAACATTCATAAAAGGACAATTGTTATGTACAGACTTCAACGTATTAATATTAACTGTGATACTTTATCCCATAAGGGGTTAAATGATAAGTTTAATTGGAGGCTGTGTATTCAATTATGTAATTAGGTGATAATTGCTTTTTGGGATTAAGGTATGTATTTCTGGTGATGTTTACTCCTTGAAGGCTTTGCCCAAGACATCAGAGTATAAAAAAATGTGTGAATTATTGGCTGGTTGTATTTTTCTTTGCTATGTTCAGACATTTTATTTGTTTTGTTAAGAGTTTGTTGTATGTCTAGCCATTGTGTATGGCCTATCATGATTTTGTAGCAGTGCACTGTTCACTCATTTATTTGGACTCTGTGTGTGTGTGTGTGTGTGTGTGTGTGTGTGTGTGTGTGTGTGTGTGTGTGTGTGTGTTAGTGCCCGTGTGTGTCTGTGCAATTACCCTGTGACTCTCCAATCTTGACTCCTTGACTTTCCCCAGTGCTTCTGATCCTGACCACCACCTTCTTATCTCCTTTCACTCAGGTAGTGTACTTCAGCTTCACTTCTATACCACTTGACCACTCACCTGTCGCACTCACTGTGAGATCACAGTCAACTCTAACCTCTGCTGTGGTCAGCCAATTAACACTTGGAACCCTGAGACCGTGAAACAACTGTCTCACTTTACCATATATATTTATATATATGGGTCTACTGCTTAATATCGAAAATACACTTCTCCGAAATTAAGCAGTAGACTCTACACTTCAGCGAAAGACCACTTAAATGAAAGTGCAATTTCGCTGAAGTCTACTACCTAAAAAAAAAAAAAAAACACTAAAGCATGTTTTTGCAGGGGGGCAAGCTGTGCCCCCCCACCCCCCTACTTAAATATACCAACTCCGAGATCACACTGCAGCAGGGAAAAGGGAATAGTCCCATTCTGTGCTGTAGTGTGCCTGCCAAAATCAATGTTCGAAGTTTCACTACTTCAAACAAGTGGACTCGGTGAAGTGCAGTTCGAAGTAGTGAAACTTCGAACAAATTGACGGAACCCAGATATATATATATATATATATATATATATATATATATATATGTATATATATATGGTGTACATGCATTTACAAGTACAGCCAATGGTCAAATGCAAAAATGCTGACTGCAGAACGCCAGGACTGCAGAATGTCGAAGCTACGGACGTCGAACCCGAGAATACCGAATGCCGGCCCGGGCACTATACCCCCCTCTTGACCCATGGTAGCACTTGTTGCGGTGGGTGTGCAATCAGGAAATTAGAATTCGATGTTGCGTGTGACATTCTGACAATTTGCGCAAATGAGATTCGACAATTTGGTTTGGAATTCTGCCAGATCGACCTTTGGCCGCGCGACCAATTGGATGTATACATATATATATATATATATATATATATATATATATATATATGTATATATGTATAAATATGCATGTTGTATGTATGTATATATCTGCAGATTCCCATATTCCTGTTTATTAGGTGCATGATGATGCATTCCATAGCTTCGCATAACAGACTTGTCAGGCAGTTGGGGCGGTATTTTCCAGGATCTGTAGTTACATATTATTTCTGGGGAAGGGTGACTGTAGCAGTGCACAATTCAGTAATGACAAAGCCTGAGCTGAGGCTGTGCTTGAACAGGACACACAGGTAAGGTGTCAGGTCACTCTGTAGTTCATATAGAACACAGCCAGGGATAATCTCAGGTCCCATAGAGACTGTATTCTTGGTCTTGGACAGTGGTTTTGTAACCTGTGCTGCAGTAATACTGGGTGCCTGGCGGTGTACTAGTATTGTGATTGGTCCTTTGGGGGAGGGCTCAGTCTGGGAGGTACCATTGTCTAGTAGCTCAGAACAATTCTTGGTATTGCCATGGAGATTCTTTACATAACTGTATGAGGCCTTGTGGTTGCCTTTACTATGTGTTCCAAGTCTGTTCTCACAGCTAACTTTGCAGTATTTAATGAGGGATCTCAACTATTCATTGAGGCTGATAAGAAATTATTTCCTGTCTTGGTACTTCACCTTATTCGATATCGGTTCCCTCCTTCTGTTGTACAGTTTCTTTATGGCAGGGGACCAACAGTTCAGCTTCCTTTTCTGGGGTGAGAGTCCTAGTTGTATTAGGTAAGGTGGTATCCATGCATTTGTATACATGTTCATAGTGCATTGTTGTTTGATTCAGCTGTTATGCAACTAGTCTCCATTTGCATGGCTGATGTGAGGTTAGCCACCTCTGCTTTTATGAGGCCATAGTTAGATTTGGGAAGGCTTTTCATGGTGGTTACCTGTGCAGTGGGGGTAGGATGGCTGTGGATTTCCAAAGGGGTTTACTTTGTGTTCAGATATAACAAGTGAGATGTTGACTATTGGTGTAGAGCAACAGTCGCCCATGTTAAGAAGGACCAGGTCGATGTGATGGGCATGTGCATCAGTACCTGAGTAGCTTTCCCACTTAATGGTGGGGTAGTTGAAGTCAACCAGTATGATAGTGTTAGGTTGGACACTAATATTCTCCAGAGTGTTAATGGACATGGAGTGTGAGTCTTGGGACATGTATGGGGATCTATCGCAGGATACAACCTAAACCACTGTCTTACCCAATGTCAGCTACACCTGCAGGATCTGTAATGCATAATGTTGGTCTACCACTCTGGAGGTGTGTGCATCCTTTATGAATATGAAAATACCACTACCTTTGGAGCTTCAGTCCACATTCTGCAGCCAAAAGTTGTTGGATTAATTATAGGCTGGTACTGCAGGGGTGCTTCCTGCTGCCTTTATCCAGATCTCTGTTACAGCATAGATGTCATTGTTCCCCATTTTAAGGAATACTTCAAGTGAGTGAGTTTCCAGATTTAGAATTCCAGTGTGCAGCAGCATGACTCTCTGATTGCATGTCTTTGTAGCTGTCATATATTTCTGTATACACACACATATATATATATATATATATACATATATATATATATATATATATACATATATATATATATATATATATATATATATATATATATGTATTTATTAACCGTTTTATATATATATATATATATATATATATATATATATATATATATATGTATGTATGCATATATATTTGGATATGAATGTGGATGTCTATTTATTAGGGCTCAAATGGCATAATGGTACATTGCTTTGATCATAGTTTACAAGGCCCTGAGTCCAGGACTTGGCAGGCCATATTATTTTGTTGCAAGGCAGAACAGTTCAGCTGTCGAGGAAGGGTTAAGGGCAATAATAACAAGAGATCCCTAGTTTGGGCCCCTTCACCCCCATTTACACAGTCTTTGGTCAGATTTGTTGCAGTAAGAGTTTCAGAGTATGGATCCGATGTCAGAATGCACTATATACATACAAATATTTTATATATATATATATATATATATATATATATATATATATATATATATATATATATATATACACACATATATGCATATACATAATATATATATATATATATATATATATATATATACACACACACACACACACACACACACACACACACACACACACACACACACACACACACACACACACACACACACACACACACACACACACACACACACACACACACACATATATATATGTGTGTGTGTGTGTGTGTGTGTGTGTGTGCATATATATATATATATATATATATATAGATATGTATATGTATATATATATTTCTACATATATATATATATATATATATATATATATATATAAATACATTTTCCCTACTGTTGAATGACTGTGCTGCATTGATATGTTTGAAAAAACATCAATCACATTTACAGCTTAGATGGCTTAGTGATAACTTGTTGTGGCTATGGTGGCCAGGGTCCTGGGTTTAAGGCGTGCAATGGCTGATTATTTTGTTGCTGGTCAGAACAATGGCTGTTGGATACAGAGTGATTAAGGCACTTTTAGGCAGTTGTAAGAGGGTTTACGTGGGATTGCGTGGTGGTAAGCAGTGCTAACATCCAGTTAAGTATGCTTACAGACAGTATAGCCTTAAAAGTGCTTAATCTGTGAGGCATTGCTTAAAGCCACACAAACAGGCTTAATTCTGCTTACTACTGCTTAAAAGTGCTTACTCCCACTTACCCCTGTGCTAATTTCTTTAAAAGAAAAGAAAAAAGGGTGATCAGAAAGTGGTGAAAAAGGGGGCACGCAGAGGGAAAGACAATAGGGAAAGTAGATAGGGATGTGCAGGTTGGGTGTAGGGAAAGTTCATAGCTGTCCATTTCTTCTACAGCAAATGTTGTGCATATATACTAAATTTGGAGGTATATTTGGACATTCAAACCCTTGAGAGAGGGGTGAGGACAATAATAATGTGTTGTGAAGCCAATTAGACCAGATTACATGTGTCCAGTGGACACATGTGCGAAATGGACAGCTATGTATGGGGCAACATTTTTTTGGGGAACACACTGCCTTTTTTTTTTTTTTTTTTTTTTTAAGGTGAGAGTGAGATGTTGGGGAAGGAGAGTAGGTATATTTGGGGAGGTAGCTTGGGTAGGAAGACAGACAAGACAGCATACAGGGATGGTATATGACATGTGGGGGGTAAACACCTTGGATGGGGAGGGTGTTTGGAAATCGGAAGCCTATGATCCCCAAAATGAAAACAGTGGGACTGAGGTCCCCACCCATGGGCAGTCACCACTGCACCTTCATAGCCCCAAAGGTGGCTGTGCTGGGGGCTGAGCAGGAGTGGCAGGCTGACCCTCTAATTGCACCACACGGCCCTCAAGCTGGCTTAGCAGATCTCCAAACTCCTTTCAGAGCCCGCTACACACTAATCCCCAGACCTGGCTTCAGGTGATGGTATTCTGTCCACTCCTGCTCCCAGGTGGGAATGAGCCTCATTCCCTGAAGCGGTTCCACCCGAAGATGGTGTAGGACCAGCAGATGAGGAGGTCCCTGGGTGGGTCCCAAACATGCTGTGGCCTGGTGCCATGGCCATATGAGGTGGGAGAGGTGTGTCTGCCGGGACTGGCCTTCCCAAATGTGCTATAGTGTTGCAGTTTTAATGATATTCCCATTAACCCAAAACAACAGATTTGGAGCAGCTGCATAGCAAACAGAACACATGCATATATGGAACCACAGTGGCCATTACAAAGGCATGCAGGTTACACTGATAACAACAGGCACCATTGATAGTTTTTCAACATGGAACATTAATAGAAACACATTTCAATATTTGTTGAACAGTAGGACATATGTCACAACAGTAGGTTTGATGTAAAACATACCCATTGATTTGTGTGTTTAGATTATTGTTGCAGATATGGTGGGGGGATGTCAATTAACAACTTGTATATTCTTGCAGTACTCACAACTTTAATGATTATTGCTCTAATCATTACTCTACAGGTATTATTACAATACCCTATGGTCTTGGTTTGGCCAGTGGTATGTTTGTACACAGTGTATGATTCAACCATCTTATAGCTACTTTCTACTTCTCTTACCTGGGAGACCTGTGAGGGGAATGTTTGTTAACACTACCTGACTGTTTCTACACGTATTCCCAAAATCCTAGTTAAACTTATGCATACAGCTTACTACCACTCCCGGGATTCGAACCATGGCTATGTGTGCTAAAAATACAACAATCTGTGTTTCATCAGAGTGAGCTATTTAGAAACTGCTGTTTTTTTTTTCAGTGTTTTCTGTCTAAGTCTCTCTTGGTTGTGCAGTCTGACCTTGTAATTACAACATTCTTATACAGACATTCCTAGACATATTTTTTATGTAGCACAGTGTGGGAAACAGTGGTTAACACAACATTACTATTCAGATATCAGATCTTGGTGAATGCAACATGTCAGGCCATACAATACCAGAGTAAACACAACCAGTCCAGGATTTAGACCTTTATTGCCAGGCAGTTACAATTCTCTTACCAGGAAAACCTATGGGGGAATGTTTGTTAACACTACCTGACTGTTTCTACACATATTCCCAAAATCCTAGTTAAAATTATGCATATAGCTTACTACCACTCCTGGGATTCAAACCAAGGCTGTGTCTGTTAAAAATACAACAATTTGTATATCATCAGAGTGAGCTATTGAGAAACTGCTATCTCTTGCTTCAATGTTTTCTAAGTCTCTCTTGGTTGTACACTCTGTCCTTGTCATTACAACATTCTTATACAGACATTTTAGACATATTTTTATGTAGCACAGTGTTGGAAACAGTGGTTAACACAACATTACTATTCAGATATCAGATCTTGGTGAATGCAACATTTCATGCCATACAATACCAGAGTAAACACAACAAGTCTAGGATTTAAAACTTTATTGCCAGGCAGTTACACATTTATTTATATATGACCTATATTGGATTATTACTGTCATATTGTCTGGTTTATTCAGTACAAACCATACATATTTTTATACTGCCAGATGAAATTTTACTTTTATATTTATTTGATATGACTACTACAAGCAGGCTTGTTACTCACCAGCCTCGCGATGCAGCCTTTAAAACCTACTGGCATGGGCTTCCTGGTTCACAGCCCACTCAGCTGGAGCTGTAATGAAAATAGAGAAACATTTCTGCATACTTATTCATCACATACACAGGCTGGACTTTGGTAAACAGTTATTGCTATGAATACTTACACACTGCTGGGACATCCCCCCTCTCTTTTGCTTCTTGGACCCACTGTTCCAAGAGCTCCCTCTTCCACCATTTCAAGTTGGCATAGTGGTGCTGGACCTGCTCACCAGTCCGAGGGATACCAGTGGCACTGATGAGATCACAGGTGAGACTTTCCCAGGCTTCCGCTTCATATTGGGAGCACTGGTGCTGGTCCTGCAGCAGTCTCACATCATGTTTTTTTACCAGGAGTCCTAACATGACCTTGGACTCCTGTATTCCCCAGCGCTGCACCCAAAAGTGCTTGCCCTCTCCAACACCTGCCATACTGCCTACAGTAGAGAGCTACAACCAGTTATGAGCTGTATTCCCACCTGCAGAGTTTAAATATGGCCGATGGCCCACCGTTTGCCATGATTTGATGGTTTTGAATATGCTGAGCTAAGATAAGCTATGGGCAAACCTGCTTAGCTAAGGTTAGCAGTGCTTAAAGGGGCTTACCAATGGGCAAATCCACTTACCTGGGCTACTTATTGCTTAGTATTCATATGTACACAATGCTTACACCCGGTCAGCATTGCTTATGTTTTATTTTATTGGACTACCACCTGTATGGGATTGATTCATCATTCATTACATAATATAGATTTATTTACCTTCCCTGACATCCCCCAATGTGGTATAATTAAGTTTATTCTTGTGTGACTATACTGTATGGGGCACTTGTGTTTATATGGGGGTTTCACTACTTTATTACACTGACACTTCACATCTGGGCCTAATACACTACTCTGGTTTGCCCCCATTTTTGGCAGTGATACCCATGATCTTAGTAGTACTGAACCACCTGATGTCAAGGCAGATAATATGAACAATGGTGCTTTGGTTGTTAACTTATGATAGGAAAGCCAGACTGGCCAGAAACATCATAGAAGATGAATGGTGCAGATTTGCTAGTACTTCTGATTTGCAGTACATTTTTTGATATATCATTTAAATGTGTTTACAGAAAAGGCCATTAACATCAAGAATATTTTGGAAAATGGTGCATTTAAGGACAATAACTGCAATTCTGGCAAGAGAGGAACATTTAAATGTGGCAGCTGTGTTTAATGTCCTTTTGTCAAACTGGTGACACATACTATCTGAAGGTTAGAGATAGGTTCATTAAGACCATAGGTTTTGCCAATTGCAACACACAGGGTATCATTTATTTAGCTTTGTGTGCCAAATGAGATGCATTTTATATAGACAAAACTGAAAGAAAACTAAAATTGAGAACGTACGACCACAGATACGACATAAGAAAGATGAATACAAACAATGGTTTATATAAACACACTTTGAATTGTATAGAAGCAGATTTTTGATTTTTTTTGTAATTGAGACACTGCCTATTGATCCTAAAGGTGGCCCTTGGGAGACACATCTAGAATACAGGGAGTTGTACTGGCAGTTGGTGTTGGAAGCTAACAAACACCCTGGTTTAAATGACATGGTTTCATTGAAGCCTGTTTTAAAGTTGAGGGCAGCTAAACTTTGAAAATGATGGGTAGTTTTACTCAAACATACTTTTATATTTTTAACAGTTTTATCCAGCAGAGGGTGCTGTTTTACACAATATCTTATGTAACTGTATATAAGTTGTCGCCTCACAGTAAGACGCTGTCCGGTTCGATTCTCAGCTAGAGCGTCTTCTGCGTGGAGACATGCGTGAATGGGTATACCTTCGTTGAAGGTTGTGCATCAAAACTGGCAACTCGGCACGTAAAAATCTACTGCCAATCATTAGCCAACTGGAGTTCTGCTGTGGTGACCCCTAACCGGGAAAAAGCCGAAAGATACAACAACTTATGTAACTGTATATTCACTTTTAAGATATTCAGCTTTATGAGTAACATTTAACATTATGCATTTTACACAGCTATCTCTCTCTCTCTCTCTCTCTCTCTCTCTCTATATATATATATATATATATTTTTTTTTTTATGTGCACCTCAAAGTTCAGTTTTTTCATTATGTACTTATTATTAAGTTTTACTTCTTATTAATTGTTTTAAATGTTTTTAAAAAGGGTTTTTCTTGTACTGCATTTTATTCTCATACACCTGACAATGCGGTACTGTGGCTTTAAATTTGGGATTTTTGTTAACTGATTAATCAACGATTATATAAAAATGGTGGTAGAAGTTGGTATGCTCATCTGATTAAGTTGTAGTGACAAAAACGTGGTGATTCAGTTAAGCCATTTGTTTTGTTGTGTTCTCATAGTTTGTATCTAATAAAGTCCATGGTTTTACCTGATGAACCTTCCAGTGCCTTATGTTTTGGTTATAGATGCATTATGCACAAATAGAAAAAGAACCTTTGGCAGTAGTGTTTGCATGTTCGAAGTTCAATGATTATATTTATGACAGACCTATCCAAATAGAGGCTGATCACCAACCACTAGTGACAATTTTGAAAAAGCCAATGCATACAGCCCCAGCTCAATTGCAATGTATGATGTTAAAATTATAAAGGTACAATTTCAATATTCTTTTCAAAAAGGACCAATGCTTGTATCTTGCTGATGCTTTGTCATGCCCACCCAGACATACGACAGAGCAGCATGAAAGTGAAGCAGCAGACTTTGAAGTCATGGAAGTCAGAAATTTTTTGTCATTGTGACTTGATGAACTAAGAAATCACACAGCTTCAGACCCAGTTCTACAGAAGCTAAAAAACATTAACAGTCAAGGATGGCCAACATGACAAACCAGTTTACCACTTGACATTCAGCAGTATTTTCCTTACAGAGATGAGCTGATCGTGATGGAAGATGGCATCATCATGAAAGGCCCAAAAGTGGTAATTCCTAAAGCCTTACAACAGTAATATATCAAAATCTTGCATCGTGGTCACCCAGATACTGATTCAACCAAAAGAAGGAGAAGAGGCGTTGTATTTTGGCCTTCCATTTCCAAAGATATAGAAAAGGAAACTGTACCATGTTCAGTTTGCAACAGCACTAAACCACATCAACAAAATGAATCACTTCAGCTATACCAAATTCTTGAATTACGATGGTCGATGGTTGCCACAGATATTTTCAAATGTAATGGTCAACATTACTTGGTACTAGAAGACTCTTATTCATATTGGTTTGAAATTGACCTACTTCCTAACTTGATGTCCAATACAGTTATTACAAAATTGAAGAGACATTTTTCTGTCCATGGTAGTCTGAACAAAGTCTGACAATGGTGCACAGTTTACTAGTCAGGAGTTCAGGAGGTTTGCTGAGACATGGGACTTTGTTCATGTTACCAGTAGTGCTGAGTATCCACAAGCCAGTGGTTTAGCTAAATGTGCAGTTCAAAGTACAAAGTACTTGTTGGAGAAATCCAAGAGAGATGGTACAGATGTTTTCCTTAACTTACTCAATCTCAGAAACATTCCTTGAGACAACTTACTTGGTTCACCTGCTCAGAGATTGATGTCCAGACAGACTAGAACAACTCTTCCCATCAGTAAATAATTGTCAGTACCAAAATGCAAAAAACAACAGGTCAAGGTTCAACTTTTGAGAAAATGTCAGTCACAAAATTTGCAATATGGTAAGACCAGTAAACCCCTTAAACCATTACTACGAGAAGAAATTGTGTGAATGCAAACATCCAAAGGATATGACCGAGTGGTAATCATGAAGAACATTTGTGAGGAACAGAGATATTACATCATGTAATCTGAAGGAATGGATTTCAGAAGGAATCGTATACATTTGTTACCTGTCTCCAAACCAGTGATGCAGCAGATTGCCTCTTCCGACAACCCTAATTCCCAGTGACTCGTAAACTGTTCGAATTCAAAAGAAAGTGTTCTTTCTTCAAACAACTTTGATGTAAACCCTGATGTTCCAGTTTTGAAAGAATCACCAGAGACTGTCATTGTTGCTAAACCCAGTCAGATTTTCTATGCAACTAGGTCAGGTCGAATTTCCAAACTGAATCCTAAATATCCAGTGACTTAGACTTGAAATCAGTTTTGTTTTGTTGAAATGTTGAAATAATGTCTTCTAATCTCTTAAATATGTCTTTGTTCTTGTATTTGCAATGTCAAACAAAATTAAAATGTGAGGATGTAGATCACTGTGTATATTGAACCTAGTCAGCCACTGTAGCTAGATAGCACTTGCATATAAGTTGCTGAGCACGTGCAAGATCAGTGCCATTTTGGGTAGTCAGTCAGTGTGAATGTAAGCTTGAATGGAGATGCATATTTGAGTGTGTTAGAAGCAATGAATCAGTCAATAAGCATATGAAGCTTGAAGTATATGTACAAATTACATCTCATAAGGTATGTTTATATAATAAAAGACTTAAACTCATTCTGTGCCTCAGTGTCTCATTTGAATTCATGAAACATGCGACACAAGTGAAGTAGGATTGGAGTAAGCATGCCACTCCAGCTTGTCCATTCTGGTGGGACAGCGGCAGCTGGCTACTATACAGCTATAGTTGCACACACACATACTATGATACAACTTAGAATTTTGAGCCATTTTAAAAAAGGAAATTACAGATATAAATGTTACTTTTTCAGTTTATTTCTTGTAACTATTATGCTTACAACAGTGGAAGTTGTGTAGGTTAGTTGAGT